>NC_084889.1:22773260-23373260 GCF_958979055.1 Alnus glutinosa | reverse complement strand
GGATCTAATTGTGGCTATTGCAAATCCTAGATGAGATTTTTTCTAAAATCAATAGATGTTTGGTCTATCATCGAATCTGGATGGACAACACCAGATACAACGATAACCAAATGGACTGTTCTTAAAAAACAAACTCGTGTTGCGAATGACAGAGCTATGAATGCCATATGCCTAGCACTTTCACTAGCAAAATTCTCATGAATTTCTCATTGTGAAACTGCATAGAAAGCATGGGAGATCCTAGAAACTACATATGAATGAACAAAACTTGTTAAAACTGCAAAACTTAAAATGCTAGTTTCTCAATTTGAAGGAATCGGGATATTATAAGATGAGACATTTAATGAGTTTTATACCAAAATCAGTGTTATTCGTAGTTCTATAATTAGTCATGGAAAGAAAGTTTTAGATGCTAAACTCATTAAAATAATCTTGAGATCATTTCCTAAAAGATTCATAATCAAAGTTACTACTATTGAAGAGAGCAAAGATCTTGACCCAATGAAAATTGAAAAGATGGTTGACTCGCTTCAGACCTACGAATTTTCTTTGCCTGCTCTTAAGAAAAACAAAGCCATTGCTCTCAACTCGGGTAGAGGAAAGTTTAGGAACAAGAATGATAAATTTTCCAAAAAACCTATGGGCGATTTCAAATGAATGGTAATGTCCAAGACATTATTTGAGTGTTTAGAATATGAATTAGATTATGTTAGTTCGTGTTAGCTGCCTTCTGTTGACAAACTCACTGTTATGTAATGTTATTGTCATAATCAGGGATGCCATATATTTCGGATTCTTCATTATAGAAAAGTGTTTCAAGATGGTCAAGGAAGATTCTAACTTAGATAAGTCGGATCCCAAGTTTTCGTCCAGACGCCCATCAGTGTCAAGAAGCCGAACAGTTCAAGGTTGCATCCATCTGGACACACTTCAGAGTTCAAGAAGTTTGTAGCTTTCCTTCACAGACAAGCAGTGGGAAGATAGCTTGCACCTGTCTAGATGCCAGGGCAACATCGTTCGGACGCTGAGATCCGTGATAAGGAAATTGTGTGCATACTATCTCCATCCGTCTGGACATTAGGGCAACACCGTCTGGACCCGATCCTGTTATGGCAATTATGTGCAGACAAAGTGCAACCGTCTGGACTCTAGGGTAACACAGTCCGGACGTGGCCTTAATATGGAAACACGTGGAGTGCGTTTTGGAAAGCCAGTTGCACAGAAGACCGTCTGGATGCTCAATGCTTCCGTCTGGACGCTGCCTAGAGAAATTAAAGACAAACTCATTTGAGGTCTTCTTAGCCTATAAATAGAGGCCTTTAGGCATGCATTATTTACAGAATTTGGCATTGAATTCTTTATAGCGTAGAGAAGGTGTTTAGCGAGATATTGTGAAGATCTGCTAGCTCTCAAGCTATTGTCAATGTGTTGTTGCTGTGCTCGTGTTTGAAGTCTATCTTAGGGAGGAGCCCTAAGGTAAAGGAATCCATAGAAGACCCCTTCAAGTAGGTGACTTGGTTGGGAGGCATTCACGTTAGGTTAGGTGTCAGAGTGCAAGATACAACCGCTGCATCGAATAAGTAAGTGTTACTGTCTTTGTACTAGTTTTGTCTTCTGATAGTGGATTTCCTGGATTTGGCTGCCCCGGAGTGGTTTTTCTCTTAATTGAGTTTCCACTTCGTTAACTAAATATTTGTCTCTTTTAATTCCGCACTTTTGATATTTTGTTACACATTGCACACACACACGGTTAAATTAGAAGTCTTTTTATTTTTTAAATTGGTATCAGACCTTGGTATACTCTAGGTAGATTAATTTCTTGAGTGTGATTCTTTTTTACTTCTATTTTTTTTTTTTGGTTATGTCTCAAAATCTTAATTTTGTTCTGCCTTTGATGGCACAAACTATGGCTATTGGAAAGATTGTATGCGTTTCTTTTTAAAATCCATTGATGCTTGGCATATTGTTGAATCTGGTTGGACTAAACTAGAGGATACAACTATTGAACTGATTCTTGAAAAAAACACATGACTTGCTAACGATAAAGCTCTCTATGCTCTATATCAAGCTCTTTCACAGTTTGAATTCGCAAGAATTTCAAACTGTGAATCCACTCTAGAAGCCTGGCAGACCTTAGAAACAACGTATGAGGGCACAAAACTTGTTAAATCTGCCAAGCTCCAAATGTAGATTTCTAGATTTGAAGAAATTAAGATGCTTGTAGAAGAGACATTCAAGGCGTTTTACATTAATATTAGCGACTTGAGAAACTCGATGGTGAGTCTCGGGAAGTCAGTCTCGGATGTAAAACGCATCCAAAAAATTCTAAGATCTTTGCCTGAGCATTTCAAAATAAAGGTGACTACCATTGAAGAAAGCAAGGATCTAGAAGAGATGAATATTGAAGAGTTGGTGGAATCTCTTCAAACCTATGAGTATTCCTTGCCCCCAGTCAAGAAGGCAAAGACTATTGCCCCCAAGGCATCTAAGAAGAAGACTAGAGTCTCATCTAAGGAAGACTCTGATAATGAAGAAGATGCAATGGCAATGCTGGCCAAGAACTTTGGGAGACAAATGAAGAATGACAAATTCAAGAATAAGTTCACCAAAAGACTGAAGAATGCCCCTAGAGAGTCTGAGCCAGAATAAGCTAAGAAGAAGGACCCGAGATGTCCTGGATGTTTTGAATGCTCAGGCTTTGGGCATATTTGGGCTGACTGTGGGAGTCTCACGTAGGGTAAAGGGAAGGCCTGCACTGCGACTTTCAGTGATGAGTCAGAAGAAGAAGAAGAAACTTCTGCTCAAGATCATAAATTTCTAGCCTTTAAGGCTCCACATGAAGACCAGGAGGATTCTCAATCCTATTATTATGAGCACAATGATGAAGACAGGGAAGAACTTAAAGAAGCCTATAGAGTCCTCTATGTAGAGTTCTTAAAGTTGAGGGAGACTCGCAAGCAGCACGTCCATGAGCTAAATAGTTTGTAGAGTGAGAAGAGTTCCTTGTTACTCAAAATTTAGGATCTAGAGGAGAAGCTGTTGGAGACACAGCTACAGTTGGAGAGGGTCATTGATGAGAAGCTTACCCTCTTGCTATATATCCAGAAGAGCCCAACTAACAAGATCAGACTCGGGTATGTAGCTTCTACCTCTGATATCCCCTCTACTTCTAAGACTGTATTTGTCAAGCCCACAGTCCCCGAGCTTCCATTCGTCTGCATAGATAAAGGAAAGGAATTAATTGGTTGGGATGTTCCGGCTAGTGCAAAGGCCACTCAGAAGCCTCCTACCATTAGAAGGCCACCTATATGCCACCACCGTGGTTTATGTGGTCACATCCGACCCCATTGCTCACTTCTTAAAGGTTAGAAATCGAAGGTCAAGGAGTTGCCAAGACAAGCTACATCTGGCACTAAACCTATGGCCCAGCATCAGGCTCCATGGTATCAGGCCCTATGACATCAGACTCCATGGCATCATGCTCCTCAGCATCAGCACCAATAGCAGGGATTTGTTCCTAACAATCAGAATGGTAAACCCAAGACAAACAAATCAAGCCACTACATGAAGAAGCCACAAAAGCGTGAGAGTGACCAATTCTATAAGGAGCAGCCTATGTTGATGCAGAGCATGATAAGGTGGATGGACCACTAGATGAAGGCCTGTCAACAACCACCACCGGGAAGGTAGGTATGGGTCAGAAAGGATGAAGCCATTTACCCCTTGAGGGGGAGTGGACTCACCTAGATGGTGAGGGTACACATGCCTAGGGTTTGGTTCCTAATCCTAGAGCATAAGGTTTGATTACATTGCTTTATTTTCTCCATGACATATTTTGTTTGCCATGCAATCTAGGAACCATTATTATTTTATTCCCATTATTTTCTCATGTTGTCTTGAGAAACTTCTGCAGGTACTATTTAGGGATGACGGAAAAAGCACGTTGGGCAGCTGCTTTTGTCTTGGTATTTTTGAACCTCTCTTCTTGAGGACAGGTTTAATCTTACCACACATGCTAGGTTTAGTTTCTGTTTCTTTACCGTCAAAGCATGTTTTTTTTATTGTTTTTCATTAAAAAAAAAAAATGGGGGAGAAGATGCAAATATATATATATATATATATTTTTTTTTCTTTTGTTATCTTTTTAGATATTGCATGTGTTTTTGCCTGATATCTCAATTCATTATACATTGCTTGAATATGCTAATATATGATTGAGAGTTTTTGTCTGATATCTACTAAGTTTTCCTGTGCATCTTAATGCTAGATAGTTACTTCTCTCAGGCGATGAAAAATTGTGCACTATCCAAAGCTCCCCTAAGGTACATTTTTTCACTCTAAATTCTGGCATTCATTCTAGGTTGCAGCACCAAGTGATAAAAAGCATTTAAATTTTAGTTCATATGGATATTTGAAAAGACCAACTGCTTTTGTGCTATATATCTATTCTTAAACTTGTCCCTAAAGAAATAGTCAATGACCAAATTATTGCGGAAATAGACAGTCACTAAAGGACTAAGTAAAAGAAAAGTGTTGCAGCTTAGGAGGAGTGTATCAGCTGAGGGTGGCTAGGCCCTAGTAAAATAATTTTTGATTTTTGACTGATCTAACATTGATTTTCTCTCTTGTTTAGAAAATTCAGTTGCTTTAAATCATATCAGCGAACTTTATACCTTATTGAGAAAGCTTTCACACACACACGCATTGCATGAGTTGAGTAATCTATTTAAATTTTATATCTACAGGGAAATCTGTGCTTATTGAATACTTAACTCTCAATTATATCTTTTCATATTTTTGAAATGCTATTTGACTGCTTTATCAGTTGATTATACATGTGTGTTCTGAAGCTAACTTTAGGGAAAAATATGTTTCTGTAAATTTTCCTCTGGTTTTAGTTTTTTAGTGTGAAGCGTCTAGACGGATCTACTATTGGGTTCGGACGGTTAAGTAACATGTCCAGATGCATTCAGTCTTGCTGAGTTCTGACATGGCAGTCACCGTCTGGACGGGTAAGTGATGCGTTCGGACGGATACCCTATAGGTTAAGACCCGCATTCTTTTCTCCCCTGCGCCGAATCTCACTTTGTTTCTCTCCTTTTTCTTGCTTTTTGGTGCATTTTCTCGTGCTTTCTCACAAGTTCTCATCCTTTTTTGTCCTTTTGTACATTTTTCTCTCCATTCCAGGTATTATGCTCTATCTTTTATATTCTTTTCAGTTTTTTTTAAACTGTTAGAATTTTAGGACTCTGTTGGAATATTTTGTTGAGATAAATAATGAATGGATTTGCTTATATTTTCTGTTGCTGGGGTTGGTTTAATTTTATTTGTATTGTTGGATTGCTATTTTACCATGTGTAATTTTTTGGGCATCTAGTTTACTGCCATTGATAATAGCTTAAAAGTGCTTATTTTTCCTATTAAAATAAGTATTATCATACTTTATTATAATTTAATTCTTGCATTTTATATTTAATTGTGGAATATTGATCAAATATTAATATTAACATTAAATGATATATTAATGCAATAAATTGTGTTATGTAGGAATTACAAAAGAAATCAAAGAGTAAAAGCCAAGATGTGGGTCAAAAGAAGAAGTCTATCCTATGCCCAAGATAGAGTCCAATGTGTAAAACAAAAAGAGGTGAAACCAAACTGCTGGACCCACGAATTGGATAAACATTCTAATACTACTACATGACAAAACCAAGAAGAAAAAGGTGTCTTTGGCTCTTATAAAAAGAAGAGGAGTTTTATTTCAAGTGTAAGAGAGAGACATGGAACAAAGAGAAGATTGAGATTCTTATAGTAGTACGAATCCCAAAAGAAGAATGACTCTTATCTCTATAAGAGAAGCAACACGACAACAAACATGGGGGCCGGAAAATTGTAGAAAAAGAAGAAGAAGATGTTCAGCTCAAGATCAAAGAAGACAGCGACGATAGTTTAAGATTTATTTTTATTTTCTTCTCAGTTATTTTATTTTTGCTAGCACGATGTTAATGATTTTAACGATAAAATTTATTTACATAATCATGTCTAGCTAAATTTCTAGCTGAGGCTAAGGGTGAAACTTTTAATAAGATTATAGTATTTATTTTTCAACTCTTTTATGGTTTTTAATGTAAGATCTTTTTAATTGGTTGCATGATTTATTCTTAGAAAAAGGTTTTTGTTCTGCAAAATTCCTTGATTCATTGTTAACTACGGGTACAGTGAATGCTTTGAATTCCCTGCGAATCAAATAACCAATTTTGCGTAATAAAATCAATCAATTTTAAGATTAATCTTTTGATGATATTTTCTCTTGGTATTCATTGATCTATTCTTCGATTATCACATGAGTTGCGAAATAAATATTATAATTTTATTAAAAGTAAAACCCCAACGCCTTAGCGATCCCTTTTAATTGTTATTTTCATTATATATTTTATTTGCATCATTCCACTAAATCATCTATCATAAATTTTTCTTAATTTTATTTTTTTAGTGTTCTTTGTTTCCCAAATCCCTGTGGTTTGACACTCGACTTCTGAGAATTACTACTTCGCGACAACCTGCACTTGGGTTAGCACACTTAAGTTGTCAACAAGTTTTTGATTATAATGCCGAAATTTTTCTTTCTAATAAAATCTAATTTCATTGGTGTTATTTTTTGGCAATTATTTGGGTAAATTTTTGTAGAACTATGCTTGCTAGCAGCTCCCAGCGCAGATTTCGACAGAGGACAGAGGAAGGACAGGTTGCCACTATGGCAAACAGGCAAGCACTCCCAGAGAGGAATGTACTCAGAGCAGATATTTTGAGGCTTCCACTTGATTTCATTACTGAGATTATCTAGGCGAATCACTGGGGATACCTGTACACTTGTGCATGTCCTGTGTATCCCAGGCTTGTTCAAGAGTTTAATGGGTATCTGGAGGTCGTTCAGGAAGATGACCGTGGGATCATACTTTAGACCATTGTTCAGGGGCATACTATTCAGATTGATCCTTAAAGCCATCAGTACTGAAAATAATTTATTGACTTCTAATTTAAACCAAGTGTGTATTTGTGTGCAAACAAATATCTTAAATGAGGAATTTAAATGAGACAATATATTTGTTACGAAATTGAAACTCTATGATGAGTAAAAACTACTTTGGGGCAGCCAAACCCAGGAAATCCACTATCCAAAAACAAAGCTAGTTACAAGACACTCGTACTCACATAACCCTATGCAGGAGTCATACCTTTAACTCTAACATGTAGCCCAACACGAACGCTTCCCAACCAGATCTTCCACCTGAAGGGGTTTTTGATGGATTCCTTTACCTTATGGCCGATCCCTAAGATAGACTTCTCACGAACACTTGAGCACACATTGGCACCGGCTTGAGAGCTAGCAGATCTTCGATTCTCCCTAAACACCCTCTCAAAGCACTATGGAATTCACCACCGAATTCTGTACAAAACACAGACCTAGAGCCCCCTATTTATAGGCTTCAAGAGACCTAAAAAATTTCTGAGATTCGGACTCTGTCTGTCTAGCGTTCGGACGGATTTCTGGGATATCCTTCAGAAACAACGCAATTCTATCCTTATCAGGTTTGCGTCTGGATGGCTTGACCGAGCGTCTGGACGGTCTTCACTAAAATCCTTTCCGCGATCAAACGTGTTGCCAAGTCGTCCGGACGGATTGCAGAGACTTCTCAAACAGTGTCGATTTCTGAAAGCAGACTCCTTGTTGAATATTGATTGACCGAGCGTTCGGACGGTGTTGCTCAAACGTCCGGACGTCTTCAATGTTTATTTGACGGACACTGCGGGGCGTCTGGACGGTTTCACGGGAACCGGCTGATTTGTCTTGGTTTTTGCAATGGACACTTCATGGATATCTTCTAGAAGCTTGTGAGCAGTAAATGTCTCTATGTATGAAGATTCCAATTTGAAAACCGACTGTCAAATATATGAAGATTGGAAAAATCAACTGTCCTTCAACCATTACATAAAGTGTTTTTGTTTGAACCAGAATGTAGCTAATAAAAATACTAACAAACTCCCCCTTTGGCCATTCTGGGACAAAAACACTTGACCGGTTTGGAAATACATTTTCGGTCTAAACACCAAATAAAAGAAATAAATACTCCCCCTTTTTGTCACACAATGACAAAGGGTAAACATAGTATGAAATTAAAACCATAACCAAGAACAAAAATTGGAGAAAGGAGCAAGGTTAGGTTGTGAACGAGAAATCAGCACACACATGGATCAAAACCTGTAAAAACAGTCAGAGAGCTGGTCAAAAATATGCATGCATATAGAAAAGAGTTAAATAATCTATGAGGAAAAATTTTCTGCAAACATAACTTTTTAAATAGTAAACTTAACTCGTGCAATGTGTGTGTGTGAAGGCTTTCTCAATAAGGTATGAAGTTCACTGATATGACTTAAAACACCCAGATTTTTCAAAGAAGAGAAAATCAATGCTAGATCAGTCAAAAGTCAAACCTTATTATGTTAGGGTCTAGTTACCCTTATCTAATACACTCCCCCTAAGCTGCAGTACTTTTCTTTTACTATGTCCTTTAGTGACCGTCTATTTCCGCAAAGATGTGGTCACTGACTGTTTCTTTAGGGACAAGATCAAGAACAGATTTAGCATAAGCAGTGGATCTTTTTATTTATCCACGTTTATTCAATTTTGAATGCCTTTTATCACTTGGTGCTGCAACCTAGAAAGAATGCCATAGTTTATGGGTCCTAAGTTCAACTAGCAAGTTGGTCAATTTGACCATCTTGGCAACAATCTCTCCCATTAAAAAAAATTCAGAAGCTACAAGTCAGAGGAGAGACACAATTACCTTAGGGGAGCCTTGGATAGTGCATATTTTTCATCGCAAGAGAAAAACAACTATCTAGTAGAGATGCAGTAGGAAAATTCAGCACATATCAGATTTAGAAACTGAACCATATGAATGTATATTTTATCAAAGCATAGAGAACTGTCATCACAGATAGATATACATGAGATACCTGAAAGATGTTGAAGCAAAACGATTGCACCAAATTCCCCCCAATTGTTATTTATTTATTTTTTTAATTTTTTTTTAGTTAAAAAAAATCATGCAACCCACGGAAGAGACTAAGAGGAAAAGAATAGACGTATCCGAGCATGAAGCAAAAACATGTCTAGGACATGTGACAAATACCAATGGCTTTTATAAGAGATTCAAACCTGCTTCCATCAAGAAGTTTGGTGAGGATATCAGCCAATTGATTTTCTGTGGGAATAAACATAAGAGTTACTTGTAACGCCCCGCTTTTACAAAAAGCATCAGTGAAAATTTTCGAATTTCCACAAGACATTACTAACTTATCAGAGGTAATTATTGGCAACGGAATAAATGTAATATGAATTGGGAATAGGTTGACACCTCAGAGCTACTACTGAAATACCTCAAAATATATATATAATGAGCCAGTCAGCATAATTATACAGACAGTAATACCAGTCATGCCACACAGGGCTAAATAATTATACAAGCCAAAATCTATATATAACCGGAGAATTATAAATATTGTTTTAAGCTAGGCTAATGGACTATAACAGGGTAGTCCCAAAATATAGGCTATCCAGCCTTACAAAACTGAACCAGGAACCATCTATGTGTCGGGATAGTCCTGATAATCCTCTTCTTCTTCATAGCCTGAACCATTACAAGTACCATACAAAGAGAAGAAAACAACATAAACACTAAAGTAAGTCCGCTGTTTCCAATAATAATATGAGTGCTGATTTATTTAGTTAATGCAACATAATGCAATGGCCATATAATCACATGTATATACAAAATATAATCCATGATCGCGAGTCATAGACATAAAAAGAACATAGATGTAATCATAAGGCAATGACAGTCTTAAGTGTAGAGTTTTACGTATTTCCCTTTTTCCACTACTCTGTTGGCCTTGGCACGGTTAGCGTGTTATTTGAAACCTTGGTTTTCTCACTTAACTTTTAATTATAATCTTTGGGAGCCCTGGCTCCTGGAAACCTTGGTTTCCCTGGTGACCTTGGTACACTAGTTTTTGTATTTATTATTCTTTTCAGGTATCTCCTCATTCACTGAGAACCTTGGAACTCATGTGAAGCCTCGCATACCCACCGTGGATCTTGATCCAACAGCTTGTTATTAGACAGGTTATTAGAAATAATAAAATATGCAAAATCACATGCGCAAACAAGTAAATAAAACAGTAAACATAATATTATAGGAAAATCAACCAGCTTCGTCCTCAGTAAGTATAGAGATACTTACTAGTTTCTGCTCCAAATATTTTCCTTTACAACTGCATAACAATCATTATATGATGACAGTGAATTAATAAAGTATTCTTATGAAATCATTATTACTACCATATTTCTTCCTATAAATCGCAACGGCTACTAAATTAAACATGATTTCTTATTTATCTATTTTAATGCTCACACACCAACTCTTGTACTACTAAAATTATCCATCACATAATATACTTTAAAAATAAGAATACATTGTCATACAATCAAGCACACATATGATTTTACTCTTCTTTAATTCACATCCTTATAACACACCTAAATATTGCTCACCTCTTTTCTCTTAATATATTTATATATCAAAACCTCAACATATTACTCTCACACTTATATTTCTTTATCCATTTTTAAAACACAATTTATCCATTCTAAATTACTAATCTCATGTAGTAAACACTCATCCATATGTTTACACATATACTCACATGTAAGCTAGCCAACTTTCCATATAACATGCATAATTAAAAACAAGAACAAGTCATGATTTCAAATAGCAATAGAACTACTTGATCTTATGAGAAGTTTGAGGGAGAAAATACTCACCCAAAGTTCCTCAATGGCCTAGAGAGTGAAGGAGAGTTGCTGTCCAAGAAAGTTCCACTTGCAAAGTTTGGCTTCTTGGTCTCAAAACAAAGGAGGTTTCCACTCACACTCTACTACTGATTTGTGGGAGAATGAGGGTGGTTTTTGGAGCTTAATTGGGTTCGCTAGGTGCTGGAAAGTGGGGTGAAAATGGGGGATTTTCGTGCTACTCTTTCAGCACTAGAGTGAGGGAGAGTTTTGGCTATAGTTTTGTTTCTCCTTCATGAAAATCAACTCCCCATGCAACCTATATATAGTACTCTTGAAGGGCTGAGATTTAACCAACAAACCATCATCCCAATGGCCAGATTTGAGCCAACCAACACCTCAAATTCTTAGCTCAAATCTCCTAGGTTACTATTCCATATCTTGGCCCATGATTGCATGATATCTAAGGAAATCTAGTTGGGCTTCAACCAAAATGGACTAACTAGGCAAACTAAATGTGGAAATGATCATTTGGCATCAAGTACCACGTGTGGGTCCCAAGTTATTAGGTGGAAAGATCAATTTTCGCAGCTGGCGGAAACTGCACTGCACTGGGCGAAGTCGCTCGATCGAAAATAAAGTCGCTCGATCGAGTTCGACCTATAGTCGCTCGATCGACCAGAAAGTCGCTCGATCGACTAACCTCAGTGATCCAATTCTCTACATGCATAACTATGTAATCTTAATTAAACTAAGAGCAATTCTTAAGTCTTATATTTATGCACATATTGATAACTGAAGTGGGTTGTCTTTCCCGGGTATTACATCCCACCCTTCTTACAAAAATTTCGTCCTAGAAATTTGCAATCATAAAAGACAAAATAAAGTCTAATAACTATCAAGAAATAATAATTTCTTTCTTGTTACCTAGTCATCTTCATCGTCAGTGAATATATCCATGGGTGGCGCCGCAGGGATCTCCTCTGCCTGATCAAAAGGAGCTTCCTCCTCCTCCGGCTGGTGTTCTTCTTCAAGGGCAACATCTTCCATCAGAATATCCCATGCCATCTCATGATGTATCTGAGCCATCCTATCAAGTATTATCTCGTTAAGAGCTTGATTATTAAAGTAAGTCTGCTGCAGTAACATGAACTCTCCTACAGGGTCGAACACACCCAAAGGAATAGGTCCTAAAGCAAATAATCCTGGGGCCGTTGGCTGCTCCAAAGGAATATCAGCAAGTGCCGGTAGGTCCTCTGGAACATCTGGAGGTACTAACAGAAAACCAGGTGGCATAGGATTCCCTTCTGGATCCATGCCTGAAAGTCAAGACAAATATATAACACAAGTGTATGACATTTAAAAACATAGCAAGTATTTTAATCAAATACCGCAAAGAGTTTTCAAACCTCAAAACAAATGTGGATATTTGTTCCTCATTTCATGTTCAAGTTCCCATGATGCTTCCTCAACGTCGTGGTTTCGCCATAGAACTTTAACTAAGGGAATAGTTTTGGTCCTTAATCATTGCTCTTTGCGATCAAGAATTTGAATTGGCAGTTCTTCGTACTTGAGATTGTCTTGCACTTGTAGGGGCTCGATGTCTATGATATGGCGCGGATCATGAACATGTCTTCTCAGGGTTGAAACATGAAAGACGTCGTGGATTCCAGATAAAGCTGACGGTAATTCGACTTTGTACGCTACGGGGCCGATCACCTCTTTAACTTCAAAGGGTCCTACAAATCTCGGGCTCAGCTTTCCCTTCTTGCCAAACCTCATTACTCCTTTCATCGGTGAGACCTTTAGGTAGACAAGGTCACCCACATTGAATTCCAATTGACGGTGGTGCTTGTCTGCATAGCTCTTTTACCGGCTCTGGGCTGTCAGCATCCTTCTTTGAATAACAGAGATCTTGTCCTTCATGTCTTGCATCATTTCTGGCCCGATGAGATATTTTTCACCCACTTCATCCCAATATAACGGGGATCTACATTTTCGCCCATAAAGGGCTTCATATGGTGCCATTCCGATAGTTGCCTGAAAACTATTATTGTAGGCAAATTCGACTAAAGGTAAATATTTGATCCACTTGCCTTTAAAATCCAGCACACACAATCTCAACATATCTTCCAAGATTTGAATAGTTCTCTCCGATTGTCCATCAGTCTGAGGATGATAAGCAGTGCTAATGTTGAGCTTAGTTCCCAATGCGTCTTGCAAGCATTTCCAGAACCTAGAAGTAAATCGGGAATCCCTGTCGGATACAATAGAGACAGGCACTCCATGTAATCTGACGATGTCTCTAATGTACATTTCAGCTAACTTAGGCACCGGATCGGTGATATGAAATGGAATGAAATGAGCGCTTTTGGTAAGCCTATCGATCACAACCCAAATGGAATCTTGGCCACCGGGTGCCTTCAGTAAGCCTACAACAAAATCCATAGCAATCTGATCCCACTTCCATTTCGGAATACTTAAAGGTTGAAGAGGCCCTGCAGGTCTTTGATGTTCAGCTTTCACTTGTTGGCATACATGACATTGGGCCACGTATTCAGCAATATCTCGCTTCATGCCCTGCCACCAGAACTTCTTCTTCAAATCTTGATACATCTTAGTACTCCCCGAATGAATTGTATATCGCGTTTTGTGGGCTTCATCTAAGATATCTCTTCTTAGTTCCACATCGTTAGGTATGACAATCCTAGTGTCACCCATTCTCAACAAACCGTCATCCGTGAAATAAAATCCAGAAGCGCTGCTGCGATTAGCCTTTCTCATCAAACCTTGCACTTCAAGATCATTTTCCTGGGCCACTTTGATTCTATCAAAAGTTAGAGGATGAATAACCAAAGTTGCTAAGACTGCTTGCTCCTCCGCAACGTTCAGTTGAATCACTTCTAAACGTTGAGCCAGTTGATCTGGGGTGGTGATAGAACTTAAGATTCTACCGCACGACTTCCTGCTTAACGCATCTGCTACAACGTTTGCCTTCCCCGGATGGTACATGATATTGCAATCGTAATTCTTGATTAACTCGATCCATCTTCGCTGCCTCATATTCAATTCCTTTTGCGTGAAAATGTACCTGACACTCTTGTGGTCAGTGTAGATCTCCACTGTTTCTTGAAGTAGGTAATGTCTCCAAATCTTCAACGCATAAATGATGGCTGGAAGTTCCAAATCATGCACTGGATAATTTCTCTCGTGGTCCTTCAGTTGTCTTGATGTGTAGGCGATCACCTTGCCTTGCTGCATGAGCACGCAACCTAGGCCTTGAAGAGATGCATCGCTAAAGATAACGAATTTCTCTGACTCCTTGAGAAGGGTTAGAACAGGTGTAGATACTAACCTTTGCTTCAGCTCTTGAAAGCATTCTTCACATTCATCGCTCCAGATGAAATGAGCATTTTTCTTCGTCAACGCAGTCAAGGGCCTGGAAAGTTTAGAAAAACCTTCAACAAATCTTCGGTAGTATCCCGCAAACCCTAGAAAACTTCGTATCTCATTTACATTCGATGGTCGCTCCCAATTGGTCACCGCTTCAATCTTTCTCGGGTCAACTGCTACTCCTTCTTCCGCAATTACATGACCTAAGAACGAGACTTCCTTCAGCCAAAACTCGCACTTCTTAAGCTTAGCAAAAAGCTTCTTCTCTGTCAAGATGCTCACCACTGTCCTCAAGTGCTCTTCGTGATCTTTGCTAGTGACAGAATAAACTAAGATGTCATCTATGAACACCACCACAAACTGGTCAAGGTACTTGTGAAACACTCGATTCATTAAATCCATGAATACAGAAGGTGCATTAGTCACTCCAAATGGCATGACTAAGAACTCGTAATGTCCATAACGCGTACGTATTGCCGTCTTTGGAATGTCTGCTTCCTTTACCTTAAGCTGATGATACCCCGATCGAAGGTCGATCTTAGAGTATACCGTAGCTTCCTTCAATTGGTCAAAGAGATCGTCAATCCTTGGTAATGGGTACTTGTTCTTGATTGTCACTCGGTTGAGTTCGCGGTAATCAATGCACATACACAGGGATCCATCCTTCTTCCTTACAAACAGAACGGGTGCTCCCCATGGTGAGATGCTAGGGCGAATGAAACCCCGGTCTACCAAGTCTTCAAGTTGCTTCTTCAGCTTCTTCATTTCTGAGGGCTCCATACGGTATGGTGCTTTATGAATGGGTTGAGTTCCTGGCATTAGATCGATAGAGAACTCGATTTCTTGATCAGGTGGCAACCCAGTTGAGATCTCGGCGAAAACGTCTGGGTATTTGCGCACTACAGGTATATCCTCCAGCTTACGTTCTCCTTCCGACTCAGCCCTGACATAGGCTAAAAATGCTTGTGCACCACAGCTAATGCTTCGCCTTGCTTGAATTGCAGAAAGAAGAGGTGGAGTGGCTCGTACTCGAGATCCACAGAATTTGAATTCCTCTTCACTTGGAGAGCGAAAGACAACTTCTTTCTTTCTACAGTCGATATTGGCATAGTGCTTCAACAACCAGTCCATTCCTAGAATTACGTCAAAACCTAACATTTGAAATACAGCTAGGTTTGCCGGTAGGACTCTATCTCCTATGACGATAGGGCAATCCTCAATGGATTTCCTACAAGTGACTATATTCCCAGTAGGTGTGGATACAGTTATGCTTTGGTTCAAGGGTCGAGGAGTCATGCTACATAATTTAACGTATTTTGATGATATGAAAGAATGCGTTGCACCTGAATCAAAAAGAGTACTCGCTACTCTACCAAAAAGAGGAATGGTACCTGTTACCACATCCGTATCCTCTTCGTCACCTTCGACTCCTTCTTCTCCTCCGGGCATAAGAGAATACACGCGTGCCTGAGTTCCGCTTCCTTGAAATTTCGTTCCTCCCGCAGTATTCATAGGGCAGTCCTTAAGAAAATGCCCAGGCTTACCGCATCTAAAACATGTGGAGGCTCCTTGCTTGCAATCCCCTAGGTACGTCCTTGCGCATTTACTGCAGACGGCCTTCTGATTCAAAAAATTCTTTCCCAGGGTAGGCTTGGAGCCACTTCCAACAGCTTGCCTTTTGATGGGGCGCGTCATCGGTTGTTTCGAATGTTTCTTCAATTCGTATGCAGCTGCTGACTCTCGTATTCCTCTTTCAGCTAGGGACGCCACTTCTACCAATCTGGCGTATTCCTTTATTTCCAGACAAATAACCCTTTCTCTAATACGAGGGTTGAGGCCATTCTCGAATCGTTCCGCTTTTGTTTCTTCGTCAGGGATAAGATTGGCTGCGAACCGAGCTAACTCCATGAATCTGGCGGAATATTGCTCTACAGTCATGTCACCTTGGACTAAATTCTGGAATTCTATCGCTCGTAGTTGCCTCTGAGATCGAGGGAAAAATCGTCGATTGTACTCCTCCTTGAACATCTCCCAAGTAATTACTGTTCTTTCCCCAAGCAGCACCTTCCTTGCAGTCCACCATCTCTTAGCTTCGCCTGTCAACTGCAGTACAATGTACTGAACCTTCTGCTCGTCTGTACAATCGAGGGTGGTGTGCAGTACATCTATATCTGTGAGCCAAGCCTCTGCAACATTCGGCCCTTCTGTTCCTTCAAAAGTTCGGAAGTGATAGCTAGCAAAATCGCGTAATGAACAACCCACGGGTTCGGCTCGTTCATTGGGTCGTGGAATTCGTGATATCACTTCGGCCAGTTGCCTAGTGGTGTCAGCTATAAGTTGTACTAAAGCTGGGTGTACGCCATCATTCAATGGTGGCGGTGGAGGTGGGGGTGGCAGATCCTCCTAACCATTTTCTTCAGGATAGGGAACACGATTAGAGTTATAGAGGGGACGACGTCTAGGAGGCATGATTCTGTGTTTTAAAGGAACAGTTATTCCACATTTGTTGGACACAAACATTCCTTAAGCGAATATAAAATGTTTAAAACCAAACAATAGAGCTAACAATCTAACTACTTAACAGTCAGCCACTGATAAAGATTTCATAAACAAATTATGTTATAAATAATCGTAACACTCAAAATTACTCAAATAAACAATGATCGTAACCGCAAAATTCTAAATATACATATGCATCTATCTATTTTATTCTTATTCTAACTCATGATATTCAAATTAACATCTAGCATATACGCATATATATATATATATGTATATATACAAGCAAAAATACTTTTATGTCCCTATAGCTCTGTGCGCCTAGGTCTTATACTAAGGTCAAACCTAAGGTCCTCTGAGCAAACTGCTCTGATACCAAAATGTAACGCCCCGCTTTTACAAAAAGCGTCAGTGAAAATTTTTGAATTTCCACAAGACATTACTAACTTATCAGAGGTAATTATTGGCAACGGAATAAATGTAATATGAATTGGGAATAGGTTGACACCTCAGAGCTACTACTGAAATACCTCAAAATATATATATAATGAGCCAGTCAGCATAATTATACAGACAGTAATACCAGTCATGCCACACAGGGCTAAATAATTATACAAGCCAAAATCTATAAATAACCGGAGAATTATAAATATTGTTTTAAGTTAGGCTAATGGACTATAACAGGGTAGTCCCAAAATATAGGCTATCCAGCCTTACAAAACTGAACCAGGAACCATCTATGTGTCGGGATAGTCCTGATAATCCTCTTCTTCTTCATAGCCTGAACCATTACAAGTACCATACAAAGAGAAGAAAACAACATAAACACTAAAGTAAGTCCGCTGTTTCCAATAATAATATGAGTGCTGATTTATGTAGTTAATGCAACATAATGCAATGGCCATATAATCACATGTATATACAATATATAATCCATGATCGCGAGTCATAGACATAAAATGAACATAGATGTAATCATAAGGCAATGACAGTCTTAAGTGTAGAGTTTTAGGTATTTCCCTTTTTCCACTACTCTGTTGGCCTTGGCACGGTTAGCGTGTTATTTGAAACCTTGGTTTTCTCACTTAACTTTTAATTATAATCTTTGGGAGCCCTGGCTCCTGGAAACCTTGGTTTCCCTGGTGACCTTGGTACACTAGTTTTTGTATTTATTATTCTTTTCAGGTATCTCCTCATTCACTGAGAACCTTGGAACTCATGTGAAGCCTCGCATACCCACCGTGGATCTTGATCCAACAGCTTGTTATTAGACAGGTTATTAGAAATAATAAAATATGCAAAATCACATGCGCAAACAAGTAAATAAAACAGTAAACATAATATTATAGGAAAACCAACCAGCTTCGTCCTTAGTAAGTATAGAGATACTTACTAGTTTCTGCTCCAAATATTTTCCTTTACAACTGCATAACAATCATTATATGATGACAGCGAATTAATAAAGTATTCTTATGAAATCATTATTACTACCATATTTCTTCCTATAAATCGCAACGGCTACTGAATTAAACATGATTTCTTATTTATCTATTTTAATGCTCACACACCAACTCTTGTACTACTAAAATTATCCATCACATAATATACTTTAAAAATAAGAATACATTGTCATACAATCAAGCACACATATGATTGTACTCTTCTTTAATTCACATCCTTATAACACACCTAAATATTGCTCACCTCTTTTCTCTTAATATATTTATATATCAAAACCTCAACATATTACTCTCACACTTATATTTCTTGATCCATTTTTAAAACACAATTTATCCATTCTAAATTACTAATCTCATGTAGTAAATACTCATCCATATGTTTACGCATATACTCACATGTAAGCTAGCCAACTTTCCATATAACATGCATAATTAAAAACAAGAACAAGTCATGATTTCAAATAGCAATAGAACTACTTGATCTTATGAGAAGTTTGAGGGAGAAAATACTCACCCAAAGTTCCTCAATGGCCTAGAGAGTGAAGGAGAGTTGCTGTCCAAGAAAGTTCCACTTTCAAAGCTTGGCTTCTTGGTCTCAAAACAAAGGAGGTTTCCACTCACACTCTACTACTGATTTGTGGGAGAATGAGGGTGGTTTTTGGAGCTTAATTGGGTTCGCTAGGTGCTGGAAAGTGGGGTGAAAATGGGGGATTTTCGTGCTACTCTTTCAGCACTAGAGTGAGGGAGAGTTTTGGTATAGTTTTGTTTCTCCTTCTTGAAAATCAACTCCCCATGCAACCTATACATAGTACTCTTGAAGGGCTGAGATTTAACCAACAAACCATCATCCCAATGGCCAGATTTGAGCCAACCAACACCTCAAATTCTTAGCTCAAATCTCCTAGGTTACTATTCCATATCTTGGCCCATGATTGCATGATATCTAAGGAAATCTAGTTGGGCTTCAACCAAAATGGACTAACTAGGCTAACTAAATGTGGACATGATCGTTTGGCATCAAGTACCACGTGTGGGTCCCAAGTTATTAGGTGGAAAGATCAATTTTCGCAGCTGGCGGAAACTGCACTGCACTGGGAGAAGTCGCTCGATCGAAAATAAAGTCGCTCGATCGACCAGAAAGTCGCTCGATCGACTAACCTCAGTGATCCAATTCTCTACATGTATAACTATGTAATATTAATTAAACTAAGAGCAATTCTTAAGTCTTATATTAATGCACATATTGATAACTTAAGTGGGTTGTCTTTCCCAGGTATTACATTACTTCCTTGGATTCGACAAGGTCACGGATGAAATGATGCCAGATGTCGATGTGCTTGGTCCGAGAATGCTGAACTGGATTCTTTGAAATATTGATGGCACTCGTATTATCACAGGTAATGACCATAGTGTCTTGAGTAAATCCATAATCACAAAGTAATTTCTTCATCCACAATAACTGGGTACAACAACTTCCAGTAGCAATATACTTAGCTTCTGCAGTAGAAAGAGAAATTGAGGCTTGTTTCCGACTCATCCAAGCTACCAGATTTGTACCAACATAAAAACAACCACCAGAGGTACTTTTTCTATCATCAGCATTTCCAGCCCAATCTGCATCAGAGTATCCTGCAAGCACAAGATTTATTTCTCTAGAAAAACAAATACCATAATTAACAGTGGCATTTACGTACCTGATGATGCGCTTGACTGCAGTAAGATGAGATTCCTTAGGATTAGCTTAAAATCGAGCACAAACTTCGACACTGAAAGGAATATCTGGTCGACTTGCCGTAAGATTGAGAAGACTGCCAATCATACTTCTGTAAAGAGTGGGATCTACTTGTTTGCTTGTTGGATCAGCACTAATCTTGACATTTGTGCTCATGGAAGTACGATCATGGCTTTTCCCATCTAGACCGAACCGTTTTACCAGATCTTTTACATATTTAGCTTGAGAAATAAATATCCCTTCACAAGTTTGTTTGACTTGCATCCCCAGAAAATAGGTCAACTCACCTATCATACTCATCTCAAATTCTTGTTTCATTTCTTCAGCAAACTCATGAGCTTGAGAATATAAGGTTGCTCTAAAGATGATATCATCTACATAGATTTGTGCAATGAGTTTGTGATTTCCTTGATTTCTGATGAAGAGGGTCCGATCTGCTGTCCTCTTATGAACCTTTTTTCTTGAAGATAAGTTGTTAGTCTCTCATACCATGCCCGTGGAGCTTGTTTGAGACCATACAAGGCTTTCTTCCGTTTGTAGACAATTAAAAATGAAATTTGACTTCTAAAAGATAAACAAGTGTGTGCACAAAGGGTCAACAAAAATAACAATGCGGAAAATAAATGGCACAAGGATTTTTGTTAATGAAGTGGAAACTCAAGATGAGAAAAACCACTCCGGGGCAGTAGAACCCAGGATATCCACTATTCAGAAGACAAAGCTAGATACAAAGCAGTAAGACTCACATACCCCTGATGCAGTGGTTGTACCTTGCTCTCTAACGTCTAACCCAACACGAACGCTTCCCAACCAGGTCTCCCACCTAAATGGGTCTTCAATGGAATCCTTTACCTTAGGTGAAAATCGAAATTGACTTCTAAAAATAAAGTGTGTGCAATAAGTGTCAACAAAAATTAAGCACAGCGGAAAGTAAAAGACACATATTTTTGTTGACGAAGTGGAAACTCAATCAAGAGAAAAACCACTCCGGGGCAGCCAAACCCAGGAATTCCACTATTCAGAAAACGAAGCTAGTTACAAGATAGTAACACTCACATGTACAGATGCAGTGGTCGTACCTTACTCTCTGACGTGTAACCCAACACGAACGCTTCCCAACCAGGTCTCCTACCTGAAGGGGTCTTCAATGGAATTCCTTACCTTAGAGCCGACTTCTAAGATAGACTTCAGTTGTAGTGCAACACAGTTGAAACGGCTTCAGAGGGATCTTGAACTTCTCTAAGCTCTTATGGAATTCAATATCGAATTCTTCCAGTTCTCAATGCCCAGGGGCCTCTATTTATAGGCTGAGGTGCAGAATGGGCGACTGCTGTAATATGTACGGACGCCGTCCGGACGGTGAACTTGGGTCGTCCGGACGGACAACTGTGCGACAGGATTTTTTGAAAATTTCGCTGAAAATCTTTCCTGTTTAGGAGTCGCGTTCAGATGGTGAGACATTGATGTCCGGACGATCGTACGTCCACTGCAAGTAATTTCCATATAAGGTTTCGCTCGTCCGGACCAAGGGGGATGAACGTCCGGATGGCTGAACTTCAACACGCAATTTCCATATCAGTTGTGCGTGCGTCTGGACCATGAGAGGAAGACGTCCGGACGGTTGAAGTCGAATCGGCAATTTCCTTAAATGATGAGCGCGCGTCCGGACCAAGGCTAACTGACGTCCGGACGGTGATATTTGAATTGCGATTCTTGCCTTAAGGAGACACGCGTCCGGATGGGATACCACATCGTCCGAACGGTTGATCGATATTCCCTTTATTGGAACTTGGAAAGAATCTGAGACTCTTCGAGTACTGATAGGCATCCGGACGGGCAGCTGCGATGTCCGGATGGATACAAGCTGGAACAGAAGCTTCTCGATACAGTGTAGGGTCCGGACGGAAAAGATACGTCGTTCGGACAACTGATGCTGGTCTGTCTGGCGTCCGGTCGAGATGAACACATCGTCCGGACAGATAGAACAATGGACAGATGGGAGTCCGGACGGGATGACACGTCGTCTGGACGGCTGACAGGGAATCTGAAATCTTCTATCTTTTTCACAGTGCAGAGTCTTGTGAAAATGCTCTGACAAGTGGAATCCCTTTTTAGAGCATCTTTACACAAGTGATTTTGTCCAAACACAAAATAAGGCCAAAATACTAACAAAGCCGACCCCTAAGATAGACTTCAGTTGTAGCACAGCAACAGCACACTTGCAATGTCTTGAGAGGCAAATCAGCTCCAATAATCTTACAAATAACTCTCCAAGCTCTGATGGAATTCAATACTGAATTCTTGTAGTTCTCAATGCCCAGGGGCCTCTATTTATAGGCTGAGGTTCAAATGGGCAACTGCTGTAAAATATATAGGCGCTGTCCGGACGGAAAACTATGTGAATAGAATTTTTGAGATTTTCGTTGAAAATCTTTCCTGTTTGAGAGTTGCGTCCGGACAGTGAGACACTGTCGTCCGGACGGTCGCACGTCTGCTGCAAGTAATTTCCATATAATTCTTAGCGCGTCTGGACCATGGGGGATGGCCGTCCGGACGGTTAATCTTCAACACGCAATTTCCATATTTACTGTGTGCGCGTCCGGACCATGATAGGCAGGCGTCCGGAGGGTTGAAGTCAAATCCTCAATTTCAATATCTGTTGAACGCGCGTCTGGATAGTTGAATTTGAATTGCGATTCTTGCCTTAAGGAGAAGCGCGTCCGGACTGGAATCCACGTCGTCCAGACGGTTGCATTAATCTTCCCTTATTTAAACTTGGAAAGAATATGAAGCTGATCGATCACTGGACGTCATCCAGACAGGCTGCTGAGTCGTCCGGACTGATACAAGCTGGCACAGAAGCTTCTCGATATAGTGAAGGGTCCGGACGGAAATACACGTCGTCGGGACGGATGATGCTTGATCTGTGTGGCGTCTGGACGGTATGGCACGTCGTCCGGACGGATGGAACAGTGGATAGATGAGCATCCAGACGGGATGACACGTCGTCTGGACGGCTGGCAGGGAACTGACTTTTTTGACTTACAAAATCTTCTGAAACACTTTTGAATAGCGGAATCCTTGTTAAATAGCATCTTTACATACAGGTGATTTTGTCTAAACAGAATAAGGCCAATCACAAACTAACAAACTCCCCCTTTGGCCATTCTGGGACAAAAATCACTTGACCGGTTTGGAAATACATTCCCAGTCCAAAAATAAAAATTACTCCCCCTTTTTGTCACAAAGGGAGAAAGGGTAAAATAGAGTAATAAAACCAACTGTAATAAAAATTACTCCCCCTAACAGTCTTAGAAGGACCAGGGTAAACAGAACATAGCAAAATATAAACCAAATGTCTCAAATACAGACAAGGCAAACTATACAAAGGAAAAACACTCAAACGCCCTCTGCCATAGGTGCAGTCTTAGGTGCATCATCCTCATCATCATTGCTGTCAGGATGATGGTACTTGAGGCACTCCTTGAGGTCCAGCTGGTTCTGCTCCAAACGCTTGTTGATGGAGTGCACTTCCAGCTGCATAGCGGTGATGGACTGCTGTATGGAGGACATAGAAACCTGCACAGTGCTCATCCCCCCTGAATGACAGCTAAAGCCTCCATGATCTGAGAATAGTTGACCTCCGGCTTAGATGGCGGGACGGTCTGAGAGGATGAAGCCATGTCTAGAAAACCAACAGGCATGACAACAGGTATGGGCACCTCATCATCGGGGTCATCTCTCCGCAGCTGGGCATTAAACTTCATCAAAATCTGCTTGCTGATGGGTTGTTGAATCTTCATCTTAGGTTCTCCAGTAATATTGATGCCTGACTGAAGAATGATCTGAGTGAGTAGGCAGCCAAAGGGGAAACCGGTATTTCCCTCATCACAGGCCTCCAGCATAATGCTCATAATATGCTTGCACAGGCCGAAAGGCAAGCGGAGGTGGATGGCATAAACGATTCTGCTTGCAAAGTCAAAAGAATTTCAAGTTCCCTGTCAGCCGTCCGGACGATCGAGCCATCCTGTCCGGACGACGTGTCTCCCTTCCGGACCTCCAAGGCAGATCAGCATCATCCTTCCGGATGAAGTATTCATTTCGTCCGGACCCCATACTGTATCGAAAAGGTTCTGTGCCAGCCTGCATCTGTCCGGACGTTTCAGCAGCACTTCCGGACGCCTCTCGGTACTCGATCAGTTTCTGATTTCTTTCCAAGTTCCAAGAAAGGGAAGATCAATCAATCGTCCGGACGATGTGGTATCCCATCCGGATGCGCGTCTCCTTAAGGCAAGAATCGCAATTCAAATATCACAATCTGGACGTCTGATAGCTCTAGTCCGGACGCGCATGCATCAAAGAAGGAAATTGCCGATTCGACTTCAACTGTCCGGACGACTGCCTATCATGGTCCTGACGCGCGCATTGTAGATATGGAAATTGCGTGTTGAAGAATAGCCGTCCGGACGCTCATCCCCCATGGTCCGGACGCTCTGAAGCCTTATAAGGAAATTACTTGCAGCGGACGTGCGACCGTCCGGACGATGTGCCATCCCGTCCGGACGAAGTACTTAAACAGGAAAGATTTTCTCACGAAATTTTCAGAAAATCTTGTCGCACAGTTGTCCTTCCGGACAGCGCCCAGGTATATTTTGCCTGACGCTCATTTGAGCCCCCAGCCTATAAATAGATGCCCCTGGGCATTGAGAACTGCGAGAATTCGGTGTGAATTCCATTAAAGCTCAGAGAAGTCATCAATCCCTCTGAAGCCGTTTTACAAGTGTGCTATTATATAAACCGAAGTCTATCTTAGAGGTCGGCTCTAAGGTAAGGAGTTCCGTTGAAGACCCCTTCAGGTAGGAGAACCTGGTTGGGAAGCGTTCGTGTTGGGTTACACGTCAGAGATCAAGGTACGACCACTGCATCGGTACATGTGAGTGTTACTATCTTGTATCTAGCTTTGTCTTCTGAATAGTGGAATTCTTGGGTTTGGCTGCCCCGGAGTGGTTTTTCTCTTAACTGAGTTTCCACTTTGTCAACAAAAATCTGTTTGTCATTTACTTTCCGCTGTGCTTTAATTTTTGTTGACACTTATGCACTTTATTTTTAGAAGTCAATTTCGGTTTTTCAATTGGTATCAAAGCTTGGTACACTCTGAGAAGATTAATTTCTTGAGTGCTATTTTGACTTCTACTATGTCTATATTGAGTATGGACAAAATTGCTTCTATGTCACATGATATGTCTATTCATAAGACCATGTTCATTGAACCTATCATGTCTCATACTCAATCTATTTGTAAGGATAAAGGGGATAATCAATCTATACCTACTTGTCATCACTGTTGTATTGTTGGTCATATTCGTCCAAACTGTTTCCAAATTAGGGTTCAAAAACCTTGGAAGAAAACCCTTATCCCAAGGAAAGATGAACCAGGTTTTGAAGAACAAGTTAAAGTGTTAAGTGATCAAGTTAAACTCATTAGTGAGAAGTTAGCATACGTCACCCTTAATGAGCAAAGATCTGTCCTGGTTAATAATCAAAAAGCTTCCAAACAAGTATGGGTCAAAAAGGAAGACAATCTGTGTTTAGTTTCTCATACTGCACTAAAAATTCTTTATACTTGTCTGTGGTATTTGGATAGTGGTTGTTCTAAACACATGACAGGTGATAAGACCTTGCTAAAAGAAGTTCAGATGGGCAAAGGTGGGCGAATCACCTATGAAGATGGGAGTCAATCCAGAGTCATTGGTAAAGGGATCATCGACATTCCAAGCCTCGGAACATCTCGGGAAGCTCTGTATGTAGAAAGGCTCGAGGAAAATCTCCTCAGTATCAGCCAATTTTGTGATAATGACTTTGTGGTGCAATTCTCCAAGAAGGAATGCAATATATTTGACAGCAGTGGCAGATGGCTCATGGGAGGAGAAAGAACTGTTGACAATTGTTACGGCCTTCTTGGTTTGGCTGCAGATCCTCAGATTTTTTGAAACAAAGCAACCATAGATGACAGTGAGCTATGACTCAGAGGTTAAGGCATCTCAATTTCTCAGATATGTTGAAAATTGGAGGCAAAGATGTTGTTAAAGGCCTGCCCAAAATGGAGAAGACTGGAAAAGGAATCTGTAGTCCTTGTCAACTAGGGAAACATGCTCGAATAGCCCATAAGAAGACCTCAGGTATTCCAACTTCCAAAAACTTGGAATTACTGCACATGGATCTCATAGGTCCCACTAGAACTGCTAGTCTAGGTGGGAAAAGATATATTCTAGTTATTATTGATGACTTCTCTCGATATACATGGGCTATTCCTATTCGGGAAAAATTTGATGCTTTTGATACAGTTCAACATTTGTTCAAGAAGATTCAGGTTGAGCAAAATCGCCAGATTGTGAGAATCCGCAGTGATCATGGAAGAGAATTTGAAAATTCCAAGTTCAAAGAATTCTGTCGCTCATATGGAATCAAGCAGGAATTTTCTTCTCCTATCACTCCTCAGTAGAATGGAGTTGTTGAAAGGAAGAACAGGGTAATTCAGGAGATAGCTCGTGTGATGATCCACTCAAAAAATATTGCTCAACACTTCTGGGGAGAAGTTGTAAACACTACCTGTCATATCATCAACAGGGTCTACCTTAGGCCTGAAACAAACAAGACTCCCTATGAAATCTGGCGAGGTAAGAAACCCACAGTGAAGTGTTTTAAAACTTTTGGAAGTAAATGTTATATACTTCGTGACAGGGAAAATCTGGGGAAATTTGATACCAAGAGTGATGATGGTATATTCTTGGGATATTCCACAAATAGTTGTGCATATAGAGTCTTCAACAAAAGAACAGAGACTATGATGGAATCGATAAATGTAGTAGTTGATGATGAAGAAGTTCAGAGACCTATCAGCAGGGACGAAAAACAGCTCGATTTAGCTGAGCCTTCAGCAGCCCCAACAGATATTATTAATCCTTCTTCAAAGGAGTCCCCAGATGAATCTCCTTCTTCTCCCACGACTTCGGATACCTCTCCTACTACTTCTGAAGATGAGGATACTCCTGCTAATCCTCCTAAGCGATCATGGGTGAAGCATAATCATCCTACTCAGCAGCTACTTGGGAGCATAGATGAAGGGCGTAGGCCGAGAAGCAGAGTCATTCAGCTCACCAGTGAAGTAGCCAATCAAGTCTCTTACAACTGCTATCTAGCTCAGATAGAACCCATGAAAGTTGATGAAGCCCTACAGGATGAAGGTTGGGTCTCTACAATGCATGATGAGCTCCATCAGTTCACCAGAAATGATGTCTGGACCTTGGTTGCCCGTCCTGCAGAACAAAATATTATTGGTACCAAGTGGATATTCAAGAATAAAACAGATGAACATGGTATTGTGGTTCGAAATAAAGCCCGTCTTGTTGCACAAGGATATACTCAGATAGAGGGAGTAGACTTTGATGAAACATTTGCCCCTGTTGCCAGGTTAGAGTCTATCAGAATTCTTCTCTCTATTGCTTGTCATCTTGACTTCAAGTTATATCAGATGGATGTAAAGAGTACCTTCTTAAATGCAGAGCAGCCAAAGAGCTTTCAAGACCCTCATCATCCCCATCATGTGTACAAGCTGAAAAAGGCACTATATGGGCTTAAGCAGGTTCCTCGGGCATGGTATGAGCGTCTCACCACTTATCTGCTAGCCGAGGGATTCACAAGGGGACAAGTTGATCGAACTCTGTTTATCAGGCAACAAGGTACTCACAAACTCATCGCTCAAATTTATGTTGATGACATTATTTTTGGAGCTACTTTAGACTCTCTTGCCCATGAGTTCTCTGAGGAAATGAAGCAGGAATTTGAGATGAGCATGATTGGTGAGCTGAACTACTTCCTTGGCCTTCAAGTTAAGCAAACTGCTGAAGGCATCTTCATTTCTCAGTCTAAGTATGCTAGGGATCTGGTCAAACGATTTGGGTTGGATGGAAAAAGTTGTGCTCACACTCCCATGAGCACCAGTGTCAAGATCAGTAGTGATCTTCAAGGCAAATCTGTTGATCCATCCCTGTACAGAAGTATGATAGGGAGCCTCCTGTATCTTACAGCCAGCCGACCAGACATTACTTTCAGTGTGGGTGTTTGTGCTCGTTTCCAAGCAAATCCTAAGGAATCTCACCTCATTGCAGTTAAGCATATCATCAGGTATGTAAATGATACCCTCTCTTATGGCATATGGTATTCTAGAGAAATAAATCTTGTTGTTGTAGGATACTTTGATGCAGATTGGGTTGGAAATGCTGATGATAGAAAAAGTACCTCTGGAGGATGCTTCTATGTGGGGAACAATCTGGTAGCTTGGATGAGCAAGAAACAAGCGTCTATTTCTCTCTCCACTGCTGAGGCTGAGTATATTGCTGCGGGTAGCTGCTGTATTCAATTATTGTGGATGAAGACACTGCTGCGGGACTATGGATTCTCTCATGATACTATGATTATCAACTGTGATAATACTAATGCTATTAATATCTCAAAGAATCCCGTTCAACACTCTCGGACCAAGCACATCGACATCAGACATCACTTTTTACGTGATCTTATGGAATCTGAGGTGGTTTCTCTCTCTTTCATTCCCACTGAAAATCAATTGGCTGACATACTTACCAAACCTCTAGATGGTAGCAGGTTTGAGTCTCTTCGAAAAGCCATTGGTGTTTGTGCCATGTCCTAGACCTGATGTTCCATTGTGTCCTCTGATAGCATGATGTTGTAATAAAAAAGAAAAAAAAGAAAAGGGGGAATCTTCGTAGCAGGGTAAGTCTTTCACAAGGTATGTCAGCTATTTCCTGTATTATTTCTGGTTTACTAGTCTGTTGAGCATTGATATATTATGCTTACATATGGTTGAAAACATCAATCTAACGTGTACAAAAGTTTTTCCCTGCTCAGTGTTTTCTTTGATAGTCGCTTGTCTCATGTGATGACCCCATGCACTATCCTAGACTCCAAAAAGGTTCGTATTTTTCCTTCTCTTACTGTTTGCTTCTAGAATTTCTGAAGAAGAGAAGAGGTTTGTGATAAGATGGTCAAATTGACCACAAGCTAGTTGAACCTAGGATCTCAAAACTCTGGCATTTCCAATGGCTTGCAGCACCATAAGAATTGAGCAGTTATTCGTATGAATTTTGTGCTTTCAAATTATCTATTTCACTGCTTCTGTACTGAATTTGCAATATGCCTTGCCCTCTATGAGCAAGTAAAAATTTATCTTGTCCTTCATGGTACAAGTAAAACAATTAAGTGCTGTATCTCAGGGGGAGTGTATCAGATGAGGATGGCTAGGCCCTATTAAGTGTAAGGTTTGACTTTTGGCTAATCTGTCACGGATCCTCTTTCTTCCTTAGAAAATCTGGTTGCTCTTGTTATAATTTTTCAAACCTTGTGGGTTCAGTTTTCACACACACACATACACGCATTGCATGAGTTAAGCAGGTTATCTTCATTAGTTTGGCAGGGTAACCTTTGTTTCTGTTATACTGGTTTATCATCTCCATGTTCTCATAATTCTGACTTGCTCTATGACTAGTTTTTCAGACAGAAATACATGCGTGTGCTACAATACTTGTGAAGGCCCTAACTTTGCTGCTTTCTCCCTATTCAGCAATTTTTTTTTCAGTCTTTGTTTTTGATAACTGTTGAACTTATATTACTCTGTTTCCTGGGTCCTTCTAAAACTGTTAGGGGGAGTAATTTTTATTTCAGTTGGCTATTTTTTTACTTTGTTTTACCCTTTGTCCCTTTGTGACAAAAAGGGGGAGTAATTTTTATTTTGGACCGGGAATGTATTTCCAAACCGGTCAAGTGATTTTTGTCCCAGAATGGCCAAAGGGGGAGTTTGTTAGTATTTTGGCCAGATTCTGTGTTTGGACAAAATCACTTAAGCGTAAAGATGCTATAAACAGGGATTCCACTATTCAGAGTGATGTCAGATGATTCAACTTGCAAAGTCGGAAGAATTTCAAGTTCCCAGTCAGCCGTCCGGACGCCCATCTGTCCACTATTCCATCCTTCCGGACGACGTTTCTCCCGTCCGAACCTCCAAGACAGATCAGTATCATCCGTTTGGACCCCATTCTGTATCGAAAAGGTTCTGTGCCAGCTTGCATCCGTCCGGACATTTCAGCAGCACATCCGGACGCCTCTCAGTACTCGATCGATTTATGATTTCTTTCCAAGTTCCAAGAAAGAGAAGATCAATCAATCGTCTGGACGATGTGGTATCCCGTTCGGACGCGCGTCTCCTTAAGGCAAGAATCGCAATTCAAATATCACCGTCCGGACGTCTGACAGCTATAGTCCGGACACGCGTGCATCAAAGAAGGAAATTGCCGATTCGACTTCAACCGTTTGGACAACTGCCTATCATGGTCCGGACGCGCACATTGCAGATATGGAAATTGCGTGTTGAAGAATAGCAGTCCAGACGCTCATCCCCCATGGTCCGGACGCTCTGAAGCCTTATAAGGAAATTACTTGCAGTGGACGTGCGACCGTCCGAACGATGTGCCATCCCGTCCGGATGAAGTACTTAAACAGGAAAGATTTTCTCGCGAAATTTTCAGAAAATCTTGTCGCGTAGTTTTCCGTCCGGACGGCGCCCAGGTATATTTTGCTTGACGCTCATTTGAGCCCCCAGCCTAAAAATAGAGGCCCTTGGGCATTGAGAACTGCGAGAATTCGGTGTGAATTCCATTAAACCTCAGAGAAGTCATCAATCCCTCTGAAGCTGTTTTACAAGTGTGATGTGCTATAAACTGAAGTCTATCTTAGAGGTTGGCTCTAAGGTAAGGAGTTCCGTTGAAGACCCCTTCAGGTAGGAGAACTTGGTTGGGAAGCGTTCGTGTTAGGTTACACGTCAGAGATCAAGGTACGACCACTGCATTGGTACATGTGAGTTTTACTATCTTGTATCTAGCTTTGTCTTCTGAATAGTGGAATTCCTGGGTTTGGCTGCCCCGGAGTGGTTTTTCTCTTAATTGAGTTTCCACTTCGTCAACAAAAATCTATGTGTCATTTACTTTCCGCTGTGCTTTAATTTTTGTTGACACTTATGCACACACTTTATTTTTAGAAGTCAATTTTGGTTTTTCATAAACGAACTGGGCCTTCTTTAGAATCAGGTCACTGCGCCTGACAACTGGCCATAGGTTGTGCTGAACTATCTTGGCCAACAAGCGATGAGAGGGAGACAGTGCGCCAATCCGGATGGTGGTAGCATGCTCTTCTCCCTGTGGAATTGCATGGAAGAACTCTCAGAGATAGTCCATAGAGGGAGGAAGAACCACTTCATTATAGGGACTGCCCGGCAGCTCAAGAACTGGTACTCCGATGAAGTGACTGATGATCTTGGGATCAACAATGATGATATACCCGTCAACAGTGGACTGCAGTACCAACACACAATCATCAACCTGTGCCACCTCTAGGTTGGCATAGAAGAGTCTGACAAACCTGGTGAGGACAATACAGGCATAGGTGTAGAGGTATCCCCATTGGTTAGTCTGGATAGTCTCATAAATACTATCCAGTGGAGGCACCATGATGTCAGATCGAACCACATTGCACTCAGCAATGACTGTGCGGTCCATGATTTTGGCTTGTAGTGCGTTCCTCTCTTCCTCTGTCCTCCGGCGGACCCTGCGCTGGGAACTGATTGCTGACATGATTCTGCAACAAGAAACCAACAAGAATTTTCAAAAAATAATCCAAAAATATTCTTGTTAGGTCACAACCAAAATTGGGCAGACTAACAGCCGTAAAAGGACTTCCCAAAAATATAGACAGAATATATCACATTGTAGTCCCAAAAGAATATCATCAAAGATTATCCCAATATGGCAGATATATGCATCTCATTATCTCAAAGACATTCCAAAAAAAAAATAATGAAATTCTAACAGTTTAAAAATAAATAAACTGAAAAGAAAAAGATTGGAAAGTGCCTGGAATGTGAGAGTAGTGTGCAAAAGGACAAGAGAAAGCAATATAAATTCAAAAACTCACTGGAAATTATGCACAAGATGCCAAAAAGGGAGATTTTGGTGGGGTAGGATGGAGTATGCGGCACCTAGGGGTATATATGGCTCCTGTGGGGTCCCCGTCCGGACGGTGAATTAATGTCGTTCGGACGCGCGCTGCCTTGGAACCATGTGGATAGGTCACGCGCGTCCGAACGAGTTATCCTTACCGTCCGGCCATTGGTTGCCGCGGGCGTCCGGACGTATCCTGATCTCATCCGGACGATGAAGCTCCACCCGTCCGGATGCCAAGAGTGACCGTCCAGACGCTCCACACTGAAACATCAGAAAACTGAGAAAAAAGAACAGAAATCAAATTTTCTCAAGTCAGTTTCAGAACACACATGTATAATCTACTGATAACACAATTAGAGAGCATCTCAAAACTGGGCAGAGATATAAAAGAGAGTTGAGAGTACAATCAGGACAAATATTTTCTTGGACATAGAAAATTTAAATAGACAACTCAACTCATGCAATGCGTGTGTGTGTGAAGACTTAACCCACAAGGTATGACTTCCAATTTCATGACAAATGGCAACTAGATTTTCTAGACAAGAGAGAAAATCAGTGAAAGATTAGTCAAAAGTCAAACCTTATAACTTACTAGGGCCTAGCCACCCTCGTATGATACATTCCCTTTGAGATGCAACACCTAATTGTTTTACTTGTACCATAAAGGACAAAGTAAAAATTTTACTTGCACGTAGAGGGTAAGGCATATGGCAAATTTAGCACATAAGCAGTGAATATACAATTTAAAGCCTAGAATTCATATGATTTAACTGCTTGATTCTTATGGTGCTGCAACCTAGAAAGAATGCCAGAGTTTTTAGGTTCTAGGTTCAACTAGCATATGGTCATTTGGCCATCTCATCAAAGACCTCTTCTCTTATCCAAAATTTCTAGAAACAAAACGTCAGAGAAGGAAAGATGTACCTTTAGGGGAGTCTTGAATAGTGCACATTTTCATCGCATGAGGAAAGAAGCTATCCTACTTTTGCATAAATAGGAAAAAACTTGGCAGATATAGTCATAAACTCTCAATTAGATCTGTTAGTATTTTGGCCTCATTCTATGTTTGGACAAAATCACTTATGTGTAAATATGCTGTAAACAGAGATTCCACTTGACAGAGCATTTTCAGAAGACTCTGCACTGCGAAAAAGTTAGAAGATTTCAAATTCCCTGTCAGCCGTCCGGACGAAGTGTCATCCCGTCTAGACGTCCATCTGTCCACTATTCCATCCGTCCGGATGACGTGTTCATCCCGACCGAACGCCAGACAGACCAGCATCATTTGTTTGGACGACATATCTTTTCCGTACGGACCCTACACTGTATTGAGAAACTTCTATCCAGCTCGCATCCGTCCGGACATCTCAGCAACTCGTCTAGACGCCTATCAGTACTCGAACAGTCTCAGATTCTTTCCAACTTCCAATAAAGGGAAGATCGATCAACCGTCCGGACGATGTGGTATCCCGTCCGGATGCGCGTCTCCTTAAGGCAAGAATCGCAATCCAAATATCACCGTCCGAACGTCAGTCAGCCTTGGTCCGGACGCGCGCTCATCAGTTAAGGAAATTGCCGATTCGACTTCAACCGTACGACGTCTTCCTCTCATGGTCCGGACGCACGTATAACTGATATGGAAATTGCGTGTTGAAGTTCAGCCGTCCGGAGATTCATCCCCCTTGGTCCGGACGCGCGAAGCCTTATATGGAAATTACTTACAGCAGACGTGCAATCGTCCGGACGTCAGTGTCTCATTGTCCGGACATGGCTATTAAACAGGAAAGATTTTCAGCCAAATTTTCAAAAAAACCTGTCGCACAGTTGTCCGTCCGGAAGGCTCAGGTTCACCATCCAGACGGCGTCTGTACATATTACAGTAGTCGCCCATTCTGCACCTCAGCCTATAAATAGAGGCCCTTGGGCATTGAGAACTGCAAGAATTCGGTATTGAAATCCACAAGAGCTCAGAGAAGTTCAAGATCCCTCTGAAGCCGTTTCAAGTGTGCTGCGCTACAACTGAAGTCTATCTTAGAGGTCGGCTCTAAGGTAAGCAGTGCCATTGAAGACGCCTTCAGGTAGGAAACTTGGTTGGGAAGCGTTCGTGTTGGGTTACACGTCAGAGAGCAAGGTACGACCACTGCATCGGTACATGTGAGTGTTACTATCTTGTATCTAGCTTCGTCTTCTGAATAGTGGAATTCCTTGGTTTGGCTGCCCCGGAGTGGTTTTTCTCTTGATTGAGTTTCCACTTCGTCAACAAAAATCTGTGTGTCTTTTACTTTCCGCTGTGCTTAATTTTTGTTGACACTTGTTGCACACACTTTATTTTTAGAAGTCAATTTCAATTTTCAATTGGTATCAGAGCTTGGTACACTCTGAGAAGATTAATTTCTTGAGTGCTATTTTTTTGACTTCTATTATGCCTAATTTGAGTATGGATAAAGTTGCTTCTGTTTCTCATGATATGTCTATTCATAGAACCATGTTTGTTAAGCCTATCATGTCTCATAGACATACTCAATCTAAGGGAAAAAGGGAAAATCAATCTGTACCTACATGTCATCACTGTGGTATTATTGGTCATATTCGTCCAGATTGTTTTCAACTTAGGTCTCAAAAACCTTGGAACAAAACCCTTGTCCCTAGAAAAGATGAACCAGGTTTTGTAGAGAAAGTCAAAATGCTAAGTGATCAAGTTAAACTCATTAGTGAGAAGTTAGCATACCTCACCCCTAGTGAGCAAAGATCTGTCCTGGTTAAAAATCAAAAAGCTTCCAAACAAGTCTGGATTAAAAAGGAAGACAATCTGTGTTTAGTTTCTCATACTGCACTAAAAATTCTTGATACTTGTTTGTGGTATTTGGATAGTGGCTGTTTTAAACACATGACAGGTGATAAGACTTTACTAAAAGAAGTTCAGTTGGGCAAAGGTGGACGGATCACCTATGGAGATGGGAGCCAATCCAAAGTCATTGGAAAAGGGATCATGGACATTCCAGGCCTTGGAACATCTCAGGAAGCTTTATATGTAGAGGGGCTCAAGGCAAATTTCCTCAGCATCAGCCAGTTTTGTGATAATGATCTGGTGGTGCAATTCTCCTCCAAGAAGGAGTGTAATATATTTGACAGCTGTGGCAAATGGCTTATGGGAGGAGAAAGAACTGCTGATAATTACTATGGTCTTTCTGGTTTGACTACAGATCCTCAGATCTTCTGCAACAAGGCAACTATAGATGACAGTGAGCTGTGGCACCAAAGGTTAGGGCATCTAAATTTCTCATATATGCTGAAAATTGCAGGCAAAGATGTGGTTAAAGGTCTGCCCAAAATGGAGAAGACTGGAAAGGGAATCTGTGGTTCTTGTCAACTAGGGAAACAGACTCGTGCAGCCCATAAGAAGACCTCAGGTATTCAAACTTTCAGAAACTTAGAATTACTGTACATGGATCGCATGGTCCCACTAGAACTGCTATTCTAGGTGGGAAAAAGTATATTCTCATTATTGTTGATGACTTCTCTCGATATACTTGGGCTATTCCTGATCGGGAAAAATCTGATGCTTTTGATACAGCTCAGCACCTATTCAAGAAAATTCAGGTTGAGCAAAATTGCCAAATTATGAGAATCTGCAGTGATCATGGAAGAAAATTCGAAAATTCCAAGTTCGAAGAATTATGTCTCTCGTATGGAATCAAGCAGGAATTTTCTTCACCTATCACTCCTCAGTAGAATAGAGTTGTTGAACGGAAGAACAGAGTAATTCAGGAGATGGCTCGTGTGATGATCCACTCAAAGAATCTTGCTCAACACTTCTGGGGGGAAGCTGCAAACACTGCCTATCATATCATCAACAGGGTCTACCTGAGGCCTAAGACAAACAAGACTCCCTATGAGATTTGGCGAGGTAAAAAACCCACTGTAAAGTCCTTCATAACTGTTGGAAGTAAATGTTATATACTTCGTGACAGGGAGAATCTGGGGGAGTTTGATACCAAGAGTGATGAAGGTATATTCTTGGGATATGCCACAAACAGTCGTGCCTACAGGGTATTCAATAAAAGAACAGAGACTGTGATGGAATCTATAAATGTAGTCGTTGATGATGAATAAATTCAGAGACCAATCAGCAGGGAGAAAAATCAACTTGATTCAGTTGACGTTTCAGCAGCTCCAACTGACATTATTAAGTCCTCTCCAAACGTGTCTCCAGATGAGCCTCGCTCTTCCCCCACGACTTCGGATATCACTCCCACTACTTCCGAAGATGAGGATACTCCTGCTAATCCTTCTAAGTGATCATGGGTGAAGTACAATCATCCTCCTCAACAGCTTATGGGGACCATAGATGAAGGACGTAGGCTCAGAAGTAGAGTCATTCAGCCTACCAATGAAGTAGCCAATCAAGTCTCCTACAATTGCTACCTTGCTCAGATAGAACCCAAGAAAGTTGATGAAGCTCTACAGGATGAATGATGGGTATCTGCAATGCATGATGAGCTCCATCAATTCAACAGAAATGATGTCTGGACCTTGGTTCCTCATCCTGCAGAACAGAATATTATTGGTACCAAGTGGATCTTCAAGAATAAAACAGATGTGCATGGTACTGTGGTTCAAAATAAAGCCCGTCTTGTTGTAAAAGGATATACTCAGATAGAGGGAGTCGACTTTGATGAAACTTTTGCCCCGGTTGCCAGGTTAGAATCCATTAGAATTCTCCTCTCTATTGCTTGTCATCTAGGTTTCAAGTTATATCAGATGGGAATTAAAAGCGCATTTCTAAACGGTGTTCTTCAAGAAGAAGTCTATGTAGAGTAGCCAAAGGGCTTTCAAGATCCTCATCATCCCGATCATGTGTACAAGCTGAAAAAGGCTCTATATGGGCTCAAGTAGGCTCCTCGAGCATGGTATGAGCGTCTAACTACTTATCTCTTAACTAAGGGATTTAATCGGGGACAAGCTGATCGAACTCTATTTATCAGAAATCAAGGTACTCACAAACTTATTGCTCAAATCTATGTTGATGACATCCTTTTTGGAGCTACCTTAGATTCTCTCGCCCATGAGTTCTCTGAAGAAATGAAGCAGGAATTTGAGATGAGCATGATTGGAAAGCTGAACTACTTTCTTGGCCTTCAAGTCAAGCAAACTACTGAAGGAATTTTCATCTCTCAGTCAAAATATGCTAAAGATCTAGTCAAGCGGTTTGGTTTGGATGGGAAGAGTCGTGCCTGTACTCCTATGAGTACCAGTGTCAAGATTAGTAGTGACCTTGCAGGCAAATCTGTTGATCCATCCCTTTACAGGAGTATGTTAGTGAGCCTCATGTATCTTACAGCCAGCTGACCAGACATTGCTTTCAGTGTGGGAGTATGTGCTCGTTTTCAGGCCAATCCTAAGGAATCTCACCTCACTGCAGTAAAGTGTACCATCAAGTATGTCAATGATACCCTTTCTTATGGCATTTGGTATTCTAGAGAAACAAACCTTGTTGTTGCAGGATACTCTGATGCAGATTGGGCTGGAATTGCTGATGATCGAAAGAGCACCTCGGGAGGATGTTTCTATGTGGGGAACAATCTTGTTGCATGTATGAGCAAGAAACAAGCCTCCATATCTCTCTCCACTGCTGAGGCTGAGTATATTGCTGCGGGTAGCCGCTGTACCCAATTACTGTGGATGAAGACATTGCTAGGGGACTATGGATTCTCTCAAGATACTATGATTATCAACTGTGATAATACTAGTGCCATCAATATTTCTAAGAACCTCGTTCAGCATTCCCGGACCAAGCACATCAATGTCAGACATCACTTCTTACGTGATCTTGTGGAATCCAAGGTAGTCTCACTCTCATTCATCCCCACTGAAAACCAATTGGCTGATATTCTTACCAAACCTCTAGATGGTAGCAGGTTTGAGTCCCTTCGAAAAGCCATTGGTGTGTGTGCCATGTCCTAGACATGATGTTCCATGCTGGGATAAGCTTCTAGCCCGCATGATGTTGTTATAAAAAATAAATAAATAAAAAAAAAATTGTAGCAAGTTGGTCCCTTCTAAGGTATGTCAGCTCTCTCATGCATTTTACTTGGTTTATTAGTTCACTATACATGGATGAATTTTTCTTACAAATGGTTGAGAACACAAATATGACATATGCAAAGGTTTCCTGCTCACTTGCTTTGATTGATAACTTCTTTTCCTCATGCGATGAAAAATGTGCACTATCTATGACTCTCCTATAAGGTACATCTTTCCTTCTCTGACCTTTTTGTTTCTAGAAATTCTGGATAAGAGAAGAAGTTTTTGATACGATGACCAAATTGACCACATGCTAGTTGAACCTAGCATCTATAAAATCTGGCATTCCCTATAGTTTGCAGCACCATAAGAAACAAGCAGTTCATCATATGAAATTATTCACTGCTTATGTGCTACATTTGCTTTATTCCTTGCCCTTTACGTGCAAGTAAAACATTTACGTTGTCCTTCATGGTACAAGTAAATCACTTAGGTGCTGCATCGCAGGGGGACTATATCAGATGAGGGTGGCTAGGCCCTAGTAAGGTTTGACTTTTGGCTTATCTTCCATTTATTTTCTCTCCTGTCTAAGAAATTCTGGTTGCTATTGGTCAAAATATTGAAAGCCATACCTTATGGGTAAAGGTCTTCACACACCCACACATTGCATGAGCAAATAGTGCTACTTTCCGTACTTGAGTTGCAAGGGAATCTGTGCCTATCTTATTTTTGTCTATCAACTGTATGTTTGAATAATTTTGACATGCTTTGTGTCTAATTTCACAAGATAGGGATACATGTGCGTGCTCTTATACTTGTGAAGGACCTATCCATGCTGCTTTTTCATTTTTCCATACAGCTTAATGTTTTCCTTCCTTTTTGTTTGTAAAATTGGTTGACTTATATTAATCTGTTTCCCGGGTCCTTCTGAGACTGTTAGGGGGAGTAATTTTTATGACAGTTGGTTTTTATTACTCTGTTTTACCGTTTGTCACTTTGTGACAAAAAGGGGGAGTAATTTTAATTTTTGGACCGGGAATGTATTTCCAAACCGGTCATGTGATTTTTGTCCCAGAATGGCCAAATGGGGAGTTTGTTAGTATTTTGGCCTCATTCTATGTTTGGACAAAATCACTTATGTAAAGATGTTGTAAACAGGGATTCCACTTGACAGAGCATTTTCAGAAGACTCTGCACTGCGAAAAAGTTAGAAAATTTCAGATTCCCTGTCAGCCGTCCGAACGAAGTGTCATACCGTCCGGTCATCCATCTGTCCACTGTTCCATCCGTCCGGACGATGTGTTCATCCCGACCGGACGCCAGACAGACCAGTATCATTCGTCCGGATGACATATCTTTTCCGTCCGGACCCTACACTATATCAAGAAACTTCTATCCAGCTTGCATCCATCCGGACATCTCAGCAGCTCGTTCGGACGCCTATCAATACTCGAACAGTCTCAGATTCTTTCCAAGTTTCAATAAAGGGAAGATCGATCAACCATTCGGACGATGTGGTATCCCGTCCAGACGCGCGTCTCCTTAAGGCAAGAATCGCAATTCAAATATCACCGTCCGGACGTCAGTCAGCCTTGGTCCGGACGCGCCATCATCAGTTAAGGAAATTGCCGATTTGACTTCAACCGTCCGAATGTCTTCCCCTCATGGTCCGGACGTACGCATAACTGATATGGAAATTGCATGTTGAAGTTCTGCCGTCCGGACGTTCATCCCCCTTGGTCCGGACGCGCAAAGCCTTATATGGAAATTACTTGCAGTGGACGTGGGACCGTCCGGACGTCAGTGTCTCCCCGTCTGGACGCGGCTCTTAAACAATAAAGATTTTCAGCGAGATTTTTGGAAAATCCTGTCGCACAGATGTCCGTCCGGACGGCTCAGTTTCACTGTTCGGACGACGTCCGTACATATTACAGAAGTCGCCCATTCTGCACCTCAGCCTATAAATAGAGGCCCCTGGGCATTGAGAACTGCAAGATTCGGTATTTAATTCCACAAGAGCTCAAAGAAGTTCAAGATCCCTCTGAAGCCGTTTCAAGTGTGCTGCGCTACATCTGAAGTCTATCTTAGAGGTCGGCTCTAAGGTAAGGAATTCCATTGAAGACCCCTTCAGGTAGGAGACGTGGTTGGGAAGCGTTCGTGTTGGGTTACACGTCAGAGAGCAAGGTACGACCACTGCATCGGTACATGTGAGTGTTACAATCTTGTATCTAGCTTCGTCTTCTGAATAGTGGAATTCCCAGGTTTGGCTGCCCCGTAGTGGTTTTTCTCTTGATTGAGTTTCCACTTCGTCAACAAAAATTTATGTCCTTTACTTTCCGTTGTGCTTAATTTTTGTTGACACTAGTTGCACACACTTTATTTTTAGAAGTCAATTTCAATTTTCAATATCTAAGCAGAGTAGATTAATGCACACAAAATTGAGATATCAGGTGAAAACACATACAATATCTAATATGCCAAGAGATAAGTGTCAACAAAAATTAAAGCACAGTGGAAAGTAAATGACAGATATTTTTGTTGACGAAGTGGAAACTCAGTTAAGAGAAAAACCACTCCGGGGCAGACAAACCCAGGAATTCCACTATTCAGAAGACGAAGCTAGATACAAGACAGTAACACTCACATGTACCGATGCAGTGGTTGTACCTTGATCTCTGACGTGTAACCCAACACGAACGCTTCCCAACCAGGTTCACCTACCTGAAAGGGTCTTCAATGGAACTCCTTACCTTAGAGCCGACCTCTAAGATAGACTTCGGTTTGCAGCACAGTACACTTGAAAAACGGCTTCAGAGGAGATATCACGTCTCTGAGCTCTAACGGAATTCACACCGAATTCTTCCAGCTCTAAGTGCCCAAGGACCCCTATTTATAGGCTGGGGGTCAGAATGGGCATCAGACAAATTTTGCCTGGGAGCCGTCCGGACAGTGGACCATGGCCGTCCGTACAGACAACTGTGCGACAGGATTTTCCGAAATTTTGCGGAGAAATCTTTCCTGTATAAGAACATCGTCCGGACGGGATGGCTCGATCGTCCGGACGAATGCACGTCCGCTGCAAGTAATTTCCATAACTGGCTTCACGCGTCCGGACGGCTAAACTTCAACACGCAATTTCCATATCTGATGCGCAGGCGTCCGGACCATGAGAGGGAGACGTCCGGACAGTTGAAGTCGAATCGGCAGTTACCATATACGATGCACCAGCTGTCAGATGTCCGGACGGTTCATTTTGAACTACGATTCTTGCCTTACGGAGATACGCATCCGGACAGGATACCACATCGTCCGGACGGTTGATTGATCTTCCCTTTCTTGAAACTTGGAAAGATTCAGTGAACCGTTTGAGAATTGATAGGTGCCTGGACGTGCTGCTGAAACGTCCGGACGGAGCAAGTTTGTACAGAAGCTTCTCGATACGAAGTAGGTGTATGGACAGAAAAAGTACGTCGCCTGGACCGGTGATGCTTGTCTGTCTGATGTCCGGACGGATGGAACAGTAGACAGATGGGCGTCTGGACGGCTGACAGGGAAATTTGTAATTCTTCTTACTTCACTCAGAAAAGTGGAATCCTTGTTTGCCGCGTCATTTACACACAAGTGATTTTGTCCAAACACAGAATAAGGCCAAAATACTAAGAAAATGCAATATGGAATTAACCTCATATGCAAGGCAAGATCAAACCTGATGAAGCAAATACAGAAAAACAATCGCTGGACCCCAATAAGTACCTGCAAAGATCTCTCATGAGACATAGAGGGCAAAACAAACTGGTTCCTAGATTGCATACACAAATTGAACAAGTAGAAGTGCAAGCAATCAAACCTGATGCCGTAGGATTAGGAACCAAATCCTAGGCATGAACGCCTGAACCTGCTAGGTGCGTTTGTTCCCCCTCATTGGGTGATTGTCTTTCTTGACCTAAGCCTACCTTCCTGAAGGTTGTTGCAGGCAGGACTGCATCATCCACTCCATCATACTCTGCATCCAGAGAGGTGGCTCACTGTGGCACTTCACCTTTTGAGGCCTCCTAAATTGCTTGGATTTGTTCTTGGAGTTGCCACTGTGATTGGCTAGCACAAATCGCTGCTGAGGCCGCCGATGCTGAGATGCCTAGTATCGTGGTGCATGAGACCAAGGAGCTTGATATCTTGGTGCTTGATAATAAGGAGCCTGATACCATGGAGTCTGAAACTGGGCTGCAAGTATAGTGCCATGATTAGCCTGTCGAGGCACTTATTTCTTGGCCTTGGCTTTCTTAGCCTTCAGGAGGGAGCACTGAGGATGAACATGCCCACTTAGATCGCAGTGATGGCATATAGGAGGTCTTCTGATGGAATGAGGCTTCTGAGTGCCTGGAACATCATCATTGACCATGTCCTTCCCTTTATCTTCAACAGTGGGAGGAGGCTCTGGGACTTCTGGTTTCATAAATACAGTCTTGGAGGTAGAAGGAGCATCAGAAGAGGGAGCAACATACCCGACACCGGTCTTGTCAGTTGGGCTCTTCTGGAAAGACAGCATACGAGTCAGCTTCTCATCAGTGACTCTTTCCAACTGGAGCTGAGTCTCTAGTAGCTTCTCGTTGAGTTCTTGTATTCTGAGCAGCAATAAACTCTTCCTAGTCTGCAAACTGTTCAGATCATAGAGGTGCTGCTTATGACTTTCCCTCAGCTTCTCATACTCTCTGTAGAGTGTCTTGTAAGCCTCTTTGTGCTCTTCCCCATTATCACTATGCTCCGAATAGTAAGAGTCTTCTTCTTCAGCGTGTGGGGCTAAAAGGCCAGAAATTTCTCAGACTCTGGAGCTTCTTCTTCAGACTCATCACTGAGAGTCACATTGTATGCCTGCCCCTTGCCCTTCTTAATATTCCCGCAATCGGCTCGGATATGCCCAAAACCTGAGCATTCAAAACATCTGGGCCCTTCTTTTCTTCTTCCTCAGGTTCAGCTTCTCTGGGAGCTTTCTTCACTTTTTCAGAAAACTTCTTTTTGAATCGGTCGTCTCTCATAAGTCTTCTGAAATTCTTGGCTAACATAGCCATAGCTTTTTCTTCCTCCACAGAGCCATCTTCCAATGATCTACCTTCTTCTTGGAAGCTTTTAGGGCAATGGTCTTCAGCTTCTTGACCGGGGGCAGAGACAGCTCATACGTTTGAAGAGATCCCACCAACTCTTCAATCTTCATCTCTTCTAGATCTTTGCTTTCTTCTATCGTCGTTACCTTGATCCTGAAACGCTCAGGCAAAGATCTTAGAATCTTTCAGATGAGTTTTACATCCAAGATAGGCTTCCCGAGACTCACCATGGAGTTTCTCAAGTCACTCATCTTGGAGTAAAAACTCTCCAAATGTCTCATCTTCCAACATCTTAATTTCTTTAAATTTCGATATCAACATTTGAAGTTTGGCAGATTTTACAAGTTTGGTGCCTTCATATGTTGTTTCCAAAATTTGCCATGCTTCTTTGGCTGATTCGCAATTAGAAATTTTTGCGAATTCAGAAGGCGAAAGTGCTTGGTACAGAGCATGGAGGGCTTTATCATTTGGAAGACGTACGTTTTCTGAGGGACTAGTTCGAGTGTTGCATCCTCTGGTTTAGTCCAACTTGTTTCAACAGTACTCCAACAGTCAATAGATTTCAGAAAGAAACGCATACGTGCCTTCCAATAGCCATAGTTCATACCATCAAAGGTAGGAACATAATTAAGAGTTTGAGACATTATAATAAATAGAAGTCAAAAATAAATAGCACTCAAGAAATTAATCTTCTCAGAGCGTACCTAGCTCTGATACCAATTGAAAAATGAAAATGACTTCTAAAATAAATAGCAAGTGTGTGCTCAAAGTGTTAAAAAAAATGAACAATGCAGAAAATAAACAACACAAGAATTTTTGTTAACGAAGTGGAAACTCAAAATGAGAAAAACCACTCCATGGCAGCCAAACCCAGGATATTCACTATTTAGAAGACAAGACTAGATACAAGATAGTAACACTCACATACCCCTGATGCAGTGGTCGTACCTTGCTCTCTAACGTGTAACCCAACCCAAACGCCTCCCAACCAGGTCTCCTACTTGAAGGGGTCTTCAATGGAATCATTTACCTTAGGGTCGACCCCTAAGATAGACTTCAATTGTAGCACAGCAACAGCACATTTGCAATGTCTTGAGAGAGAACAAATCAGCTCCAATAACTTCATAAAATAACTCTCTAAGCTTTGAAGGAATTCAATACCGAATTCTTACAGTTCTCAATGCCTAGGGGCATCTATTTATAGGCTGAGGTTCAAATATGTGACTGCAATGAAATACACGGGTGCCATCTGGACGATAGACAAGGGCCGTCCAGACGGACAACTGTGCGACTAGAATTTTTGAGATTTTCGCTGAAAATCTTTCCTGTTAGAGAGCCGCGTCAGGATGGTGAGGCACTGTTGTCCGGACGGTCACACGTACGCTGCAAGTAATTTTCATATAAGGCTTCGCACGTCCGGACCAAGAGGGATGGCTGTCTAGACGGTTAATCTTCAACACGCAATTTTCATATCAGATGAGCGCGCGTCCGGACCATGATAGGCAGGCGTCTGAACGGTTGAAGTTGAATCCACAATTTCCTTATTAGATGCATGCGCGTCCGGACCAAGCTGACTGTCGTCCAGACGGATGTATTTGAATTGCGATTCTTGCCTTATGTATGACCGCGTCCGGATGGGAATCCACGTAGTTCGTGTTAGTATTTTGGCCTCATTCTGTGTTTGGACAAAATCACTTATATGTAAGGATGCTGCAAACAGGGATTCCACTGTTCAGAGTGAAGTCAAAAGAATTTCAAAGTTCCCTGTCAGCCGTCCGGACAATGTGTCATCCCGTCCGGACGCCCATCTGTCTACTGCTCCATCCGTTCGAACAATTTGTCATCCCGTCCGGACGCCAGACACTCCAGCATCATCCGACCGGACGACGTGCTTCTTCTGTCCGGACACTTCACTGTATCAAGAAGCTTTTGTGCCAGCTTGCTCCGTCTGGATGTTTCAGCAGCACATTCGGACGCCTATCAGTTCTCGAACGGTTCACTGATTCCTTCCAAGTTCCAAGAAAGGGAAGATCAATCAACAGTCCGGACGATGTGGTATACCATCCGGACGCGTATCTCCGTAAGGTAAGAATCGAAGTTCAAAATGAACCGTCCGGACATCTGACAGCTGTGGTCCAGACGCTGGTGCATCGTATATGGTAACTGACAATTCGACTTCAACTGTCCAGACGTCTCCCCCTTATGGTCCGGATGCACACGCATCAGATATGGAAATTGCGTACTGAAGTTTAGCCATCCGGACACTCCTGTCCCCTGGTCCGGACGTGCGAAGCCTATTATGGAAATTACTTGCAGCGGACGTGCGTCTGTCCGGACGATCGAGCCATCCCGTCCGGGCGATGTTCTTATACAGGAAAGATTTCTCCACGAAAATTTCAGAAAATCCTGTCGCACAGTTGTCCGTCCGGACGGTCATGGTCCACCTTCCGGACGGCTCACAGGCTTATTTTGCCTGACGCTCATTCTGACCCCCAGACTATGAATACGAGTCCTTGGGCACTTAGAGCTGCAAGAATTCTGTGTGAATTCCATTAGAGCTTAGAGACGTGTTATTTCCTCTAGAGCCGTTTTTCAAGTGTGCTGCGCTGTAAATCGAAGTCTATCTTAGAGGTCGGCTCTAAGGTAAGGAGTTCCATTGAAGACCCCTCAGGTAGGTGAACCTGGTTGGGAAGCGTTCATGTTGGGTTACACGTCAGAGATCAAGGTACAACCACTGCATCGGTACATGTGAGTGTTACTATCTTGTATCTAGCTTTGTCTTCTGAATAGTGGAATTCCTGGGTTTGGCTGTCCCGGAGTGGTTTTTCTCTTAACTGAGTTTCCACTTCGTCAACAAAAATCCTTTTGTCATTTACTTTCCACTGTGCCTTAATTTTTGTTGACACTTATGCACACACTTTACTTTTAGAAGTCATTTCAATTTTTCACTAAGGCATCAGGTTTGATTGCTAGCATATTTTCCTTGTCATATTTATGTGCTAGTTATCTAGGAACCAGTTGGTTGTGCCCCCTTGTTTTTTTTTTAGAAAACTTTGGAAGTATTCTTGGGGAAGACAGAAAAAGCAGGTCGAGCGACTGTTTTTTTGTAGTGGCATCTTTGAGCACACACAGGTTTGATTGTACCTTAGCATATGATGTCTTTTTCCATATTGCTTGTTGTGTTGGTTTATTTCTTTTAATAATAATAATAAAAAAAATATTTGTGGAGAAATTGCAGGATATTATTTCTCTTGGCTTATTAGATATTGCATGCATTCTTGCCTAATATCTCAATTCAATATGCATTGATTAAATACGCTTAGATATAATTGAGAGTTTTGACTATGCTAGTCAAGTGTTTTTCCTGTTTATGCAAAAAGTAGGATAGCTTCTTTCCTCATGCGTGAAAAAGTGCACTATCCCGGGCTCCCCTAAAGGTACATCTTTCCTTCTCTGACTCTTTGCTTTTGGAAATTTTGGATAAGAGAAGAAGTCCTTGATTAGATGGCCAAATTGACCACAGGCTAGTTGAACCTAGCATCTATAAATTCTGGCACTCCCTTTAGTTTGCAGTACCATAAGATTCGAGCAGTAATTCATAAAAATTTATGTGCTTTAAATTTTGTTTAATCATTGCTTATATGCTTAAATTTTCCTTGCCCTCCATGAGCAAGTAAAAAAAAATAAAATTATATGTGCTGTATCTTAGGGGGAGTGTATCAAATGAGGGTGTCTAGTCCTTAGCAAGCTATAAGGTTTGACTTTTGGCTAATCTGTCTTGGATTTTCTCTCATGTCTAGAAAATCTAGTTGCATTTTGTCATGTCTTGGATAGTCTTACCTTGTGGGAAAAGAGTCTCCACACACACACACGCATTGCTTGAGTTGAGTTGCCTATTTGATTTTTATATGATCAGGAAAAATTATGTGTGCTAATTGAAATCTCAACTTCCTTTTATATCTCTGTGTATTTCTGAGATGCTCTCTGATTGTGTTATCAGTTGATTATGCATGCGTATTCTGACACTGACTTGAGAAAATTTGATCTCTGTAAATTCTTCTCAGCCTTTCTGGTGTTTCAGTGTGGAGCGTCCGGATGGACTGGTGGTCCGAACGGTTCTCCCTTGGAGTCCAGACGGAGATGGAGCCCACATGTTCTGACAGGACTTGACGGAGTCCGGACGCGCACTGTCATCATCGTCCGAACGGTATCTTTATATCGTCCGGACGCGCGCGACCTTTCTGCTCCTTTCCGAGGCAGCGAGCGTCCGGACATCATCAATCCACCGTCCGGACGGGGACCCCACAGCGACTATAAAATGCTCAGATCGCCGAATTCTCTTCATACCCCATAAAATCAGATTTTTTGGCTGTTTGTGAGTAAGGTTGGCTTTAAGTTTTTGGCATTTTGCATATATCTCTCATATTTCAGGTATTATTCTAGTCTTTTTCGCTTCAGTTTTCTTTAAAGCTGTTAGAATGTTATTTATTTTTGGAATATGAGATGCATATATCTGCCATGCTGAAATTTCTTGGACTTAGTTGATATTATTTTTGAAGTCCCTTTAGTACTGTTATTCTGCCAAATTTGTGTTATCCTAACAAGAATATTTTTGGAATATTTTTCTTTGGAAATTCTTGTTGGATCATTTGCAAAATCATGTTTGCCGGCAGTCCACCCTGCAGGGTTCGTCAGAGGCTTGTGGAAGATAGGGCTGAAATTCAAGCCAAAATTATGGACTGCTCCGTTATTGCTGAGCGGGATATGCTTTGGGCTGATATCATGGTGCCCCCACTGGACAACATACTTGACATCATTCAGACGTACAATTGGGGATATCTCCACAGCTGTGCTTGTGTGGTGTACACCAGATTGGTCAAGCTGCTCTACGCCAACCTGGAGGTGGTGAAGAATGATGATCATGGAGTGGTACTCCAGTCCTCCGTTGCAGGCCATCTCATCACTGTTGATCCTCAGATCATCAGTCACATCATCCGAGTCCCAGTGCTCGAGATTTCGGCCAGCCCCTACATTGAGGTGGTGCTGCCTTCATTCCTGGATGATCTCAGGGAATTCTTCCGTGCCGTTCCACAAGGTGTGGAGCGATCTACTACCATCCAGATTGGTGCCCTGTCACCCTCCCACCGCATGCTGGCCAAGATAATCCAGTAGAACATCTGGTCGGTTGCCCGGCGCAGTGATCTGATCCTGAAACGGGCCCAGTTTGTCTATACTATCCACCTCTGCCTGCCTTTCTATCTGTGCAAGCACATTTTGGGGGTTATATTAGAGGCCCGTGATCAGAGCACTGCTGGTCTCCCTTTTGGCTGCCACCTTACTCAGATTATTCTTCAGTCGAGCATAAATGTCAATGGCGAACCAAAGAAGAAAATCCAGCAGCCCATCAGCAAGCAGACATTGATGAAGTTTAATGCGCAGCTGCGGAGAGATGACTCTGATGATGATGAGGCACCCCCACCTGCTGCTATGCCAGTCAGCTTTCCAGATATGGCTTCATCCTCACATACTGTGCCGCCATCTGAGCCAGAGGTAAATTATGCTCAGATTATGGAGGCTCTTGCTGCACTTCAGGGAGGGATTAGCAGCTTGCAAGTGTCTATGTCCTCCATGCAGCTGTCTATGAGTTCCTTGTAGCTTGCTGTGCACTCCATCGACAGGCCTGTGGAATAGAACCAGCTGGACCTTCAGGAGTGCCTGAAGTATCATCATCCTAACCGCAATGATGATGAGGATGGTGCAGATGGGATTTTACCCATGATTGAGGATGTTTGATTCCCTCTTATTTTTTTTTTTGTAGTCTTTTTGTTATTTTTGAGACAATTTCTGTTTGTGGTTAAAACTTTTTGGATATATATTACTCTGTTTCCCGGGTCCTTCTGAGACCGTTAGGGGGAGTAATTTTTATGACAGTTAGTTTTTATTACTTTGTTTACCCTTTGTCCCTTTGTGACAAAAAGGGGGAGTAATTTTCATTTTGGACCGGGAATGTATTTCCGAACCGGTCAAGTGATTTTTTGTCCCAGAATGGCCAAAGGGGGAGTTTGTTAGTATTTTAGCCTCATTCTGTGTTTGGACAAAATCACTTATATGTAAGGATGCTGCAAACAGGGATTCCAATGTTCAGAGTGAAGTCAGAAGAATTTCAAAGTTCCCTGTCAGCCGTCCGGACGATGTGTCATCCCGTCCGGACGCCCATCTGTCTACCGCTCCATCCATTCGGACGATGTGTCATCCCGTCCAGACGCCAGACACTCGAGCATCATCCGTCCAGACGACGTGCTTCTTCTGTCCGGACACTTCACTGTATCAAGAAGCTTTTGTGCCAGCTTGCTCCGTCCGGACGTTTCAGCAGCACATCTGGATGCCTATCAGTTCTCGAACGGTTCACTAATTCCTTCCAAGTTCCAAGAAAGGGAAGATCAATCAACCGTCTGGACGATGTGGTATACCATCCAGACGCGTATCTCCGTAAGGCAAGAATCGAAGTTCAAAATGAACCGTCCGGACATCTGACAGCTATGGTCCGGATGCTGGTGCATCGTACATGGTAACTGAAGATTCGACTTCAACCGTCCGGACGTCTCCCCTTTATGATCCGGACGAACACGCATCAGATATGGAAATTGTGTGCTGAAGTTTAGCCGTCTAGACGCTCCTGCCCCCTGGTCCGGACGCGTGAAGCCTGTTATGGAAATTACTTGCAGCGGACGTGCGTCCGTCCTGATGATCGAGCCATCCCGTCCGGACGATGTTCTTATACAGGAAAGATTTCTCCATGAAAATTTCAAAAAATCCTGTCGCACAGTTGTCCGTCCTGACGATCATGGTCCACCGTCCGGACGGCTCACAGGCTTATTTTGCCTGACGCTCATTCTGACCCCCAGACTATAAATAGGGGTCCTTGGGCACATAGAGCTGCAAGAATTTGGTGTGAATTCTATTAGAGCGTAGAGACGTGTTATTTCCTCTAGAGCCTTCCATTGAAGACCCCTTTAGGTAGATGAACCTGGTTGGGAAGCGTTAGTGTTGGGTTACACGTCAGAGATCAAGGTATGACAACTGCATCGGTACATGTGAGTGTTACTATCTTGTATCTAGCTTTGTCTTCTGAATAGTGGAATTCCTGGGTTTGGCTGCCCCGGAGTGGTTTTTCTCTTAACTGAGTTTCCACTTCGTCAACAAAAATCCTTGTGTCATTTACTTTCCGCTGTCCCTTAATTTTTGTTGACACTTATGCACACACTTTACTTTTAGAAGTCATTTCAATTTTTCAGTTCGGACTGCTTCATCAATCTTCCTTTATTTAAACTTGGAAAGAATTAGAAGTTGATCGATCACTGGATGTCGTTCGGACGGGCTGCTGAGTCGTCCGGACGGATGCAAGCTGGCATAGAAGCTTCTCAATACAGTGAAGGGTCCGGACGGAAATACATGTCGTCCGGACGGATGATGCTTGATCTATCTGGTGTTCGAACGGTATGGCACGTCATCTGGACGGATGGAACAGTGGACATATTAGCGTCCGGATGGGATGACACGTCGTCTGGACGGCTGGTAGGGAACCGACTTTTCTGACTTGCAAAATCTTCTGAAACACTTCTGAATAGTGGAATCCCTGTTAAACAACATCTTTACATACAGGTGATTTTTTCCAAACAGAATAAGGCCAATCACAAACTAACAATCGGTACAAAGTGGATTTTCAAGAACAAGTCAGACGAACATTGTACGGTGATTCGAAATAAAGCACGGCTTGTTGCTCAAGGGTACATTGAGATTGAAGGAATAGATTTTGACGAAACTTTTTCTCCAGTTGCCGCCTTGAATCTATCATAATTCTGCTATCTATATCCTGTCATCTAGGCTTCAAGCTTTATCAAATGGATGTCAAGAGTGCTTTTCTAAACGACATTCTTCAAGAAGAAGTTTATGTAGAACAACCAGAAGGATTTTTGGATCCTCACTATCCTCATCATGTCTACAAACTGAAGAAAGCCTTGTATGGTCTCAAACAAGCTCCACGAGCATGGTATGAGAGACTAACCACTTATCTTCTAGAAAAAGGGTTCACAAGAGGACAGGCAGATCGGACCCTCTTCATCAGAAATCAAGGAAATCACAAACTCATTACACAAATCTATGTAGATGATATCATCTTTGGAGCAACCTTAGAATCTCAAGCTCATGAGTTTACAGAAGAAATGAAACAAGAATTTGAGATGAGTATGATAGGTGAGTTGACATATTTTCTGGGGATGCAAGTCAAACAAACTTGTGAAGGGATATTTATTTCTCAAGCTAAATATGTAAAAGATCTGGTCAAACTGTTCGGTCTGGATGGGAAAAGCCATGCTCGTACTCCAATGAGCACAAATGTCATGATTAGTGTTGATCCAACAAGCAAACAAGTAGATCCCACTCTTTACAAAAGTATGATTGGTAGTCTTCTCAATCTTATGACAAGTCGACAAGATATTGCTTTCAGTGCGGAGTTTGTGCTCGATTTCAAGCTAATCCTAAGGAATCTCATCTTACTACAGTCATGCGCATCATCAGGTACGTAAATGCCACTATTAATTTTGGTATCTATTTTTCTAGAGAAACAAATCTTGTGCTTGTGGGATACTCTGATGCAGATTGGGCTAGAAATGCTGATGATAGAAAAAGTACCTCTGGTGGTTGTTTTTATGTTGGTACAAATCTGGTAGCTTGGATGAGTCGAAAACAAGCCTCAATTTCTCTTTCTACTGCAGAAGCTGAGTATATTGCTGCTGGAAGTTGTTGTACCTAGTTATTGTGGATGAAGAAATTACTTTGTGATTATGGCTTCACTCAAGACACTATGGTCATTCATTGTGATAATACCAGTGCCATCAATATTTCAAAGAAACCAGTTCAGCATTCTCGGACCAAGCACATCGACATTCGGCATCATTTCATCCGTGACCTTGCCAAATCCAGGGAAGTAGCTCTTATGTTTATTCCCATAGAAAATCAATTGGCTGATATCCTCACCAAACCTCTTGATGGAAGTAGGTTTGAATCTCTTAGAAAAGCCATTGGTATTTGAGACATGTCTTAGACATGTTTTGTCTTTTGATTCATGCTCGGATACGTAAAAAATAAATAAATAAATAAATAATAAATAATAAATAATTTTTTTTTGGGAGGAATTTGGTGCAAGGGTTCTGCTTCAACATCTTCCAGCTATCTCATGTATATTTATCTGTGTTGACAGTTCTCTATGCTTTGATAAAATATACATTCATATGGTTCAGTTTCTAAATCTGATATGTGCTGAATTTTCTTGCTGCATCTCTACTAGATAGTTGCTTTTCTCATGCAATAAAACTTGTGCACTATCCAAGTCTCCTCTAAGATATTTTTTTTTCTCTCCTCTGACTCTTAGCTTCTGTTTTTTTCAATGAGAGATTTTTTTTTTTTGAAGATGGTCAAATTGACCAACTCGCTAGTTGAACCTAGAACCCATAAATCCTAGCATTCTTTCTAGGTTGCAGCATCAAGTAATAAAAGGCGTTCAAAACTGAATACAAATGGATAAATAAAAAGATCCATTGCTTATGCTAAATCTGTTCTTGATCACATCATTGTGGAAATAGACGGTCACTAAAGGACATAGTAAAAGAAAAGTGTTGCAGCTTAGGGGGAGTGTATCAGATGAAGGTTACTAGGTCCTAGCATAATAAGGTTTGACTTTTGACTGATATAACGTTGTTTTTCTCTCTTGTTTAGAAAATTCGGGTGTTTTCTATCATATCAGTGAACTTCATATCTTATTGAGAAAGCCATCACACACACACACGCATTGCATGAGTTAAGTTTACTGTTTCAAAAGTTCTATCTGCAGTAAATTTTTACTCATAGATTATTTAACTCTTTTCTATATGCTTGCATATTTTTTACCAGCTCTTTGACTGTTTTCACAGGCTTAGATCCATGTGTGTGCTGATTTCTCGTTGACAATCTAACCTTGCTCCTTTCTCCTATTTTTGTTCTTGGTTATGGTTTTCATTTCGTACTCTGTTTACCCTTTGTTGTTGTGTGACAAAAAGGGGGAGTATTTTTTTTATTGTATTTGATGTTTAGACCAAAAATGTATTTCTAAACCGGTCAAGTGTTTTTGTCCTAGAATGGCCAAAGGGAGAATTTGTTAGTATTTTTATTGGCTACATTCTGGTTAAAAAAAAAAAACGCTTTATGTAATGGTTGCAGGATAGTCAAGACAGTCGGTTTTTCCAATCTTTAGATATTTGACAGTTGGTTTTCAAATTGGGATCTTCATACATAGAGACATTTACTACTCACAAGCTTCTAGAAGATACCCATGAATTGTCCATTGCAAAAACCAAGACAAATCAGCCGGTTAATGTGCAACCGTCCGGACGGGCCTCTGAAGGCGTCTAGATGCCTCGCAGTGTCTTATAGATAAACATTGAAGATGAAAATAATAATAATCATATATTTATATAGGATGTAACTATTTATTCTTGCAAATCTATATATATGTACACACACACGCGTAGAAACCTATATATATATATATATATATGTACAAGATATGTATAATATTCTCATTACTTAATAATTAATATAAATATATAGACGAATTTAACGAGTCAAGTTGAATTTATATAAGCTATGTTCACGCGCCTAAGCCAGCCTAGCATATACGAGTTTGACTCGTTTAATAATTGAGTTCAAATTTGCATTCACGCTCGATTTATTTATTAGATGAGCCAAGATCGACTCGAATCTATCCAAACCGAGTCTGACCCTGTTCTTGAGCGGCTTTGTTCGTATATAGCTCTACCGCTAGGCGTTGATTCCTAATACCAACATGAATCCCACCAATCATCAATTAAAAACTCTGGCATCACTACTAGCTATAATGGATATATATAACCAGAAGTCCCTGAATACAGCTGAACGTTCCTCACTCCCTAAAACATTTCTTATTCAAGCATACAACACTGAAATTCACCATTGAAAGGGAAACGGAAGTTCTTGACTTTCTCTTTGTTCATGGCTGTAAATCACGGCCAACCAGCGAAACCTCAAAGAAACGCTAGTAAATCCGTCCGGACGACTCGGCAACACATCTGGACGATATCCAGTACTTTAGATAACTCTAGATTTCCGTTCGAACGTGGAAAGGACTTTAGCAAAGACCGTTCGGACGCTCGGTCAAGCCGTTCGGACGCAAACCTGATAATGATAGAATTGCACTGTTTCTGAAGGACATCACAGATATCCGTCTAGACGGGGCTAACTTCTCTCCGGACGCTCGACAGACAGAGTCCAAATCTCAACAATTTTTGAGGTCTCTTGAAGCCTATAAATAGGGGGATCTAGGTCTGTGCTTTGTACATAATTCGATAGTGAATTCCATAGTGCTTTGAGAGGGTGTTTAGGGAGAATCAAAGATCTGCTAGCTCTCAAGCCAGTGCCAGTGTGTGCTCAAGTGTTCGTGTGAAGTCTATCTAAGGGGTCGGCCCAAAGGTAAAGGAATCCATCAAAAACCCCTTCAGGTGGAAGATTTGGTTGGGAAGCGTTCGTATTGGGCACACGTCAAAGTTAAAGGTATGACTACTGCATAGGGTTATGTGGGTACGAGTGTCTTGTAACTAGCTCTGTTTTTGGATAGTGGATTTCCTGGTTTGGCTGCCCCGGAGTGGTTTTTTTCTCTTCATAGAGTTTCCACTTCGTAACAAATATCTTGTCTCATTTAAATTCCGCTTTTAAGATCCTTGTTTGCACACAAACACACACTTGGTTTAAATTAGAAGTCAATAAATTATTTTCATAAGGGCTCGCAGATATCTGGAGAACAGGAACTCCAATGAACTGACTGATGATCTGGGGATCAACAGTGATAGTATGCCCTCCAACAGTGGACTGAAGCACCAACCCGTGGTCATCATCCTGAACCACCTCGAGGTTGGCATAGAAGAGTCGGACCAGCCTGGTGTAAACAACACAAGCGCAGCTATGAAGATATCCTCAATGATATGTCTGGAGAGTGTCATGGATAATATCCAGAGGAGCCACCATAATGTCGGAACAGACCACATTCCTCTTGGCAATGACTGGGCAGTCCATGATTTTGGCTCGAAGGGCTGCTCGATCTACCACTATCCTTTGGCGAACTCTGCTCTGTAGACTACCTGCAGACATAATTTTGCAAAAGAAACCAATAACATTTACCAAAAAAAAAAAAAAATCCAAAAGATATGATCTTGTAAGTGTACAAAGAAAAACTGGAATTATAACGGCAGTAAAAGGGACTTGTAAAACAGGCAGAAACTACAATCAATAAAAATACCAAACAAAGAATCCCAACACAATAGATATCACAATGATGCATGTTATAATCTCAACAACATTCACAAAATAATCAAAATTCTAATAGTTTAAAAATAAATTGAAAAGAATTCGGCTAGAAAAATACCTGGAATGAGAGATTAATGCACAAAAAGACAAGAAAGGGCGAGATAATGCCAAAAACTCGCGAGAAATCACTCCCTAGAAGCCAAAAAGAGATTTTTGGTGGGGTAGGGTGAAAATGCGGCGGCCAGGGGATTTATAGAGCCTATGGGGCCCCTGTCCAGATGGCTTATTATAATCGTTCGGACGCGCGCTGCCTCAGAAACATGCGGATAGGTCGCCTGCGACCTGACGTCTAACCTTACTGTCCGAACGTCTGAGCTGCCCGGGTCCGGAAGGACAGGAGTACCGTCCGGCAGTCTGATCTACACCCATCCGGACGCAAATAGAGCCCATTCGGAAACTCCACACTGAAAATGCAGAAAACTAAGGAAAAATTTGCAGAATTTAATTTTCCTAATTCAGCTGCAGAACACACATGTATATTCAACTGATAACGCAATCAAATAGCATTTCAAAACTAAGCAGAGATATAAGAGAGTTCAGATTTTAATCAGCACAATGATTTTCCTGTAGACAGAAAATTTAAATAGACAACTCAACTCATGCAATGTGTGTGTGTGTGTGAAGATTTTTCCCACAAGGTATGACTTTTACTGAAATGACAAAATGCAACCAAATTTTCTAGACAAGAGAGAAAATCAATGAAAGATTAGTCAAAAGTCAAACCTTGTAACTTACAAAGGCCTAGCCACCCTCATCTGATACACTCCCCCTAAGATGCAACATCCAATTGTTTTACTTGTACCATGAAAGACAAGGTAAAATTTTACCTGCACCATGAAGGAAAAGGCTTATTTGTGCACAGAAGCAGTGAGTGTAAGTATATAGCACACGAAACTGAAGAATTACTGCTTGATTCTTTTGATGCTGCAACCTAGAGGGAGTTCCAGAATTTTTAGGTTCTAGGTTCAACTAGCATTTGGTCAATTTGGTCATCTTATCAAAAAAAATCTCTTCTCTTATTCAGAATTTCTAGAAACAAAAAGTCAGAGAAAGAAAGATGTACCTTTAGGAGAGTCTTAGATAGTGTACATTTTCATCGCATGAGGAAATAAGCTATCCATCTATTGCATATACAGGAAAAACACTTGGCAGATATAGTCATAAACTCTCAATCATATCTAACCAAAGTAGATTAATGCATAAACAATTGAGATATCAGGTGAAAACACATGCAATGTCTGATATGCCAAGAAAAGAAAAACAATCTTGCAATTTCTCCCCAATTTTTTTTTTAATAAAAAAATGCAATATGGAAATAACATCATATGTAAGGCAAGATCAAACCTGTGTAAGCTCGATGATGCCAATACAGAAAAACAGTCGCTCAACTTGCTTTTTCTGTCTTCCCCAACAAGTACCTGCAATGTTCTCTCAAGAGAAATAGGGGGTAAAACAAAACTGGTTCCTAGATTGCATACAAAATATAACAAGTAAAAGTCAAGCAATCAAACCAGATGACTTAGGACTAGGAACCAAATCCTAGGCATGAACACCTTCTCCTGCTAGGTGCATCCATTCCCCCTCATGGGGTGAATGTTATTTTTCTTCTTGACCCAAGCCTGCCTTCCAGTGGGTAGTTGTTGGCAGGACTTCATTTGCTGACCCATCCACTCCATCATGCTCTGCATCCAAATAGGTGGCTCACTGTAGTATTGATCCTCTTCAACCTTCTACGACCTTTTAGAGTGCTTGGATTTGATCTTGGATTTTCCACTATGATTGGCAGGTACAATCGCTGCTGAGGTCGTTGATACTGAGATGCCTGGTGCCAAGGTGCATGAGACCAAAGGGCTTGATATTGAGGAGCTTGATGCCTTGGTGTTTGCCTCCATGGAGCATGGTAAGGTGCTTGATACCGTGGAGTCTGATGCTGGGTCAGAGGTCTAGTGCCATGATTAGTTTGTCTGGACACTTCTTTCTTGGCCTTCACCTTTTGTGCTTTAAGGAGGGAGCACTGGGGTCGAACATGCCCACTCAGACCGCAGTGATGGCATATAGGAGATCTTCTGATGGAATAAGGCTTCTAAGTGCCTGGAACATCATCATTAATCTTGTCCTTCCCTTTATCTTCGGCAATGGGGGGAGGCTCTGGGACTGCAGGTTTGACAAATACAGTCTTGGAAGTAGAGGGAGTGCTACATACCCGAGACCAGTCTTGTCGGTTGGGCTCTTCTGAATGGATAGCATGCGACTCAGTTTTTCATCAGTGACTCTTTCTAATTGGAGCTGTGTCTCTAGTAGCTTTTCCTTAAGCTCTTGTATTCTGAGCAGCAATGAACTCTTCTTAGTCTGCAAGCTATTCAGATCATTAAGGTGCTGCTTACGTCCTTCCCTCAGCTTTTTGTACCTTGCCTCCTTCCCCATTATCACTATGCTCTGAGTAATAAGAGTCCTCTTCTTCAAGAAGTGGGCGACAAAGGCTAGAAATTTTTCAGACTCAGGAGCTTCTTCTTCTGACTCATCACTAAGAGTCACATTGTAAGCCTTCCCCATACCCTTCTTGAGGTTCCCATAATCAGCCCGTATGTGCATTCAAAACATCTTGGACCTCTGGGATCCTTCATTTCTTCTTCTACAGGTTCAGCTTCTCTGGGGGCTTTCTTCATCTTTTCAAAAAACTTCTTCTTGAATCGGTCATCTCTCATTAGTCTTCTGAAATTTTTGGCCAGCATAGGCACAGCTTTTTCTTCCTCTTTAGAGTCATCTCCAGATAAGGCTTCTACCCTTTTCTTGGAAGCCTTCAGGGCAATGGTCTTCAACTTCTTGGCCGGGGGTAGGTACAGCTCATAAGTTTGAAGAGATCCCACCAACTCTTCAATCTTCATTTCTTCAAGATCTTTGCTCTCTTCAATAGTAGTCACTTTGATCCTAAAACGCTTAGGCAAAGATCTTAGAATCTTTCGGATGAGTTTTACATCCGAGACAGGCTTCCCAAGACTCACCATGGAGTTTCTCAGGTCACTCATCTTGGAGTAAAACTCTCCAAATGTCTCTTCTTCCAACATCTTAATTTCTTCAAATCTGGAAATCAACATTTGAAGTTTGGCAGATTTTACAAGTTTAGTGCCTTCATATGTTGTTTCCAAGATTTGCCACGCTTCTTGAGCAGATTCACAGTTTGAAATTTTTGCAAATTCAGATGGTGAAAGTGCTTGACATAGAGCATGGAGGGCTTTATCATTTGAAAGTCGTGCATTCTTCTAAGGGACTAGTTCGAGTGTCGTATCCGCTGGTTTAGTCCAACCAGTTTCAACAATACTCCAACAGTCAATAGACTTTAAAAAGAACCGCATACGTGCCTCCCAATAGCCATAGTTCGTACCGTCAATGGTAGGAAAAGTATTAAGAGTTTGAGACATGTTAATAGATAGTAGTCAAAAATAATAACACTCAAGAAATAAATCTCAACAGAGTGTACTAATCTTTGATACCAATTGAAAAATTGAAATTGACTTCAAATATAAAGCAAGTGTATATGTGCACAATGTATAAACAAAATAATGCGGAAATAAAATAACACAAGATTTTTGTTAACGAAGTGGAAACTGAAGATGAGAAAAACCACTCCGGGGCAGCCAAACCCAACACGAACGCCTCCCAACCAAGTCTTCTACCTGAAGGGGTCTTCAATGGAATCCTTTACCTTAGGGCTAACCCCTAAGATAGACTTCAGTTTAAGCTCAGCAACAGCACACACAACAACAGCTTCGGAGAGATTAACTCAGCTCAATAGACTCACAGTATAGCTCTCTAAGCACTAGTGGAATTCAATACCGAATTCTTGCAGTTCTCAAGCCTAGGGGCCTCTATTTATAGGCTGACAGTTCAAATGAACGTCCGGCTTGATAAATCTGGGCGCCGTCCGAACGGTGGTCATAGGCCGTCTGGACGGACAATTGTGCGACCAAAATTCTAAAAATTTCGCTAAAAATCTTTCCTGTTTGAGAGCAACGTCCGGACGATGTTGCCCTGTCGTCCGGATGGTCGCACATTCACTGCAAGTAATTTCCATATAAAGGCTTCGCGCTTACGGACTGGGAGGATGGTCGTCAGGACAGTTGTTCTGATGCACGCAATTTCCTTATTTGATACACACACGTCTGGACCATGCTGACTGGCGTCCGGACGTCTGGATTTGAATTGCGATACTTGCCTTATGGATGAGTGCTTCCGGACGGGAATCCACATCATCCGAACGATTGCAGCAATCTTCCCATATCAGTGTTTTGGAAAGAAATCCTGAAGCTTGATCGAACACTAAGAGTCATCCGGACGGGCTGTTGAATCGTCCGGACAGATGCAAGCTGGAGCTGTTCGAAGCTTCTCGACAAAGAGGAAGGTCCAGACGGAAATCCATGTCGTCCGGAAGGATGATGCTTTAGTTTGACGTGCATTCTGACGGTTTGACACATCATCCGAACGGCTGATGCATTGGATAGCTGGGCGTCCAGACGGTATGACACGTCGTCCGGACGGCTGGCAGGGAACCGAATTTTCTGACTTGCAAACTATGTAGAATCTTCTAGAAACACTTCTGAATAGCGGAATCCCTGTTTAAAAACATCTTTACAAAGAAGTAATTTTGTCCAACAGAATGTGGCTAACTACAAACTAACATGTAGTCTTTTGTTTCTCCACGTAAGGCTTATTGGGGACCCAAGTCTTCTTTGCTGGAGTAGGCTTCTTTTGTTGCTGATACCTTGGAATAGGATTTTTGGGAGGAGGTCCATGATGCTTGGGCGACTACTTTTGAGGTGGAGGACCCCTGGGTTGGACATGACTGCTAACTCCACATTGGTGACACATGGGAGTTTTAGGAGCCTGCCGATTTGTCTTCCTCTGAGCTTGCCGATGTGAGCACTTAGGTCTGATGTGCCCGAGCTCACCATAGTGATGGCATGTGGGAGGCTTTCTTCTGATAGGAAGCTTGGCCAGAGGCTGAGGAATAACTGGAACTTCTTCTTCCATAACAGTTTTTCCCTTATCCACACAAGAGGGTGGAGACTCGGGAATAACTGGCTTCATAAAAATAGCCTTGGAAGTAGAAGGAGTATTAAAAGTAGAAGGAGGAATGGTCAGAGTCTTCGTCAGATTAGACTCTGGTCTTCTTCTTGGATGCCTTGAGGGCAATGGTCTTTGCCTTTCTGACCGGAGGTAAGGAATATTCATATGTTTGAAGAGATCCTACCAGCTCTTCAATCTTCATCTCCTCCAGATCTTTGCTTCCTTCTATGGTGGTCACCTTAATCCTAAAACGCTCAGGCAAAGATCTTAGTATCTTTTGGATAAGCTTTAAATCCGAGCTTGACTTCCCAAGACTCACCATCGAGTATCTTAAGTCGCTAACCTTGGTGTAAAACTCTCCGAAGGTCTCTTCTTCGAGTATCTTAATTTCTTCAAATTTAGAAATCAACATTTGAAGCTTGGCAGATTTAACCAGTTTCATGCCTTCATATGTTGTTTCTAGAATTTGCCATGCATCTTTAGCAATTTCACAATTTGAAATTTTTGTGAATTTATAAGGTGAAAGTGCTTGACATAGAGCATGGAGGGCTTTATCATTGGAAAGTCGTGCACTTGTTTGAGTGATAGTAATTTCGTCTGTTTCCTCTGGTTTAATTCAACTAGTTTCAATAATTTTCTAGACGTCAATTGATTTTAAAAAGAAACGCATGCGGGCTTTCCAATAGCCATAGTTCGTCCCATCAAAGGGCGGAACTGAATTAAGATTTTGAGACATGATAAAAATAAAAGAAGAGAAATAGAAGTCAAGAGATCACACTCAAGGAATAAATCTTAACCAAAGTGTACCAAGCTCTGATACCAATTGAAAACAAAATATGACTTCTAAATTACCTTAAATGCGAAAAATAAAAGAGACAAGATACTTGTTGATGAAATGGAAACTTTGTGAAGAGAAAAATCGCTTTGGGGCAGCCAAACCCAGGATATTCACTATACCGAAGACAAAGCTAATTACAAGACACTCGTACTCATATATCTCTAATGCAGTAGTTATACCTTTAACTTTGACACGAAGCCCATCGTGAACACTTCCCAACCAAGTCTCCTACTTGAAGGGGTCTTCAATGCAATCCTTTACCTTAGGGCCGACCCCTCAAGATAGGCTTCACACGAAACAAAGAGCACATATCGGCAACAGCTAGAGAGCTAGCGCATCTTCAATTCTCCCTTAAGACCTTCTCTAAGCACTATAGAATTCTATACTGAATTTGTACAAATTACAGGCCTAGAGCTATCTATTTATAGGCTTCAGAAAACCTAATTCTAAAAAAATTCAAAATTTGGCTGCGGAGCGTCTGGACTGTAACTTACCCTCGTCCGAACAGTCTTTTCTGACCACCTTTCCAGAATAGCGCAATTCTTCCCAAAACAGGACCACGTCCAGACTGCTTGGCTGAGCATCCGGACAGTCTTCACTGTCACTTTTTTCGCGTTTGTAAAGGAAACCCAGAATATTCTGGAACGCTGGGTAGCTTCCGAACATTTTGCCACGTCCTTCGGATATTTGGCAGAAACTTCCCAAATAGTGTCGACTGAAATCCAACTCCATGTCGAACTCGGAGTAGCTTGACCTAGCGTCCGGAAGGTGTTGCTTAGTCGTCCGGATGGCTACAACGCTGAAGCTTCTAGACACTGAGGGGCATTTGGATGCCATCAAAGGCCCGTCTGGACAGTTGCACAGGAACCGACTGTTCTGATTTGAAAACTGAATGGAATATTCATGGACATCTTCTAGAATCTTGTGACCAACACAAGGCATGAAATGAGACACTGTCATATAACATGAAGACTCTTAATAGAACCAATAATCCTCTTAAAAAACAACTATTACATTAAGTGTTTTTTTCAACTAGAATGTTGCCAATATAAAATACTAACAATATACAAAAGACTACAAAATGATGGACAACCCATGGTCCAACAATTACGATAGTGGCGTTGAGGTTCAGTTGTAATATCCCAAATACAGTACTATGGGGTTGTCATCTACAACTGCGCTACCTGCATCGAAAGGAACAATTTCTATACAGTAGTGGTGACAACCACATCCGTATAAGTGAAGGTATGAGTTCACCATCTCAGCAGTATAATACTAAGTAAGTTTTCGCATAGAACTGACATTTTTTTTTTTCATTCATTTACAATAACAGCTACTATTTATAGTTAGGAAAATTCGTCGCGTGAAAACTTATCATAACTAATAAGGTAAACACCGATATTTTAGAAACAAGTGAAAGTATACTATGTAGCTGTGAACATATATAAGCATTCCAATCTACCGCTTGGAATTGCATATATACAAGCCCATCTACAACATATTACTTTTATACTAAGTGGCTCAGCTATGTACGTATACTAGCTTTCCAAACTTTGGGAAATACCAGCATACAGGCACCTAGGCAGAAAACATATGGCATCAAAAATAACTATACAAAGATATAGGCATTTCCAAATTTTTAGGAAACAAAAGTATCTAAGCACAATCAAGCTTAGTGCCTTTAAAACATTTATGTAGACTAGCCATAAACTTATACATATGTTCTGTAATGACCCGCCTCTTACAAAAAGGCGTAAGTGAAAATTTCGATTTTCACGTATCGTTATGACATCATCAATGACGTCCTCAGAGTATAAATTAGCAGCGGAATATATTATTCTTTTAAAAACTTAGGAATTGACACAATCACACTTTGAGCTGACTAAAATACTTCAATAAATAAGCATAACTTGTCTTTACCTAAGAAATACACTCAAAGCAGTAAACATATGTGCCACATGCGGCACTTAACAAATACGCAGTTATTATTGATCTACATAATGTAAACTATTACATATCAACTAAAAATCATAAAAGTCCTACTTATAAATAAAAATCCCAGCATTCTGATATGTCTTCTGCCCTGCAAAATCATATATGTGATTGTGGTTATCACCACAATCCCATACTGTAATAAAGTGAGTCACTTTGTTCTCAATAATATAATAACATACTGATTTACTTAACTATATACAATGCAACATATGAGGTGATGACAATTTTATATACAAAATCTTAATTACTTTCTTATGCACTCCTCTCACACCAGGGCCATTAAATTCCCGATCGTTTAAGCAGCTAATTATTAGAGCACAGACTCCCTTGCCATGTTTTTCTTAGCTTTTTCGCACTAGTAGTCAAAGTAGCATACTTAGTACATTGGTCATCTCAACAACCAAGTACATTGACCATCCCGACAGTCAATTAAGTAGCCATAACTTGCCTACCACATTGACCATCACAACAACCAACTTGTACTTATTATTGTTTTTCGCACAGGCGGTATGCCTGTCCATTAGTCATCCCAACAACCAACTTGTTATTAACCTGCATCAGAATTATTAACAATATGCAATATACAATCCCTATGCATACAATTAAATGAAGTAGAAATCATCACATTATCAAAACAGAATCACTCAGTAAGTATTTTAGAAATACTTACAGTTCTTCCCTGCTACAGAAAGTGTTCACAGATAAATGCTCACTGTAATATAATTATATCCAAATAATAGTGAATTAGTATAATTCACCAAACACACAATTTAACCCTATACCTATCTCTAATTTCTTAATCCCATTATTATTTTGACGTAGTAATGGCATATAAAATCAATTCAGTATAATGACATATATTTAATACGGGCATTATAACAACATTTATTAAAATGACCAAAAGGCCCTTTTCTATCAAAATTACCAAAATACCATTTTTACAAAAAATGATTCTTTTTACTTGGGCATCACAACAATATGATTTATACTTCAATCACTTCGCTTTGAAAACCTTATTTTAAAACATAACTTATAACATAAAAGGATAGGAATCTTATCCAAAATATCTAAAATATCTTTTTAGGATATTTTGTAAAATATCTCAAAATATCTAAAATATCTTTTTAGGATATTTTGTAAAATACATAATCTTAAAACACATTATTCATTTTGTTTCTTAATCCGTTTTACTATCCTTAGCACGTCTTTCCTTGTTCTTATCTATTCATTTTCCTTCTTCTCAAAAAATCAAGAGATAACGTAAAAAGGATCTTAGAGATTCTTACCTTAACGAAAACCCGAGAGAGATGAGAGAGATCTTCTTTCCTCTTTGTTGCAAGGCACCCAAGAGGAAGAGAAAGAGAGAAATGGAGAGAACTTCTCCTAGTGTTGGCCGAGTGAAGGAAGTAGGAGAGGATCTTGTTTACAAAGGGAAAATATTCTTCCCAGTTTTCCACACCGCTAGCCATGAGACTCCAAACAAGAAGAAGAAAGTTCTTCTCTTTGCTTGAACCGAAAGAGAGAGAAGAGAGAACCAAGAGAGAGATTTGGGAGAATTTCTCCAAGAGAAGAAGAAGATGCGATTTGTGAGAGGAGCCATCCTTTTGTAAAAGAATGAATGGCCAAGATTTTTCCACCATAATCTCATCTAATGGCTTAGGAATCAACTTGGAGAACAAGTTTATGAGTCATCAAGTAATCATCACCTTTTCCAAATATCTATTTTCTTCAATTTTCATCTAATGGTTGGGAGAGTTTCTTAAGCATTAAGTTTGGATCAATGGTTGAGAGTTTTGCACATGGGTAGATGAGGTGTTGCTATGAGTCATCAAGCAATGATGATTTGTTAGAAAAGATATCACGGATTAAGCTTTCAAAACAATACATTCAAGTGTGAAAGCATTTAGAATATCATGATGAGTTATTCTAGTAATGATCACTTTAGATAAAAATCAAGGAAATGAGAGAAGAACGTAGAAAGGTGAAGATCAAGACAACACCAAAGCATCAAGGGCCGGATTTTAACCAAATGGAAAGGGAATCATTTCTAAAAGATAAGATTTCTTTTCTTCAAGGAATATCAATGATTATACTATGACTCATCACAAGAAAACATAAGGGAAGATAAAAGGTAGTGAGTTATGTGCGTAGAAGAGGGCTTCACTTAGCATAGGTAACTCACCCATCTAAAAGGAATATTAATTATAACTAAGAGTGACTCATCTCTTATCCAAAATGAATAATAATCATTACTCATAAAATATCCTTATCTTAGTAACCTTATCCTATAGTTAGGTAATTTTATCCTTAAATATTTACTTGACGTTATAGTAACTATTAAACTACCATACAAGACAAGAATGGACACTTGTCAACTCAAGAAAAAATCAGAAAATTAATAGGTGACGTGGCGGAATCTTGGGCTACCACACATACATGCTGTCTAGTCCAGGGGCAGTAAGTTCACGGACAGTTTCGGTAAACCTACAAAAATTAGATTTCTATGAAACTTTATAGGTAGATAGAGGACTCCAAGACGAGCGTTCTGGCTTTTGAATCAACCAAAACGGAGTTCGTTTTACCTTGTTACCATCGTTCCAAAGTTTAAGATCCGTTTGAACTTTTATTAAACTAAAATTATAAAAGCTTCTTAATAAATGAATATTTATTCCACAAATATTCATATGTATATTATTCCTATTATTAGGCCTTAAATCCTATTTTAAGATATTAAATTCAATATCTAAAAATATAGGGTGTTACATGTACTGTCCCATTCAATCTCATAGGCATATATACATCAAGCATGAAAACTCGTCAATGCGCTCTAGCCAAATAGAAAGAGCGCACGCCCAGTGGTCTTTCACAACCCAGTGCCAAAGGGAACACACGCTTAGTGGTCCTTCATATGCTCATGTTATCATGCTTATATCATCTTACATTTACTTTCATGTTCATACTTTCAACACATACTTCTTTTATAAATCATAACCATTTCATCAGTCATTTTCTCAACAAAAATTGAATAAATCACATTTCATTCTCATCATACTTAAAACTCAATCAAGCATGCTTCAATCCATACTTTCATACTTGTCATTTAAAACACATAAAACTTCATCAAAACACAATTCAAATCATACTTTCATATTCATATCTCAAATCACTTAAATATCATCATCATATCTCAACATAATTAAAAGTAATAAAGACACTTAAACACATATAATCAACATATTGTCGGTTCGAATCAAAACAAGCATGTTAGTTTGTGTTGGCTGCATTCTGTTTGACAAAATCACTATTATGTAATGTTGCTACAATATCGGGGATGTAGTTTTTTTCGAAGTCTTCATGTCAGAAAAGCAGTTCAAGATGTCCAAAGAAGATTCTGTGCGGATTCCAAGTCAAAGAAGTCAAAGAAGTCAAATCCCAAGCTTTCGTCCGGACACCCATCAGTGTCTAGAAGATTCAAACTCTTCAAGGTTGCATTTGTTCGGACGTTGCGGAAATGCGTCCAGACGCTCATCAGAGTTCGACAAGAAATCGAATTTCCTTCTCAAAGACAAATATGGGAAGACAGTTGCATTCGTCCGAACGATAGGGCAACACCGTCTGGACGCTATCCTTGATAAGGCAAGCCGTGGAGATGAATTGCAACCATCAAAACGTCAGGGCAACACCATTCGGACACGGTCTTTATTATGGTATTTAAGTGCAGCAGAAGTACAACCGTCCAGATGCTAGGGCAACACCTTCCGGGCATGGCCTTAATATGGAGAGTGTGAAACGCGTTATGAAAAGCCGGTTGCACAATTATCAGTTCGAACGGCCTCAGCTTGCATCCAGACGCCACCTAGAGAAAACTGAATCAGTGTCAATTTAGGTCTTCTGTAACCTATAAATAGAGGCCTCTAGGCATGTACAATTTACATAATTCGGTATTGAATTCTTCATAGCTAAGAGAGTATATTTTAGGGAGAAATTTTGAAGATCCTCTAGCTCTCAAGCCGTTGCCGTTGTATGTTGTTGCTGTGCTCTTAATTGAAGTCTACCTTAGGGAGGAGTGCTAAGGTAAAGGAATCCATAGAAGACCCCTTCAAGTAGGAGACTTGGTTGGGAAGTATTCACGTTGAGTTAAGTGTTAGAGTGCTAGATACAATCGCTGCATCGGGTATGTGAGTGTTATTGTCTATGTACTAGCTTAGTCTTTTGTTAGTAGATTTCCTGGGTTTGGCTGCCTCGAAGTGATTTTTCTTTTAATTGAGTTTTCACTTCGTTAACAAAATAATTGTGTTCTTTAAATTCCACAATTACATTATTTTGTTACACGTTGCACACATACGGTTAAATTAGAAGTCATTTAATTTTTCAAAGCATACCATTAGCATTTCTATAAACTACATAAAATATAGTATCTTTTCTCAGTAAGTAGAATACTCACCTTTGTTGCGCAGATATTGGGCTCAACATATGGATTCCTAGACAACGACTCGCAATGTATCACTGAAATCAATACGTTGCACAAATATAAGCAGTTTCAAATATTAGACTCACATTTAGCTCTTAAATTACTCAAGAGCTAGACCCATGGAAAACCCATAGAATTTCTAGGGTTCCAATCAGCTACCCAAAGAAAAATAATACTAACTCCTAAGATTTACTTAGGGTTAGACACTTGAAATCACAACTTAAATAAATACCCAAAAAGCTAGGGTTTTGGAAACTTACAAAAATTCACCAAAACAAAACCCGAAGCTAGGAGGTAGTTTAGGAAGCTCCAAAACATGCAAATCCTAAAGTATAATGAAAGATTAAACTCAATATTTCAAGAATCGACCCAAAATCTCAAGAGACAAGGGTTTTCGAAATTACTTCAAACTAATCGATCAAAACTTAGATCTCTTCGTGAAGATCACGTTCCTGGTGTTAGGTTTAAGTTTTGGGGCTTGACTCCTCAAGAAATGGGGGTTTAAAATGAAAATCCCAAAGAGAAAATGAGTGAGGGGTGACAAAGTTCTAGAAAAATGAGCCAAAAAGACTCATTTTCGCTTTTATATCGTGTGGTCTCCAGACACGATAAGTGCCTGTCCGAACACGATAACATTTTGTAACTCGTTTCCAGGCACAGGATATGCCTGTCTGGACACAACCCAAAGAGAATGAATTTTCACAATCGGGAACTTGCATCCTGTCTCACGTCCCATGCCTGTCTTGACACGACTTCCCAAAACTTGTTTTTCTGTGTTTCCTAAGTTTTTTCTTGCCATTTGGCTAACTCTAATCATATACTCAATCTAATTCACTTTTTAAATACTCAAATAATGTCTTGGACATTACACATAAAATATTGTAGTAGTTGACAATAGCTTCAACGCTGCTGTCTAGAAGAGGTGCGATCGAGCACAGCTACTGCAAACCAGAATCTAAATTATGCAAAAAATCTAGAAAAACATATTAGAATTCATTTTTTTTTTTTAAAGATGAACATAAACACAAATAACTAAAATAAAAGGAAACACTTTTCAAAACACAATTTAACACAATCCCCAGTAACGGCACCAAAAACTTATTGTGCAAATATCTACCTAAATAAATAGGTAAATAAATCTACGTTTTACTCGCAAATGCACAAGATCAAAACGATAGTGTAAAAAGCAAGTAAGAGATCATTCCCTCGATGATTTATATAAATTATGCTCCTAATCCCTAGACCATTCTTCTAGCCCATATGCTTAGACTTGGGTTTTATCCCTTAAGCCCAATGCTCATTTATCTTTGTTTAAGCCTCTAGGATTAAATCCATTGAGCCCAAAGCTCATTCCTAAGCCTATAAGAATTAAATACCTGAGGCCAAAGCATTATTTAATTCCTAAGCCCAATCTTCTCCAAAATAATTACCAACTTAGATTATAAATCTCTTCGCCAATGCTTTTATAAAATAAGACAACCAAATAAATAAATGAATAACCGAGGCCCAATTTCAAAATAATCAATTTACATCTGCTCGAAGAGGGACCTAAGGAAAAATACTTTTAGTTCCAATAGGCCCTTGACCATGTTTACCCTGACATGTCACGCGACGCCATTATTCACAATTAATTCCACTAAATGATTGTGACTGAATTCTAAAGAGTATTTGATTTTAATCAATTAATTCCCATGACGTACTTATTTGATTATTAATCACATATTACCCCTCCATGGAATCATTTCGTAGTCGAACCAAAGTCTATACATTGTCACTTTGTTCACTACCTCTTTTTTCTTGGTAACCTGATTTAATTACATGATTATCCATTTAGTACACTGTGAGATTTCATCTCACCTTGTACAAAATGAAGTTTCAATAAATCCGACTGAAACACTCGAGCCTGAGCTTTATGATAATCATTCCCATTAAATCTACATGAAGGAGAATATTCCTTATCACTTTGTTCCATGACAATGAATTTGGATTCCTTCTTAAAGAGTGTTCCCACAATGCTTGTAATGTTCAAGATGTTCAGTTAAAAAGACATGAGATATCTGAAAGACCGTCACAAGAAAGAAAAAGAAAAGAAAAACATTCTGCATCTCCCCGTTGTTTATATATATATATTAAAAAAACTTCACACAAACAAAAAAAATAAGGACAGGAAACAAAAAAAAAAAAAAGATATGCTTTAAGACTGAAGAACATAGTAGAGTCTATCCCTAGCATGTGAGAAGACATGTTTAGGACATGTCACAAGGATTAAAGGTGTGTCTAAGAAATTCAAACCTACCACCATTGAGAGGATTGATATCACCTGAAAATCAACCAAAGTAGAAAAGCAGCCGTCTGATGTGCATTTTCTGTCATCCTCATTACCAGCCTGTTAGTAGTAGAATAACTTTGAAAGTAATATTAGACCTACTAGCTGTTCTCTTAAACATGATCAAACTATTAGAAGCAAAGAGCTAGAGAAACTTAGATCAACACAAGAAATATTCAAGACTAGATGCAAAGAATATACAAAACAATAATTAAGGCAATATCAGAAAGATGCAATGCATAGAACCCGACATGCTCTAGGATAACAACAAGAACAATGATCCTAGGCATGCCATGTGGACACCTAACTCTAGTGAGTCCACTACCACTCCCCCTCAAAGGTTGAATGGTATCAACCTTCCTAACCCAAGCATTCTTAACCCTAGGTGCAGTGTTGTGACCCTTGTCCAACTTATCTAACGTAGTCAAAACATCCCTCATCATGTTTAACAAACCCTCATAGCTTTTCCTAAGAACTATCATGCTTATGCTTACAAGGTTTCTTTTGGGGGGCATATTTAGGCATGGAAGATTTTGTACTAGATTTAGTTTTCTTGGGATCATGCTTCTTAGTCCAAGGTCTTTGAGAACAAATCTGAAGTTAATATGGTCGAGTATGACAAATAATACTGTTAGTTTTTGTGTTGGCTGCATTCTGTTGGACAAAATCACTTCTATGTAATGTTGCTGCTTTCACAGAGATGCTGCTTTATCTAGAGTCTACTCTTCAGCTATGTTCTTCGAGAAGATTCTGTGAAGTTTTCAAGGATTTATTTCGGTTCCCTGGCAGCCGTCTGGACGACGTGGAATTCCATCCTAACGCTCATCAGTTAGCAACATCCGTCCGGACGACGAGAACTTTCTGTCCAGACGCCCATCAGTGTCTAGAAGCTTCAAAAAATTCAAGATTGCATACGTCCGGACGTAATGGCAAATCGTCCGGACACTTTTCAGAGTTCGAGAAGATCCAGTGTTCCAGCGCATCCGTCCGGATGACGTGGTTATACCGACCGAACGCCATTCAGGGTTTGACAAGCATTAGGGTTTCTGCCTCAATACACAGTTATGGGAAGACGGCTGCTACCGTCTGGACGATGTGTGATCCCCGTCCGGATGATGTTCTCCCTAAGGCAAGATGTGCATACAAATTTCAACCGTCCGGACGTCAACCTTCATGGTCCGGACAATCAAGCTTCATATATGGAAATTGCGTGCACCAGTTCAACCGTCCGGACGTCACCCTTCAGGGTCCAGACGCTCCAAAGCCTTATTATGATAATTACGTGCAGCCAAAGTGCAACCGTCCGGACGCTAGGGCAACACCGTTCGGACGCGGCCTTGTTATGGAAGCTTTCAGCACTATCTTGGAGAGGCGGTTGCAGTTGACCGTCCGGACGTTCGTTCAAGCCGTCTGGACACCTTTCGGAATTTTGGTCATAAAGTTTTACTCAAATATCGGATTGGAACGAAATCAGTGTTGTTGAAAAGCTTAGAAAAAATACTGTAATTTGAGCATCCGGACGACCACCAGAAGCATCCGGACGGCCTCCGTCCGGACGGCATTGCAGAAAATTCCAGAATTACTTTCCGGACAAGAAAAACTTGACCAGTCCCGACGGCCCTGTCTCCCGTCCGGACGCGCGTGTTTCATACTCCGTTTTTGAGTCGATTTTTGATTTCCAAAGCCTATAAATAAGAGGCTTGAGGCATGCTTTCAACACAGAATTTGGTGGTGAATTCTCTACAGCTTAGAGACGTGATATTTCCTCTAAAGCCTTGCCAAGGGTGTGAATTCCATTAGAGCTCAGAGAAGTCATCAATCCCTCTGAAGCCGTTTTACAAGTGTGCTGTGCTGTAAACCGAAGTCTATCTTAGAGGTCGGCTCTAAGGTAAGGAGTTCCATTGAAGACCCCTTTAGGTAGGTGAACCTGGCTGGGAAGCGTTCGTGTTGGGTTACACGTCAGAGATCAAGGTACGACCACTGCATTAGTATATGTGAGTGTTACTGTCTTGTATCTAGCTATATCTTCTGAATAGTGGAATTCCTGGGTTTGGCTGCCCCGGAGTGGTTTTTCTCTTAACTGAGTTTCCATTTCGTCAACAAAAATCTGTGTCATTTACTTTCCGCTGTGCTTTAATTTTTGTTGACACTTATGCACACACTTTACTTTTAGAAGTCATTTCAATTTTTTAATTTTTAATGCATTCTTGTTTATTTATGCTTTCTTTAGTTATGTGTAGCTGAAATTTCGTCTAGTGGTGATGATGAAACCTCACCATTGAAGGAAATTGAGTTTCCATGCTTGTTTATGCTATTTGAGTTCATGGGTTTTGATTTCTCATTGTTCTACTTCAATTATTGAGATTATTGTTGGATATCTCTTGTGATTTCCGGATACACGTGATGATTTGATATAGTTTCATTAAATTGATGGCTTGGGTTTTCATTTATCAAAATGTTGGATATTCGGTGTGTTTCATTCTATGGATACATTTGATGATTTAGTTGAAACTAGATATCTTTTGTGATTTGTGGAAGAATGGATTCATTGAATGATTTAAACTATTTTTGAAGCATAAGTAGAACATACCTAAGATTTGTATGAGAGAATTCAAAATGTGTGATGAGCATGAGACTATGTTGTTGTGATTTGGTGGGTGTGGATTCCAAAATCCTAGACCCCTTTATTTTAATTATTTTTGTTTATGTTTTCTTTTGTTAAAAATCACTAAATTTGGAACTAGGTTAAAATAGGATTAGTTTGAATAGACATTAATTTTTGCAACGCAATTCCCTGTGGGATCGACCTCGCACTTGCATAACACTATATTGCAAACGATTCGTGCACTTGCGAGTACATTAAAATTTGCACAACATCAAGCACTTTCACCGTCTGAATTTACTAACATTTCAAATTGTGGAACTGCTAAATAAGTATGGAAAATTCGGAGAGTTTTACTCCAAGATGAGCGGTCTAAGAAACTCGATAGTGAGTCTTGGGAAGACAGTCTCAGATGTAAAACTCATCCGGACGCAGCCTTGTTATGGAAGCTTTTAGTGCTATTTTGGAAAGGCGGTTGCAGTTGACCGTTTGGACACTCGGTCAAGCCATCTAGACACCCTCCAGTATTTTGGTCATAACTTTTACTAAAATATCGGATTGGGATGAAATTGGCGTCGTTAGAAAGCTAACAAAAAATACTGTAAATTGATGGTACAGACAGCCATTAGAATCGTTTGGACGGTCCGCGTCCGGACTACCAAGGCTACCGTCCAGACACGCGTGCTAGAGACTCCGATTTTGACCTGTTTTAGGTATTCTAAAGCCTATAAATAAGAGGTCGAGGCATGCATTCGACGAAGAATTCGGTGGTAAATTTCTTATAGCTTAGAGATGGTGTTTATGGAGATATTGAAGATCTGCTAGCTCTCTAGCTTCTGCCAGTGTGTGATTTGATCAGCTGTGAAGTCTATCTTAGGGGTTGGCCCTAAGGTAAAGGATTCCATTGAAGACCCCTTCAGGTAGGAGACCTGGTTGGGAGGCGTTCGTGTTGGGTTATACGTTAGAGTTCAAGATACGACCACTGGATCAAGGGTATGTGAGTGCTACTACTTTGTAACTAGCTTTGTCTTCTGAATAGTAGATATCCTGGGTTTGGCTACCCCGGAGTGGTTTTTCTCTTAATTGAGTTTCCACTTCGTCAACAAAATATTTGTCTCCTTTAATTTTCACATTTAATATTTTGTTGTACACTGTTCACACACACTTGTATAAATTAGAAGTCTCTTTATTTTTCAATTGGTATCAGAGTGGGTACACTCTATTAAAGATTTATTTCCTGAGTGTAATCCTCATCTTTTTGTGACTTCTATTTTTTTTATTACACCTTTTATCATGAATTCTCCTCAGTTATCTAATGAGGATCTTGATATTTAGCTCTTTAAGGTTTTTAATAAATTGAAGAATGCTCAACATTTTAAAGTTTCTCATAAAGAGCTTAAAAAGGTGAAGCAAGAAAAAAAGTCTTTGATTGTTCAATTATCTGAATCACATGCTTTGATTGACTCTTTAAAATCAAAGAATACCATGCTATTTGACGTTATTGATACACTTGAGAATAAATTAAAAGAATATGAATATCTCTTGAAAAAATTCTCAAGTGATAATTTGAAAAGCATGCTTTGTATTCATTCAAATATTTCAAAGAAGCATGGTTTGACTGCTGAGTTAAGTACTTCTACTTCACATGTTTCTGAGTCTGAATTAGATTCTGTTGATATTAAGCCTGTGATAGTAGATGTAGCTTGTTCTGAAAATTCTTGCTTCAATAAACATGTAGAAAAATTAAATGGACTTCTAATTTTAACAAGTGTGTGTGAATAGTGTGCAACAAAATATTAAATGCGGAATTAAAGGAGACAAATATTTTTTTGACGAAGTGGAAACTCAATTAAGAGAAAAACCACTCCGGGCAGCCAAACCCAGGATATCCACTATTCAGAAGACAAAGCTAGATACAAGACAGTAACACTCACATACACCAAATGCAGTGGTCGTACCTTGATCTCTAACATGTAACCCAACACGAACGCTTCCCAACCAGGTCTCCTACCTGGAGGGGTCTTCAATGGAATCCTTTACCTTAGGGCCAACCCCTAAGATAGACTTCACAGCTGATCAAATCACACACTTGGCAAAGCTAAAGAGCTAGCAGATCTTCAATATCTCCCTAAACACCCTCTCTAAGCTGTAGAGAATTCACCACCGAATTCTTTGTTGAAAGCATGCCTAGAGCCTCTTATTTATAGGCTTAGGAAACCCTATTTTGAGTCAAAAATGGAGTCTGAGGCATGTGCGTCTAGACGGGAGCCTTGGGCCGTCCAGACGGGCCAAGTTTTACTTGTCCAAAAAGTATTCTGAAATTTTTTGCAGGGCCGTCCGGACGGGCAAATTTTTCTGTCCGGACGGAGTTCGTTCGGACGCTTCTAGTGTCCGTCCGGACGGTCATTTGATGGCGTACTGTCGCGAGCACCCAAAAATAAAACCTTACTTCTAAAAATATAAATGTAGTAGTGCAAGTAAGGGTCGATCCCACGAAGAGTGATTAGCCGAGTTTTATGCTAAGTGATCAAGGATGGGGGGGGGGGGGTTTGAGTACGACAATAAAAATAATAAGTAAAATAAAAATATAAAGGAAAAGAACAAACATTGGTCTTAGTCAACTTCCACCGTCGGAATCTGGCAACTGATCATCGATGCAAATATATATCAAATCATACTTGAATATTCACCGTTGGAACTGTTTTCCTATCTCTCCTTAGTCGTAGTTAATTAGAAGACAAGCGCTCTAATTAACCCTAACTACTAAACAACCTAAGACAAGCGCTATAGGTTTAATCTAGTAGCAGCCTTAAGAATTAGAGAGATCGATGAAGCGAAACAACACAAGCACAAGCGGTTGCATTTAATTTCGTCAAATGTTCTTCCTAAGATTTAATAATCACTGAGAAGCAGCAAATCATTAAATCTTAGTTGCTTCATAGATTGTAGGGATCAAACAATTACGGATTTGATATCCAACCCAGCAATAGATTGCAACGAATAACAAACTAGTAGACTTCCTAGCATTTAATGATTTCCAGCGTGGAAACTCAGTCAAATCATTAAATAAACTAGTTGGCTACTAGTGGGGTTCCTAGGATTTAATGATCGCCAGCGTAGAAACTCAGTCAAATCATTAAATCTTAGTTGTTAAACGAGACAATCATAAAAATAAGTATAGAAGAACATCTGATACTCAAAGCATAAATCGAACAATAAAAACAAATTAGATCTCACAGTTTTATTGATTCCGAGGCTTCCGTTTCCTTCGACCAAAATTTAGAGAAGAGGGGAGAAGATGGAAGAAGATAGAAGAGGTAAGGTAGAAGGTGTAAGGTAGAAGGTGTGTGTTGTGTGTCATGGTTCCCCCCTTTTCTACATGTTTCATCCCATATGCTAGAAACCTAGGAAATCTCATAAAGAAAGATATTGCAAATACTATCCTAAAATAACAATACACAAATCTACTAATTAAGGAAAATATTAAACATAAAATAAAGGCTAGGATAACTAGGAAGGTGATGATTTAAATGGGGACTTTTGTTGCCATATGCTTTATCAATTCTTTCCTTGTTTAAGTCCCCACAAATCAGCCAAGTATGGAGAGAAAATCAATTTGCCTTGTCATGGAAAGAGATGCTCCTTTCATGTTGTCTTCTTCCACGTGGTCCCCACAAATCTCTTCTTTATTTCCATGGTCCTCAACGCATCTTTTATCTCCTTTTCTTCCTTTTGCTTTAACTTTTTATTTATTGCTTGGCTTGGCTGGAATTGATTGGATGATTATGAAAAGGCTCAAAGTAAAGAAATTTCCATATCTGAAAACTTCCTAAAATAAATCGCATCAGATCCACATCAGAATGTCAACTTCAACCCCGATTTCGACCTTGATTCATTCGGTATCTCTCAAAACGCAAAACATAAAAGTTGTAGATCTTTTTCTTGGCGTTCCATAGCATCTTGAATCATCTCAATATGAGCTTTTATAAGAGAGTTATGCCTATATTACAAACTGATGTCGAAACTGTCCAAAATCGCCCAATTAGCTTTGTTTTGCATTTAATGCCTCAATTTGCATCCTAAATCAAAATATAAGAATAATGAGTACATTTAGGCATTAAATAAGAATAAGAGATTAAATATTAAGGGGAAAAATACGACATTTTACATTCTCATCATTTGACAATATTTTTTGTCATCTTTCCAACGACGCCGATTTCGTCCCAATCCGATATTTGAGTAAAGCATTATGACCAAAATACCCGAGGCTGTTCGGACGGCTTGACCGAGATTCCGGACGGTCACCTGCAACCGCCTCTCCAAGATAGCGCTAAAAGCTTCCATAACAAGGCCGCGTTCGGACGGTGTTGCCTTAGCGTCTGGACGGTTGCACTTCGGCTGCACGTAAATACCATAATAAGGCTTAGAGCGTCTGGACCAGGAGGATGGTCGTCCGGACGGTTGACCTGGTGCACGCAATTTCCATATATGAAGCTTGATCATCCGGACCATGAAGGCTGACGTCCAGACTGTTGAACTTTGTTTGCACATCTTGCCTTATAGAGAACTTCGTCCAGACAGGATCACACATCGTCCGGACAGTAGCAATCGTATTCCCATAACTGTGTCTTGAGTCAGAAACCCTAATGCTTGTCAAACACTGAATGGCGTCCGAACGGTATAGCCACGTCGTCCGGACGGATACGCTGGAACACTGGGGTCTTCTCAAACTCTGAAGAGCATTCGGACGATTAGCCATTACATCCGGACGGATGAAACCTTGAACTGTTCGAAGCATCTAGACACTGATGGGTGTCCGGACGGAAAGATCTCGTCGTCTGGATGGATGTTGCTTACTGATGAGCGTCCGGACGGAATACCACGTCGTCCGGATGGCTGACAGGGAACCGAAATAAATCCTTGAAAACTTCACAGAATCTTCTCGAAGAACATAACTGAAGAGTAGACTCTGGAAAAAGCAGCATCCCTGTGAAAGCAGCAACATTTCATAGAAGTGATTTTGTCCAACAGAATGCAGCCAACACAAAAACTAACACATGTGATGCCAAAGTCCAAGGAATCAAGAACACGAGGTAAGTTTGTTCCTACTTGTCATAATTGTGGGAAAACTAGTCATATTAGGCCAAATTGTTATTTGTTGAAATCCCACAGGCCTTGGATTAAGCAAGATGCTCTGAGGAAAAGTGAGATTGAAGATTCTTCCTCATCTAAATATGTCCCTCCTCATTGGAGACATATAAAAGGTAAGGGCAATGTTATTTGTAAGAATGCTAATCATAATTCTGCAGAGAATGTCAAGAAGCATTCAAACAAAAGAAGCTTGCCCACCTGTCATCACTGTGGCATCACTGGTCACATCCGACCCAAATGTCCACTGCTCCAAGCTCAGAAGTCAAAGGTTCAGAAGATGCTGCCAACAAGAGCTACATTAGGCACTTTACCTCCTATGACTCTTCAGGCTTCACGGCATCAGCAGAAGTTTGTTCCTACCAATCAGAGTGGCAAACCAAAAAAGAACAAATCAAGGTGCTACAAGAGAAAGCCGCAAAAGCCCAATGGCAGCCATGGCTATGAAGGATTGATGAGTCTAATACAAGGTATGCTAAGGAGTATGGCCAACATGGACATGACACACAAACCATCTCCACGGGTCAAGCAGGTATGGGTTAAGAATGATGAGACCATTCACCCCTTGAGGGGGAGTGGACTCATCTAGTAAAGGTGAAGTCTCACCTTGCCTAGGAATTTGGTTCCTAAATCCTAGTTCATGTCAGGTATGTGTGCATTGCAATGTTTATCTTATCTTATTCATGTCTTGCATTCTATTTGAGGAACCATTTATTCTATCCCCATATTTTCTCTTGCAGTCTTGAGAAACATCTGCAAATATTTTTTTTTGGAGATTACAGTTAAAAGCACGTCGGGCGGCTGCTTTTCTGTTTTAGTATTTCTAAACCTCTCTCCATGAGGACATGTTTGGTTTCACCTTACATGATGGGACTAGATGTTATTTCCTTTTCCAAAAGCATGTTCTTGTTATGTTTCTGTCTCATTTTTTTTTTCAAAAAAAAAAAATTGGTGGAGATGCGGAATTTTATTTTTTTCTCTTGATAGCTTTTCAGATATTGCATGTGTTTTTGCCTGATATCTCAGTTCATAGTGCATTGATTAAATATTCTTATATATGATTGAGAGTTTATGCATGATATCTGCTAAGTTTTCCAGTTGCATCTTAATGATAGATAGTTACTTTCCTCGTGTGATGAAACTATGCACTATCCAAGGCTCCCCTAAGGTACATAATTTTCCTCTCTGACTTCTTGCTTCTAGAAATTCTAATGAGAGAGATGTCTTTGATCAAGATGGTCAAATTGACCACATGCTAGTTGAACCTAGAGCCTAAAAATTCTAGCACTCTCTAGGTTGCAGCATCATTAGAATCAAACAGTAACTCTTCAGTTTTCTGTGCTATATGCTTACATTCACTGCTTCTGTGCTGAAATAAGCCTTGTCCTTCATGGTGCAAGTAAAATTTTACCTTGTCCTTCATGGTACAAGTAAAACAATTAGGTGCTGCATCTTTGGGGGAGTGTATCAGATGAGGGTGGCTAGGCCCTAGTAAGATAAGGTTTGACTTTGGCTGATCTTTCATTGATTTTCTCTCTTGTTTGCTTTTTTTCATATCAGTGAATTTAATACCTTATTGAGAAAGTCTTCACACACACACGAATTGCATGAGTTCAGTAATCTATTTAAAATTTCTATCTGCAGGGAAATTTGTGCTTATTGAATACTTAACTCTCATTTATATCTTTGCATATTTTTGCAATGCTATTCGACTGTTTTATCAGTTGATTATACATGCGTGTTCTGAAGCTAACTTTAGGGAAAAATATTTTTCTATAAATTTTTCTCCAGTTTCAGATTTCCAGTGTGAAGCGTCCAGATGGACCTATTCTTACGTCCAGATGAGAGTAGTCTTGCTATATGCTGACCTAGCAGTTGCCATCCGAACGGTTAAGTGACACGTCCGGACGGGATCTCTACAAGTTTAAGACTTGCGTCTCTTTCTTTGCCATACACACATATTTGCATTCTTATTGATTTATCATGGCATGTTCTGTGTTTTTCTCATAGATTTCTCCCAAGATTTTGGCATTCTTTGCACATCTCTTCTCATCCCATGATCTTCATTGTGTCTTCCATTATTCTTTTAAGTTTTTGTGCATTTAGAATATTGGAATATTTGTTGATAAGGATATTTTCTTGAGATAGTGTGCATGAAAATCCTATTATGTCTGTGTGTTGGGTTGATATTGATCAGTTGGATTGCGATCTTTATTTTTGTAATACTTGGGCATTCAATTGACAGCTGTCATAATACCACCCTATTTTTGCGACTAACAGGATCTAATATTTCTTTGTGGTGATATTTTTTGGAAATATTTCTGTTTAAATCTTTTCAGGAATATGTCATCCAGCAGTTCCCAAAACAATATTTGGCAGATGGATCCTTTGGAAAATTGACCGTTGTTGAAGTCGGATGTTCAAATTCCAAAGGTCTCAGGATTAAGATGAGCTTTTTCCCCTAGCTCATGCAGAGCCTTCCGTAACATTCCCTCAAATCTGTTTCAGTTAGAGGTTCAGTGGTGAATCTCCTCATTTATCTAGCAGACCAGTTACTTAGAGGATGTCAATCTGCGGATAACCAGTTTCAAGCTTTGCAAAATCAAGAGATTGAAGATTTTTCAGTCCATGGTTCCCGGCTTCCTGAGCTAGAAGCCGAAGTAGTACAAATCCAGCTTTTTATACGGATTTTTCTTCGTTACTTGATTTTAGTGGATCAGTAGGATTTGATACTTAGAGGATTTTTGTTCCTCTTTTTTGAGCCTCTTGCAGATTCTTCTCTATTTTCCTATGGTTTTGGATTTTAGAACATTTTTGTCTATGGATATTATTACTTTGTTTACCCTTGTCCTTCTGAGACACTTAGGGGGAGAAATTTTTAGTTTTTCTTCTTACTTTGTTCTACCCTTTGTCCTTCCTTTTGTGACAAAAAAGTGGGAGTAATTTTTGATTTGGACCGGGATTGTATTTTTAACCGGTCAAGTGATTTTTGTCCCAGAATGACCAAAGGGGGAGTTTGTTAGTTTTTGTGTTGGCTACATTTTGTTGGACAAAATCACTTCTATGTAATGTTGCTGCTTTCACAGGGATGCTGTTTTATTCAGAGTCTACGCTTCAGTAATGAGCTTCAAGAAGACTGTCCAAAATTCAGTTAAGTTACCTTGCATCTGTTCGGACGACGTGGTATTCCCTCCGGACGCTAATCAGTCAGCAAAATTCATCTGGACGACGAGAACTTTCTGTCCGATCCCCCATCAGTGTTTAGAAGCCCAGAATAGTTCAAGTTTGCATCCATCCGGACATAATGGCAAATCGTCTGGACACTCTTATGAGTTCGAGAAGGTTCCAGTGTTCCAATGAAACCGTCCGGACGACGTGGCTATACCGTCCGGATGCCATTCAGTGTTTGACAAGCATTAGGGTTTCTACCTCAAGACACAGTTATGGGAAGACGACTGAAACCGTCCGGACGATGTGTGATCCCGTCCAGACGATTTCCTCCATAAGGCAAGTCGTGCATACAAATTTCAACCGTCCAGACATCAGTCTTCACGGTCCGGACGATCAAGCATCATATATGGAAATTGCGTGCACCAGTTCAACCGTCCGGACATCAGCCTTCAGGGTCCGAACGCTCAAAGCCTTATTATGGTAATTGCGTGCAGCCGAAGTGCAACCATCTAGACACTAGGGAAACACCGTCCGGACGCAACCTTGTTATGGAAGCTTTCAGTGCTATTATGGATGATGGTTGCAGTTGACCGTGCGGACGCTCAGTCAAGCAGTCTTGACACCCTCCGGTATTTTGGTCATAACTTTTTACTCAAATGTCGGATTGGGACGAAATTGGCGTCGTTGGAAAGCTAACAAAAAATGATGTAAATTAATGGTCTGGACGGTTATTAGAATCGTCTGGAAAGTTCCCGTCCGGATGGAAATATCAACCGTTCGGACGGCCCTGTAGAATTTTCCAGAATTGCTTTTTGGACACGGAAACAGTAGCCCATCTGGAAAGCCAAGGGTACCGTTCAGACGCGCGTGCCAGAGACTTCAATTCTGACTTGTTTTAGGTCTTCTAAAGCCTATAAATAAGAGGCTCGAGGAATGCATTCGATAAAGAATTCGGTGGTGAATTCCTTATAGCTTAGAGAGGGCGTTTATAGAGATATTGAAGATCTGTTAACTCTCTAGCTTTTGCCAGAGTGTGATTTGATCAGATGTGAAGTATATCTTAGGGGTTGGCCCTAAGGTATAGGATTCCGTTGAAGGCCCCTTCAGGTAGGAGACTTGGTTGGGAAGCGTTCGTGTTGGGTTACACGTTAGAGAGCAAGGTACGACCACTGCATCAGGGGTATGTGAGTGTTACTGCTTTGTATCTGGCTTTGTCTTCTGAATAGTGGATATCCTGGGTTTGGCTGCCCTGGAGTGGTTTTTCTCTTAATTGAGTTTCCACTTCGTCAACAAAATATTTGTCTCCTTTAAGTTCCGCATTTAATATTTTGTTGCACACTGTTCACACACACTGTTAAATTTAGAAGTCCATTTATTTTTCAATTGGTATCGGAGCAGGTACACTTTGTTTACGATTTATTTCCTGAGTGTGATCCTCGTCTCTTGTGACTTCTATTTTTTTTATTATACCTTTTATCATGAATTCTTCTTAGTTTTCTAATGAAGATTCTGATATTAAGCTCTTTAAGGTTTTTAATAAATTGAAGAATGCTCAACATTCTAAAGAGCTTAAAAAGGTGAAGCAAGAAAAAGAGTCATTTATTGTACAATTGTCAGAATCACATGCTTTGATTGACTCTTTGAAATCTGAGAATACCATGTTGCTTAATCTTATTGATGAACTTGAGAATAAATTGGCAAAATTCTCTAGTGATAATTTGAAGAGCATGCATTGTATTCATTTAGATATTTCCAACAAGCCCAATTTAGTAGTTGATGATTTGAGTGCTTCTACTTCACATGTTGCTGGTTCTGAATTAGATTCCATTATTATTAAGCCTGTGATAGTAGACACAGCTTGTTTGGATAATTCTTGCTTGAATAATTGTGTGATGCCCAAATCCAAGGAATCAGGAACACGAGGTAAGTTTGTTCCTACTTGTCATAATTGTGGGAAAACTGGTCATATTAGGCCAAATTGTTATTTGTTGGAATACCCCAGGCCTTGGATTAAGCAGGATGCTCTGAGGAAAGGTAAAGTTGAAGATTCTTCCTCATCCAAATATGTCCCTCCTCATAGGAGACATATAAAAGGTAAGGGCAATATTGTTTGTAAGAATGCTAATCATAATTTTGCAGAGAATACAAAGAAGCATTCAAATAAAAGAAGCTTGCCTACCTGTCATCATTGCGGCATCACGGGTCACATCCGATCCAAATGTCCACAACTCCAGAAGTTGAAGGTTCAGAGGAAGCTGCCAACTAGAACTACATCAGGCACTGTACCTCCTACGGCGTTTCAGGCTCCACGGCATCGGTAGCAGTTTGCTCTTGCCTATCAGAATGGCAAATCAAAGAAGAACAAATCAAGGCGCTACAAGAGAAAGCCGCAGAAGCTAGCTACCATGACTATGAAGGGTTTTTGAGCCTAATGCAAAGTATGCTAAGGAGAATGGACAACATGGGCAAAACCTGCAAGCTACCGCCACGGGTTAAGCAGGTATGGGTCAGGAAGGATGAGACCATTCACCCCTTGAGGGGCAGTTGACTCACCTAGTAGGTAATGTTTCCCATGCCTAGGATTTTGGTTCCTAAATCCTAGTGCATGTCAGGTATGTTTTCATTGCATTGTTTATCTTGTCATATCTTATTCATGTCTTGCATTCTGTTTGAGGAACCGTTTATTTTGTCCCCATATTTTCTCTTGTTGTCTTGAGAAACATCTGCAGCTAATTTTTGGGATGACAGTTAAAGCACGTCGGGCGGCTGCTTTTCTGTCTTGGTATTTCTAAACCTCTCTCCATGAGGACAAGTTTGGTTTTACCTTACATGCTAGGATTAGATGTCATTTCCTTTTCTGAGCATGTGTTTGTTGTTTTTTTGTTTATCAGTTTTCAACAAAAAAAAAAAAAAAATTGGGGAGAAGACGCGGAACTTTATTTCTTTCTTTTGATAGCTTTTCAGATATTGCATGTGTTTTTGCCTGATAACTCAGTCCATTGTGCATTTATTAAATATGCTTATATATGATTGAGAGTTTATGCATGATATCTGTTAAGTTTTCCTGTTGCATCTTGATGATAGATAGTTACTTTCCTCATGCGATGAAAATGTGCACTTTCTAAGACTCCCCTAAGGTACATCTTTTCCTACTCTGACTTTTTGTTTCTAGAAATTCTGGATAAGAGAAGAGGTTTTCGATAAGATGGTCAAATTGACCAAATGCTAGTTGAACCTGGAACCTAAAAATTTTGGCATTCTCTCTAGGTTGCAACATCAAAAGAATCAAGCAGTTACCTTTATGAATTCTGCGCGATATATGTATATTTTCTGCTTATGTGCTAAAATATGTCTTGCCCTTCATGTGCAAGTAAAATTTTACCTTGTCCTTCATGGTACAAGTAAAACAATTAGATGCTGCATCTTAGAGGGAGTGTATCACATGAGGGTGGCTAGGCCCTAGTAAGATAAGGTTTGACTTTTGGCTGATTTTTCATTGATTTTCTCTCTTGTTTGAAAAATCTGGTTGCTTTTGTCATATCAGTTGAATTCATACCTTTTGGGAAAAATCTTCACACACACACACACATTGCATGAGTTGAATAATCTATTTAAAATTTCTATCTGCAGGGAAATTTGTGCTTATTGATTACTTAACTCTCATTTATATCTTTGCATATTTTTGCAATGCTATTTGATTGTTTTATCAGTTGATTATACATGCGTGTTCTGAAGCTAACTTTTAAGAAAAATATTTTTCTGCAAATTTTTCTCCAGTTTCAGATTTTCAATGTGAAGCGTCCGGATGAATCTCCTCATTATCTTGCAGACCAAATGCTTAGAGGATGTCAATCTGCGGATAACCAGTTTCAGGCTTTGCAAAATCAAGAGATTGAAGATTTCTCAGTCCATAGTTCCCGGCTTCTAGAGCTAGAAGCGGAAGTAGTACAAATCCAGCCTTTATTGATTTCTCTCCAATACTTGATCAGCAGGATTTGGTACTTGGAGGATTTTAGTTCTTCTCTTTTGGGCTACTTGCAGACTTTTCTCTATTTTCCTATTGTTTTGGATTTTAGAAAGTTTATGTCTGTGGATATTATTACTCTGTTTACCCTGGTCCTTCTGAAACTGTTAGGGGTAGTAATTGTTGTGTGGTTTTTCTCATTACTCTATTTTACCCTTTGTCCCTTTGTGACAAAAAGGAGGAGTAATTTTTGATTTAGACCGGGATAGTATTTTTAACCGGTCATGTGATTTTTGTCCCAGAATGGCCAAAGGGTGAGTTTGTTAGTTTTTGTGTTGGCTGCATTCTCTTGGACAAAATCACTTCTATGTAATGTTGCTGCTTCCACAGGGATGCTGCTTTATCCAGAGTCTACTCTTCAGCTATGTTCTTCGAGAAGATTCTGTGAAGTTTTCAAGGATTTATTTTGGTTCCCCGGCAGCCGTCCGGACGACGTGGAATTCCGTCCGGACGCTCATTAGTCAGCAACACCCGTCCAGACGACGAGAACTTTTCGTCCAGACGCCCATCAGTGTCTAGAAGCTTTGAACAATTCAAGATTGCATCCATCCGGACGTAATGGTAAATCTTCCAGACGCTTTTCAGAGTTCGAGAAGATCCCAGTGTTCCAGCGCATCCGTCCGGAAGACGTTGTTATATCGTTCGGACGCCATTCAGGGTTTGACAAGCATTAGGGTTTCTGCCTCAAGACATAGTTATGGGAAGATGGCTGTTACTATTCGGACGATGTGTGATCCCGTCTGGACGATGTTCTCCATAAGGCAAGACATGCATACAAAGTTCAACCGTTCGGACGTCAACCTTCATGGTCCGGACAATCAAGCTTCATATATGGAAATTGCGTGTACCAGTTCAACCGTCCGGACGTCACCCTTCAGGGTTCGGACACTTAAAAGCCTTATTATGATAATTACGTGCAGCCAAAGTGCAACCCTCCGGACGCTAGGGCAACATCGTCCGGACGGGGCCTTGTTTTGGAAGCTTTCAGCGCTATCTTGGAGAGGCGGTTGTAGTTGACCGTCTGGACGTTCATTCAAGCCGTCCAGACACCTTCTGGTATTTTGGTCATAACTTTTTACTCAAATATTGGATTGGAACGAAATCAGTGTCATTGGAAAGCTTAGAAAAAATACTGTAATTTGAGCATCTGGAACACAATCAGAAGCAGCAGGACGGAGGCCGTTCGGATAGAAAGATTTACCCGTCCGGAAGGCCCTGTAGAATATTCCAGAATTACTTTTCGGACAATAAAAACTTGACCTGTCCGGACGGCCATGGCTCCCGTCCGGACGCGCGTGCCCCAGAATCCATTTTTGACTCAATTTTGGGTTTCCAAAGCCTATAAATAAGAGGCTTGAGGCATGCTTTCAACATAGAATTGTAGTGAATTCTCTACAGCTTAGAGAGGTTGTTTAGGGAGATATTGAAGATCTGCTAGCTTTCTAGCTTTGCCAGTGTGTGATTTGATCTGCTGTGAAGTCTATCTTAGGGGTTGACCCTGGTTGGGAAGCGTTCGTGTTGGGTTACACGTTAGAGAGCAAGGTACGACCACTGCATCAGGGGTATGTGAGTGTTAGTGCTTTGTATCTAGCTTTGTCTTCAGAATAGTGGATATCCTGGGTTTGGCTGCCCCGGAGTGGTTTTTCTCTTAATTGAGTTTCCACTTCGTCAACAAAATATTTGTCTCCTTTAAATTCCGCATTTAATATTTTGTTGCACACTGTTCACACAAACTGTTAAATTTAGAAGTCCATTTATTTTTCAAATACCATAGTCAAAGCAAGTAGGAATGAATTTAGGCTTAGATTGCTTCTTAACAGGTATTTTAGATTCAACTTTAACATGCTCATGAACAATAGCAGTTTTACCTTTATTTAAACAAGCAACATGAGGCTCAAATATTTCAAGCTTAACAAACACAGTTCTAGAAGTAGAAGGATTTTGTGAAGAAGCAGTAGCAAATTTATCAAAACCTAAGCCAGATTTGTCAGAAGAATACTTTTGATCATTTAGCATTTGAACAAGCATATCATTACAAAAAAAATTCAAATGACTCTGAGATTCATTCAGTGCATCTTCTAGACACTTAACCTTTTCAATTAATTTGCTTCTTTCAATTTCAAATTCATTTAGCCTTTTCACATGCTATTTGTTTAGATCTCTTAACTCAGAATATTTCACAAACAATTTATTGTAGACACTATAAAGCTTATTTTGTTTAGTTTCTGACTCACTATTTTTAGAATAGTAATTATTACACTCATAAGGACAATAATATGAAGTAGCAAAAGCTAAGTAATTTGAGTCTTTACCAGGAGTCTCATCAATTTTATCACAGTTAGAATTGTCACTCAAAGTAGCATCAAAAGCCTTACCTTTGGACTGTTTTAGATTACCACAATCTACATGAATATGACCATACCCTGAGCATTCATAACATCTAAGACCACGAGAATCCTTTCTGTCAGATTCAAACTTTTCTTGACCTGTCCTTGTGGAATCACTTTTAGGATTTTCAGAAGATTTAGCATTCTTATTCTTAAATTTTCCTTTCCTTGAGTTCATCATCTTCCTAAAATTTCTAGCAAATAGAGCAAATCCATCCTCATCATCAGAATCCTCATAAGAGGAATTATTAGATTTTTCTTTAGCAGCCTTAAGAGCAATGGACTTAGTTTTCCTTAGGGGAGGCAAAGAAAATTTAGAAGTTTGAAGAGAGCCAACAAGTTCTTCAATTCTCATAGTATCAAGATCATTGCTTTCCTCAATAGTAGTAACTTTTATCCTGAATCTTTCAGGCAGAGATCTCAAAATCTTTTAACTGATTTTAGCATCCGAAATTTTCTTTCCAAGACTTATCATGGAATTACGAAGATCACTTATGTTGGTATTAAATTCATTAAAAGTTTCTTCTTCCAGTATTCTAATTCCTTGAAATTTGGAAACCAACATTTGAAGTTTTGCAGTTTTAACCAGTTGAGTTCCTTCATATGTGGTTTCTAAGATCTCCCATGCTTCTTTAGCAATTTCACAGTGAGAAATTTGTCAGAATTCTAATGGTGAAAGCGCTTGGCATATAACATTCATGGCTTTGTCGTTCACAACACGAGTTTGTTTTTTAGGAATAGTCCATTCAGCTATTGTTGTCTCTAGTGGAGTCCATCCAGATTCGACAATATGCCAAACATCTATTGATTTTAGAAAAATTCGCATGTGGGATTTCCAATAGCCATAATTAGATCCATCAAAAGAAGGAATAGAATGAAGGGGAATATACATAATAAAAAGGAGTCTAGGATTACACTTAGGAAATTAATACAAACCAAGTGAACCCGCTCTGATACCAATTGAAAATAAATATAGACTCCTAAGCAACCTCAACCAAGCAGATAACCAAATATGTAAAGCAATAAAGATAAATAGCACAGATATTTGGTTATGAAATAGAAACTCTTTACACCAAAGAGAAAAATCACTCCGGGGCAGCCAAACCCAAGAAATCATTTATCAAAAGAAATAGCTAATGTTAGGTTGTGATTGGCTACATTCTGTTTGGACAAAATCACTTGTATGTAAAGATGCTTTTTAACAGGGATTCCGCTATTTAGAAGTGTTCCAGAGTTTCTGCACTATTTGCAAGTCAAGAAAAATCGGTTCCCAGACAACTGTCCGGACGACGTGCCATACCGTCTAGACGCCCGACAGACCAAGCATCATTCGTCCGGACGACGTGGATTTCTGTCCGGACCCTCCACTGCATCATGAAGCTTCGGTTCCAGCTTGCATCCACACGGACGTCTCAGCAGCCCGTTCAGACGACGTCCAGTGATCAATCAGCTTCAGATTTTCTTTCCAAGTTCAAATAAGGGAAGATTAATGCAACCGTCCGAACGATGTGGATTCCCGTCCAGACGCGCTCATACATAAGGCAAGAATCGCAATTCAAATACAACCGACCGGACGTCAGTCAGCATGGTCGGGACGCGCGTTCAACAGATATGGAAATTATGTATTCAACTTCAACTGTCCGGATGCCTGCCTATCATGGTCTGGACGCGTGCTAAACAGATATGGGAATTGCATGTTGAAGATCAACCGTCCGGACGGCCATCCCCCATGGTTCCGACATGCGAAGACTTATATGGAAATTACTTGCAGGGGACGTATGACCGTCCGGACGACAGTACCTCACCGTCCGAACGCGGCTCTCAAACAGGAAATATTTCAATAGAAAAGCTTAGAATTTTCTGTCGCACAGTTGTCCATCCGGACAACGTCCGTACTTATCACAGAAGTCGCCCATTTGAACTCTCAGCCTATAAATAATGGCCCCTGGGCATTGAGAACTGCAAGAATTCGGTATTGAATTCCATCAGAGCTTAGAGAGTTGTTTTGTGAGGTTATTGGACCTGATTTGTTCTCTCTCAAGCCATTGCAAGTGTGTTGTTGCTGCGCTACACGTTAGAGAGTAAGGTACGACCATTACATCAGGCATATGCGAGTGTTACTATCTTGTATCTAGTCTTGTCTCCTGAATAGTGGATATCCTAGGTTTGGCTACCCCGGAGTGGTTTTTCTCATCTTGAGTTTCCATTTCGTTAACAAAAATTCTTGTGTTGTTTATTTTCTACATTGTTTATTTTGTTAACACTTTGTGCACACACTTGCTATTTAATTTAGAAGTCAATTTCAATTTTCAATTGGTATCAGAGCTTGGTACACTTTGAGAAGATTAATTTCTTGAGTGTTATTTATTTTTGACTTCTATTTATTATAATGTCTCAAACTCTTAATTATGTTCCTACCTTTGATGGTACGAACTATGGCTATTGGAAGGCACGTATGCATTTCTTTCTGAAATCTATTGACTGTTGGAGTATTGTTGAAACTGGTTGGACTAAACCAGAGGATGCAACACTCGAACTAGTCCCTCAGAAAACGCACGTCTTTCAAATGATAAAGCCCTCCATGCTCTATGCCAAGCACTTTCACCATCTGAATTTGCAAAAATTTCAAATTGCGAATCAGCAAAAGAAGCATGGCAAATTTTGGAAACAACATATGAAGGCACTAAATTTGTAAAGTCTGCCAAACTTCAAATGTTGATTTCAAAATTTGAAGAAATTAAGATGTTGGAAGACGAGACGTTTGGAGAGTTTTACTCCAAGATGAGTGACCTAAGGAATTCCATGGTGAGCCTAGGGAAGCCTATCTCGGATGTAAAACTCATCCGAAAAATTCTAAGATCTTTGCCTGAGTGTTTGAGGATCAAGGTAACCACCATTGAAGAAAGCAAAGATCTAGAAGAGATAAAGATTGAAGAGTTGGTGCGATCTCTTTAGACATATGAGCTGTCTCTCCCCCCGGTCAAGAAATTGAAGACCATTGCCTTGAAGGCTTCCAAGAAGAAGGTAGAAGCATCATCTGAAGATGACTCTAAGGAGGATGAAAAAGTTGTGGCTATGTTAGCCAAGAATTTCTGAAGACTTATTACAGGCAACCGATTTAAAAAGAAGTTTTTTGAAAAGGTGAAGAAAGCTCCCAAAGAAGCTGAACCTGAGGAAGAAGAAAAGAAGGATCCCAGAGGGCCCAGATGTTTTGAATGCTCAAGTTTTGGGCATATCCGAGTCGATTACGGGAATCTGAAGAAGGGTAAGAGGAAGGCATACAATGTGACACTCAGTGATGAGTCAGAAGAAGAAGCTCTAGAGTCTGAGAAATTTCTAGCCTTTGTAGCCCCACATGTTGAGGAGGAAGACTCTTATTATTCGGAGCATAGTGATAATGGGGAAGACTCAATGAGGCTTACAAGACACTCTACATAGAGTATGAGAACCTGAGGGAAGGTCGTAAGCAGCACCTTCATGATCTGAACAACTTGCAAACTGAGAAGAGTCCATTGCTGCATAGAATTCAAGAGCTCGAGGAAAAGCTACTAGAGAAGTTGACTTGTATGCTGTCTATCCAGAAGAGCCCATCTGACAAGACCGGTCTCGGGTATGTAGCTCCCTCTACTTCAAAGACTGTATTTGTGAAACCTACAATCCCAGAGATTCCTCTCACTGCTGAAGATAAAGGGAAGGACAAGATCAATGATGATGTTTCAGAAACTCAAAAGCCTCATTCCATAAGAAGATCTCCCATATGCCATCACTGCGGTTTAAGTGGGCATGTTCGTCCACAGTGCTCCCTCCTGAAGGCTCAAAAAGCCAAGGCCAAGAAAGAAGTGCCCCGACAGGCTAATCATGGCACTAGACCTGTGGCCCAGTTTCAGACTTCATGGTATACGGCTCCTTTTCATCAAGCACCAAGATATCAAGCTCCTTGGTCTCATGTACCACGATACCAAGCATCTCAGCATCAGCGGCCTCAGCAGCGATTTGTACCAGCCAATCACAGTTGAAAAATAAAAGGACTTCTAAATTTAACAATGTGTGAACAGTGTGCAACAAAATATTAAATGCGGAATTTAAAGGAGACAAATATTTTGTTGACGAAGTGGAAACTCAATTAAGAGAAAAACCACTCCGGGGCAGCCAAACCTAGGATATCCACTATTCAGAAGATAAAGCTAGATACAAAGCAGTAACACTCACATACCCCTGATGCAGTGGTTGTACCTTGCTCTCTAATGCGTAATCCAACACGAAAGCTTCCCAACCAGGTCTCCTACTTGAAGGGGTCTACAATGGAATCCTTTACCTTAGGGCCAACCCCTAAGATAGACTTCACAGCTGATCAAATTACACACTTGCCAAGGCTTTAGAGGAAATATCACATCTCTAAGCTGTAGAGAATTCACCACCGAATTCTATGTTGAAAGCATGCCTGAAGCTTCTTATTTATAGGCTTTGGAAACCCAAAATTGAGTCAAAAACGGAGTCTGAGGTACGCGCGTCCGGACGGGAGCCAGGGCCGTTCGGACGGGCCAAGTTTTTCTTGTCCAAAAAGTAATTCTGGAATTTTCTGCAGGGCTGTCCGGATGGGAAAATATTTCCATCCGGACGGAGACCTTCTGGACACTCCTGGTGGCCCTCTAGATGCTCAAATTTACAGCATTTTTTCTAAGCTTTCCAACGACACCGATTTTGTCCCAATCCGATATTTGAGTAAAAAGTTATGACCAAAATATCAGAAGGTGTCCGGACGGCTTGACCGAGCGTCCGGACGGTCAACTGCAACCACCTCTCCAAGATAGCGCTGAAAGCTTCCATAACAAGGCCACGTCCGGACGGTGTTGCCCTAGCGTCTGGACGGTTACAGTTCGGCTGCAGGAAATTACCATAATAAGTCTTGGAGCGCCCGGACGGTTGAACTGCTGTACGCAATTTCCATATATGAAGCTTGATAGTCCAGACCATGAAGGCTGACGTCGGGACGGTTGATCTTGGTATGCACGTTCGTGCCTTATAGAGGACATCATCCGGAAGGGATCACACATCGTCCGGACTGTAGCAGCCGTCTTCCCATAACTGTGTCTTGAGGCAGAAACCCTAATTCTTGTCAAACCCTGAATGGCGTCCGGACGGTATAAACATGTCGTCCGGACGGATGCACTGGAACACTGGGATGTTCTCAAACTCTGAAGAGCGTCCGGACGATTTGCCATTACGTCCGGACGGTTGAAACCTTGAACTATTTGAAGCTTGTAGACATTGATGGGCGTCCGGACGGAAGATCTCGTCGTCCGGACGGATGTTGCTGACTGATGAGCGTCCAGACGGAATACCACGTTGTCCGGACGACTGACAGGGAACACAAATAAATCCTTGAAAACTTCACAGAGTTTCCTCGAAGAACATAGCTGAAGAGTAGACTCTGGATAAAGCAGCATCCTTGTGAAAGCAGCAACATTACATAAAAGTGATTTTGTCCAACAGAATGTAGCCAACACAAAAACTAACAAACTCCCCCTTTGGCCATTCTGGGACAAAAATCACTTGACCGGTTAAAAATTCAATCCCAGTCCAAATCAACAATTACTCCCCCTTTTTGTCACAAAGGGACAAAGGGTAAAACAGATTAATGAGAAAAACCACACAACAATTACTCCCCCTTAATGTCTCAGAAGGACAAGGGTAAACAGAGTAATAATATCCATAGACAAAAACGTTCTAAAATCCAAAACAATAGGAAAGTAGAGAAACGTCTACAAATGGCCCAAAAAGAGGAATAAAAATCCTCCAAGTACCAAATCCTGCTGATCCACTAAAATCAAGTAACAAAGAGCAAACCGTATAAAAAGCTGGATTTGTACTACTTCGGCTTCTAGCTCAGGAAGCCGGGAACCACGAACTGAAAATCCATAAATCTATTGATTTTGCAAAGCCTGAAATTGGTTATCCGCAGATTGACATCCTCTAAGCAACTGGTCTGCAAGATAACTGAGGAGAGTCACCACTGAACCTCAAACTGATGCAGATCTAAGGGAATGCTACGGAAGGCTCTGCATGAGCTAGGGGGAAAAAGAACATCCAACTTCAACAACAGTCAGTTTTCCAAAGGATCCATTGTCAAACGTTGTGCTGGGAGTCGCTGGATATCATATTCCTGAACCAAAACCAACCAGAAATATCTTCAGAAATACCATTAGATCCTGTTAGTTCCAAAAATAATGTGGTATTTAACAGGGCTGTCAAATGGATGCCAAAGAGAAATATAAGCAATGTAGCTACTCATAAGGCATAAATATGTCATGATCAGCCCAACACACAAACAGAGAAGGATTTTCATGCACAATATCTCAAGAAAATATCCCAATCAACAAATATTCCAATATTCTAAAAGCACAAAAACTTAAAAGAATAACGGAAGACACAATGAAGATCATGGGATGAGAAGAGATGTACAAAGAATGCCAAAATCTCGGGAGAAATCCACAAGAAAAACACACAACATGATAAATCAATAAAAATGCAAAGATGTGTGTATGGCAGAGAAAGAGAAGCAAGTCTTAAACCTATAGAGATCCTGTCAGTATGTGCAACTGCTAGGTCAACATATGGCAAGACTGCTCTCGTCTGGACGAAGAATAGGTCCGTCCGAATGCTTTACACTTGAAAATTTGAAACTTGAGAAAAATATGCAGAAAAATATTTTTCCCAAAAGTTAGCTTCAGAACACGCATGTATAATCAACTGATAAAGCAGTCAAATAGCATAGCAAAAATATGCAAAGATATAAATGAGAGTTAAGTATTCAATAAGCACAAATTTCCCTGCAGATAGAAATTTTAAATAAATTACTCAACTCATGCAATGTGTGTGTGTGTGTGAAGACTTTCTCAATAAGGTATGAATTTCACTGATATGACAAAAAGCAACCAGATTTTTCATACAAGAGAGAAAATCAATGAAAGATCAGCCAAAAGTCAAACCTTATCTTTCTAGGGCCTAGCCACCCTCATCTGATACACTCCCCCTAAGATGCAACACTTAATTGTTTTACTTGTACCATGAAGGACAAAGTAAAATTTTTACTTGCACGTAGAGGGCAAGGCATATAGCAAATTTAGCACATAAGCAGTGAATATATAATTTAAAAGCGCATAATGTATATGATTTACTGCTTGATTCTTATGGTGCTGCAACCTAGAGAGTGCCAGAATTTTTAGGTTCTAGGTTCAACTAGCATTTTGTCAATTTGGCCATCTTATCGAAAACCTCTTCTCTTATCCAGAATTTTTAGAAAGAAAAAGTCAGAGAAGGAAAAGATGTACCTTAGGGGAGTCTTAGAAAGTGCACATTTTCATCGCATGAGGAAAGTAACTATCTATCATCAAGATGCAACAGGAAAACTTAGCAGATATCATGCATAAACTCTCAATCGCATATAAGCATATTTAATAAATGCACAATGAACTGAGTTATTAGGCAAAAACACATGCAATATCTGAAAAGCTATCAAAAGAAAGAAATAAAGCTCCACATCTTCTCCCCAATTTTTTTTATTTTTTATTTTGTTGAAAACCGATAAACAGAAAAACAACAAACACATGCTCAGAAAAGGAAATGACATCTAATCCCAGCATGTAAGGTAAAACCAAACCTGTCCTCATGGAGAGAGGTTTAGAAATACCAAGACATAAAAGCAGCCGCCCGACGTGCTTTAACTGTCATCCCCAAAAATATCTGCGAATGTTTCTCAAGACAACAAGAGAAAATATGGGGACAAAATAAATGGTTCCTCAAACAGAATGCAAGGCATGAATAAGATATGACAAGATAAACAATGCAATGCAAACATACCTGACATAACTAGGATTTAGGAACCAAAATCCTAGGCATGGGAGACCTCACCTACTAGGTAAGTCCACTCCCCCTTAAGGGGTTAATTGTCTCATCCTTCCTTACCCATACCTTCTTTACCTATGAGGTAGGGGTGTGAGCCATGTCCCAATTGATCAGTCTGACTAGGACATTCTTCATCATGTTGACAAGCCCTTCATTGGTCTGATTCTTCTTGGGCTTGTGAGGCTTAACTTTGAAGCATTCGGCTTTGATGTGGCCATACTTACCACAGTGATAGCATGAGGGAGAATCCCTTTGAGGATAATGCCGTTGTTGCCGAAAAACACGATGAGGCTTAGAAGGTTTAGAGCTAGACTTACCTGTCTTTTGCTCTGTTTTCCTGATCAGAGCCTGCTGATGTCGGATCTGAGGACAGTGTGGCCTGATGTGTCCAGAGACACCACAATGATAGCAGGTAGGCTGACTTCGTTTGCTGAAATGCTTCTTGAAGGGCTCTATAAATTTAAGATTAGCCTTTTCACAAACAATAAAGTCCTTGCCTCTTTTAGATATATGCCTCCTATGGGGCGGGACATATTTATCTGAAGAGGTTTTCTTAATAACGCCTGTTTGGAATTCTCCTGCTTCTTCCAAGGTCTGTGGGATTTTAACAGATAACACTTTGGTCTGATATGACCAACCTTCCCACAATGATGACACATAAGAACAAACTTACCTTGTGTTCTCGAACCCTTAGAGTTAGGCTTCACACAATTATTCAAGCAAGAATTTTCTGAACAAGCTGCATCTACTATCACAGGCTTAATATCAACAAGATCAAATTCAAAGTCAGAAATATGTGAAGTAGAAGCACTCAAATCATCAACAATTAAACCAGGCTTGTTCGAAATATCTGAATGAATACACAACATGCTTTTCAAATTATCACTTGAGAATTTTTCCAAGAGATTTTCACATTCCTTTAATTTATTCTCAAGTGTATCAATAATGTTAAATAGCATGGTATTTTCAGATCTCAAAGAGTCAATCAAAGCAAGTGATTCAGACAATTGCATAATTAATGACTCTTTTTCTTGCTTCCCCTTTTTAAGCTCTTTATGTGTAATTTTAGAATGTTGAGCATTCTTCAATTTATTAAAAACCTTAAAGAGCATAATATCAGAATCCTCATTAGATAACTTAGAAGAATTCATGATAAAAGGTGTAATAAAAAATAGAAGTCACAAAGAGATGAGGATCACACTCAGGAAATAAATCCTAAACAGAGTGTACCCGCTTTGATACCAATTGAAAAATAAATGGACTTCTAAATTTAATAGTGTGTGTGAACAGTGTGCAACAAAATATTAAATGCGGAATTTAAAGGAGACAAATATTTTGTTGACGAAGTGGAAACTCAATTAAGAGAAAAACCACTCCGGGGTAGCCAAACCCAGGATTTCCACTATTAATAAGACAAAGCTAGATACAAAGCAGTAACACTCACATACCCCTGATGCAATGGTCGTACCTTGCTCTCTAACGTGTAACCCAACACGAACGCTTCCCAACCAGGTCTCCTACCTGAAGGGGTTTTCAATGGAATCCTTTACCTTAGGGCCAAACCCTAAGATAGACTTCACAGCTGATCAAATCACACACTTGCCAAGGCTTTAGAGGAACCATCACGTCTCTAAGCTGTAGAGAATTCACCACCGAATTCTATGTTGAAAGCATGCCTCGAGCCTCTTATTTATAGGCATTGAAACCAAAAATTGAGTCAAAAACGAAGTCTGAGGCACGCACTTTCAGACGGGAGCCAGGGCCGTCCGGACGGGCCAAGTTTTTCTTGTCTGGAAAGTAATTCTGGAATTTTCTGTAGGCCCGTCCGGACGGGAAAATCTTTTTGTCAGGAAGGAGACCGTCCGGACGCTTCATATAAGGCTTCGCGCGTCCAGACCATGGGGATTGACGTCCGAACGGTTGATCTTCTACACGTAATTTCCATATCAGTTGGATGCGCGTCTGGACCATGGCAGACTGACGTCCAGACGATTTAGTTTGAATTGCGAACTTGCATTAAGGAGTAGCGCGTCCGAACTGGAATCCACGGCGTCCAGACGGTTGCAGCAATCTTCCCATATTTGATTTTGGAAAGAAAATCTTAAGCTTGGTCGAACACTGAGGGTCGTCCGGACGGGATGCTGAATCGTCTGGACGGATGCAAGCTGGAACAAAAACTTCTCTGAAAAATTGAAATGACTTCTAAAAGTAAAGTGTGTGTGAATAGTGTGCAACAAAATATTTAATGCGGAATTAAAGGAGACAAATATTTTGTTGACGAAGTGGAAACTCAGTTAATAGAAAAACCACTCCGGGGCAGCCAAACCCAGAAATTCCACTATTCAGAAGACACTGCTAGATACAAGACAATAACACTCACATATACCCGATGCAGTGGTCGTATCTTGATCTCTGACGTGTAACCCAACATGAACGCTTCCCAACCAGGTTCTTCTACCAGAAGGGGTCTTCAATAGAATCCTTTACCTTAGGGCCAACCCCTAAGATAGACTTCACAGCTGATTAAATCACACACTTGGCAAGGCTTTAGAGGAAATATCACATCTCTAAGTTGTAGAGAATTCACCACCAAATTCTATGTTGAAAGCATGCCTAGAGCCTCTTATTTATAGGCTTAGGAAACCCTATTTTGAGTCAAAAATGGATTATGTGGCACGCGCGTCCGGATGAGAACCAGGGCCGTTCGGACGGGTCAAGTTTTTCTTGTTCGGAAAGTAATTCTGGAATTTTCTGAAGGGCCATCTGAACGGAGGCCGTCGGATGCTTCTAGGGTCCGTCTGGACACTCAAATTACAGCGTTTTTTCAAAGCTTTCCAACGACACCAATTTCGTCCCAATCTGATATTTGAGTAAAACGTTATGACCAAAATATCGAAAGGTGTCCGGACGGCTTGACCGAGCTTTCGGACAGTCAACTGAAACCGTCTCTCCAAGATAGCGCTGAAAGCTTCCATAACAAGCCCACGTCCGGACGGTGTTGCCCTAGCATCCGGACGGTAACACTTCGGCTGCACGAAATTACCATAATAAGGCTTGGAGTGTCTAGACCTTGAAGGCCAACGTCCGGACGGTTGAACTAGTGCACGTAATTTCCATATATAAAGCTTGATAGTCTGGACCATGAAGGCTGACATCCGGACGGTTGAACTTGGTATCCACGTTTTTGCCTTATGGAGGACATCGTCCCAACGGGATCACACATCGTCCGGATGGTAGCAGCTGTATTCTCATAACTGTGTCTTGAGGCAGAAACCCAAATTCTTGTCAAACACTGAATGGTGTCCGGACGGTATAACCACGATGTCCGGACTGATGCACTGGAACACTGGGATGTTCTCTAACTCTGAAGAGCGTCCGAACGATTTGCCATTACGTCCGGACAGATGAAACCTTGAACTGTTCGAAGCTTCTAGACACTGATGGTCGTCCGGACGGAAAGATCTCGTTGTCCGGACGGATGTTGCTGACTGATGAGCATCTGGACGGAATACCACATCGTCCGGACGGCTGACAGGGAACTGAAATAAATCCTTGAAAACTTCACAGAATCTCCTCGAAGAACATAGCTAAAGAGTAGACTCTGGATAAAGCAGCATCCCTGTGAAAGCAGCAACATTACATAGAAGTGATTTTGTCCAACAGAATGTAGCCAACAGAAAAACTAACAACAGTGGCACCTCCAAGAACAAATCCAAGCAGTTTAGAATGCCTCAGAAGGTGGAAGAAGATCAGTACCACAGTGGGACACCTATCGGATGCAGAGCATGATGGAGTGGATGATGAAGTCCTGCCAGTAACCACCCACAGGAAGGCAAGTTTGGGTCAAGAAGGATCAGACGCACCTAGCAGGATCAGGTGTTCATGCCTAGTATTTGGTTCCTAATCCTACGGCATCAGGTTTGATTGCTCATTTCACTTGCTATATTTTGTATGCAATCTAGGAATCAGTTATGCTTTTGCCCCCTATTTCTCTTGAAAGAATTTTGCAGGTATTTGTTTAGGAAGACAGAAAAAGCAGGTCGAGCGACTATTTTTCTGTATTGGCATCATCAGGTTTGTTCTTGCCTTGCATATGATGTTTTTCCATATTGCATTTTTTTTAACATAAAAAAAAAGGGTAAAAGAAAATTTTGGGGAGAATTTGCAGGATTTTTCTTTTCTCTTGGCATATCAGATAATTGCATGTATTTTCTCCTGATATCTCAATTCTTTGGGTATTAATTTACTTTGTTTAGATATAATTGAGAGTTTCTGACTATAATTTGCCAAGTGTTTTCCTGTATATGCAAAAGTAGGATAGCTTTTTTTCTCATGCGATGAAAAATGTGCACTATCCACGACTCCCCTAACGGTACATCTTTCCTTCTCTGACTTTTTGCTCCTAGAAATTCTGGATAAGAGAGGAGTTTTTTGAGAAGATGGTCAAATTGACCACATGCTAGTTGAACCTAGAACCTAAAAACTCTGACATTCTCTCTAGGTTGTAGCACCGTAATGGTCAAGCATTCATTCATATGAATTATGTGTTCACTGCTTACGTGCTGATTTTGCTATATATCTTGCCCTCTACCTGCATGTAAAAAATTTACTTTTTCCTTCATGGTACAAGTAAAACAATTAGGTGCTGCATCTTAGGGGTAGTGTATCAGATGAGGGTGATTAGGCCTGAGTAAGTTATAAGGTTTAACTTTTGACTGATCTGTCACTAATTTTCTCTCTTGTCTAGAAAATTTGGTTGCTCTTTGTCATATAGGTGATAGTCATACCTTGTGGGTTAAGTCTTCACACACACACGCATTGCAAGAGTTGAGTTGTCTATTTGAATTTTCTATGTCCAGGAAAATATTTGTGCTGATTGAAATCTCAACTCTTTTTTATATCTCTGCTTAGTTTTGAGATGCTCTCTGATTGTGTTATCAGTGGATTATACATGCATGTTCTGAAACTGACTTGAGAAAAATTGATTTCTGTAAATTTTCCTTAGTTTTCTGATGTTTTAGTGTGGAGCGTCTGGACGGGTGGTGCTTAGTCGCCCAGACGGGATCAGGTCACGTCCAGACGCGCGAGGTAACCAACGTCCGGACAGTAAGGATACTAGTCCGGACGCACGTGACCTGTCCGCTTGTTTCCAATGCAGCGCGCGTCCGGACGGCATTAATACATTGTCCAGATGGGGACCCCACAAGCCCTATATATAGACAGTCGCCACTTGTCCTCCTTACCCCACCAAAATCCCTCTTTTTGGCATCTTGTGAATCAATTCTTGTGAGATTTTGGACTTCTCTTTCTCCTTCTTGTCTTTTTGTGCATTATTCTCACATTCTAGGTATTTTCCTTGTCTTTTTCTCTTCAGTTTATTTTTAACTGTTAGACAATTAATTTTTATTTTTTTTGGAATATTGTTGAGATAATGAGATGCATTTATCTGCTGTGGTGGTAATTTTTAGGGACTACAATGTGATAATTTTTGTCTATAATTTTTTGAAAAAGTCCTTTTTACTGCCGTTATAATACCAAATTTTTGGTGAGACCTAACAAGAATATTTTTGGATTATTTTTGGCTATCTTTTTGGTGTCTTTTTGCAGAATCATGTCTGTAGGCAGTCCACAACGCAGGGTCCGCTAGAGGACTGTGGAAGATCGGGCTGCACTTCAAGCCAAAACTATGGACCGCACAGTCATAGTCGAGCGGAATGTGGTCCACTCTAACATCATGGTGCCACCTTTGGATAGCATCCATGACATTATCCAGACATACCACTGGGGATATCTTCACACATGTGCCTGTGTGGTGTACACCAAGCTAGTCAAACTCTTTTATGCCAACCTAGAGATGGTGCAGGACGATGACCGTGGCTTGGTGCTTCAGTCCACCGTTGCCGGCAATATCATCACTATTGATCCCCAGGTCATCAGTCACTTCATCCGAGTCCCTGTACTCGAGATTCCTAGCAGCCCGTATAATGAGGTAGTACTCCCTCCCACTCTGGATGATCTCAGGAAATTTTTCCATGCTGTTCCACAAGGAGACGAGCATGCCACCACCATCAGGATCGGTGCTTTATCCCCCTCACACCGCATGCTGGCCAAGATCATTCAGCAAAACATATGGCTTGTTGCTTGGCGCAGTGATCTGATTCTAAAATGGGCCCAGTTTGTCTATGCAGTTCACCTTCGCTTGCCTTTTTGCCTGTGCAAGCATATTCTGGGTCTTATGCTAGAGGCCCGTGATGAGGGCAACACCGGTCTCCCCTTCGGGTGCCTACTCACTCAGATCATTCTTCAGTCCGGAGTCAATGTTTCTGGAGAACCAAAGATGAAGATTCAGCAGCCCATCAGCAAGCAAACTTTGATGAAGTCCAATGCACAGCTGTAGAGGGATGACTTCGATGATGAGGTACCCATACCTGCTGCCATGCCTGTTGGTTTTCTGGACATGGCTTCGTCCTCTCAAACCGTCCTGCCATCTGAGCCGGAGGTCAATTATTCTTAGATCATGGAGGCCCTGGCTGCTATTCAGGGGGGATGAGCACTATGCAGGTTTCTATGGTGTCCATGCAGCAGTCCATCACCACTATATAGCTAAAGGAGCACTCCATTAACAAGCGTGGGGAGCAGGATCAGCTGGACCTCAAGGAGTGCCTCAAGTATCCTCATCCTTCTAGTAGAGATGATGAGGATGATGCACCTAGGGATGCACCCATGGCAGAAAATGCTTGAATTTCTTTTCTTTTTGTAGCTATGTTTATTTGTTTTTGAGACATTTGGTTTATATTATGCTACTTTTGTTAAAATCATGGATTTATATTACTCTGTTTACCCTATTCCTTCTGAGACCGTTAGGGGGAGTAATTTTTATTGCAGTTGGATTTTATTACTCTATTTTACCCTTTGTCCCTTTGTGAAAAAAAGGGGGAGTAATTTTTAGTTTCGGACCGAGAATGTATTTCCAAACCGGTTAAGTGATTTTTGTTCCATAATGGCCAAAGGGAGAGATTGTTAGGTTGTGATTGGCTACATTCTATTTGGACAAAATCACTTGTATGTAAAGATGCTTTTTAACAGGGATTCCGCTATTCAGAAGTGTTCCAGAGTATCTGCACTGTTTGCAAGTCAAGAAAAAACAGTTTCCTGACAACCGTCCGGACGACGTACAATACCGTCCGGACGCTCATCTGTCCACAGTTTCAGCTGTCCGGACGATGTGCCATACTGTCCGAATGCTCGACAGACCAAGCATCATTTGTATGGAATACGTGGATTTCCGTCCGGACCCTCCACTGTATCGTGAGGCTTCGGTTCCAACTTCCATCCGTCTAGACGTCTCAGCAGCTCGTCTGGACGACGTCCAGTGATCGAACAGCTTCATATTTTCTTTCCAAGTTCAAATAAGGGAAGATTGATGCAACCGTCAAGACAACGAGGATTCCCATCCGGATGCGCTCATACATAAGGCAAGAATCGCAATTCAAATACAACCGTCCGGACGTCAGTCAGCATGGTCCGGACGTGCGTTCAATAGATATGGAAATTGTGTATTAAACTTCAACCGTCAAGACGCTTGCCTATCATGGTCTAGACGCACGCTAAACAGATATGGGAATTACGTGTTGAAGATCAACCGTCCGGGTGACCATCGCCCTTGGTCCGGACGCATGAAGCCTTATATGGAAATTACTTGCAGTGGACGTGAGACCGTCCGGAAGACAGTGCCTCACCGTCTGGACGCGGCTCTCAAATAGGAAAGATTTTTAGCAAAAATCTCAGAATATTCTGTCGCACAGTTGTCCGTCCGGACGGGTCATGTCCACCGTCCGGATGGCGTCCGTACTTATCACAACAGTCGCCCATTTGAACCCTCAGCCTATAAATAGAGGCCCTTGGGCATTGAGAACTGCAAGAATTCGGTATTGAATTCCTTCAGAGCTTAGAGAGTTATTTTCTGAGGTTATTGGAGCTGATTTGTTCTCTCTCAAGCCATTGCAAGTGCGCTATTGCTGTGCTATAACTGAAGTCTATCTTAGGGGTCAGCCCTGAGATAAAGGATTCCATTGAAGACCCTTTCAAGTAGGTGACCTGGTTGGGAGGCGTTCGTGTTGGGTTACACATTAGAGAGCAAGGTACGACCACTACATCAGGGGTATGTGAGTGATACTATCTTGTATCTAGTCTTGTATTTTGAATAGTGGATATCATGGGTTTGGCTACCCCGGAGTGATTTTTCTCATCTTGAGTTTCCACTTCGTTAACAAAAATTTTTGTGTTGTTTTCTGCATTGTTTATTTTGTTAATACTTTGTGCACACACTTGCCATTTAATTTAGAAGTCAATTTCAATTTTCAGCTAATTACAAGAAGTTTGTACTCACAACCCTTTGCAGCAGTCATTCTCTTGAATTCTAACAAGCGCCTACTTGTCTGCCTCTCTCCCAGACCCGTCTAGAGAGTTTCTTCAATTGATCTTCCTTAACTGGAGCTCATCTCCAATTAGATGTCAACTGTTGAACAGTTGAACAACAAATACATGAAACACTATAAGAGAGATACATATAAGTGTTTAAGCCTAAAAACCTTCTTTTAGCACAATGGAATTCTCTACTGGAATTCTTAAACAAAGACTACCTAGGAGCCCCTTTAAAAAGGCTCTAGAAACCCTAAAATAAGTCATGAATGATTTTCTAAGGGGCGGTGTCCGTACAGGTTAATGCATGTCCGGACACATATCAGAAAGTAAAACTTTCCGTGAAGCGTGTTCAAACAGGGAACCCTAGTGTCCGGTCAGAGACATGAAAAATCTTCTGTGTTCGTAGGAATTACCGGACATCTTCCAGAACAGGGACCTATTGGAAGTTGCATCCGCTTGGTTTTCCGGACATCTTTGAGAATATGACATTACTGCCAATCGCGTTCAGACATGGGTTCAGGCTATTTGGACATCTTGTTGAAGAGGAACTTACTGTAACTCGTGTCCAGACACTGCTTCGGACACTGCAGAAACAACTTGCTTTCTGAATGTCTTCTGAGTGATCTAAGTCCCAATTTCTTCAACAATTATGTAACCTTTTGTCATCGACATGCAACCAACATAAAAAACCAATAAGGTCAATTTTTAGAAAAAACTAAGAACCTTCTAATTGATCCAGCATGTCGTCTAAACAGGGAATCAAGAATCTATGCTTCACCATGATTCGATTAATGGCTATGCTGTCAAGAAACATGCGCCACAATCCATCCTTCTTTGGAAATAAAAGAGTGGGAACCGCACATGGACTCATGCTCTCTCGAATGTAGCCTCTTTTCAGCAAATCTGTCACTTGGCATTACGACTATTCAAATTCCCCCAGATTGAGGTGATAAGCTGGTCAATTCGGTAAGCTTGACCCTAGCACAAAGATGATGTGATTTTGTATATCTCTCATGGGTGGCAAACCAAGGGGTAGTTCCTCTAGCATCATATTAGCAAACTCAATCAACACCTCTCGTAACTCCACTGACACATCATCATCTACTCTACAACCATTTTCACTTGTCATCAAGGCATACACAACGCCCTTTTCCACTATTTCCTCCAGGAATAGAGACTTTGATAGGAGATTAACGCCCTTCTCAATCACTGGTGTTAGTATTTTTATTGACTACAGGATAGTCGGTTTTCAAATTGGAATCTTCATATATTCAGACATCTATTGCTCCAAAGCTTCTAGAAGTTATCCATGAAGAGTCCTGTGCAAAAATCAAGTCAATTGAACCGGTCCATGTGCAACTGTCCGGATGCCCCGCAGTGTCCTATAGATAAAAATTGATGACGTCCCGACGTTATAGCCACACCGTCTGAATGCTTGGTCAATCAGTATTCTACAAGAAGTCTTTTATCAGAAATCGACACTGTTTCGATACTTTTAGTATTCCATCTGGATGACTCGGCATCACGTCCGGACGATGTTCACTATCTACAAGCCGTCCGGACGACTCGGCAACACGTCTGGACGATATACAGTAATTCAGATAACTCCAGACTTTTTTTCGAACGTGGAAAGTGTTAGTATTTTGGCCTCATTCTGTGTTTGGACAAAATCACTTGTGTGTGTAAAGATGCTGTAAACAGGGATTCCACTATTCAGAGGTCTCTCAGAAGACTTTGTACTGCGAAGATTTTGGCTCCCTGTCAACCATCCGGATGCCCATCTGACCACTGTTCCATCTGTCCGGACGACGTGCCATACCGTTCGGATGCCATTCAGACCAAGCATCATCCGTCCGGACGACGTGCATTTCCGTCCGGACCGTCCACTATGTCGAGAAGGTTCTATCTAGCTTGCATCCGTCCGGACGTTTCAGCAGCACGTCCGGACGCCTCTCAGTACTTGACCAGTCTCAGATTCTTTCAAGTTTCGATAAAGGAAAGATCGAACTACCGTCCGGACGACGTAGTATCCCATCCTGACGCGCGGCTCCTTAAGGCAAGAATCGCAATTCAAATATCACCGAGCGGACGTCTGTCAGCCTTGGTCCGGACGTGCATGCAACTAATATGGAAATGGGCGATTCGACTTCAACCGTCTGGACGTGCGTGCAACTAATATGGAAATGGGCGATTCGACTTCAACCGTCCGGACGTGCGCATAGCATATATGGAAAATACGTGTTGAAGTTCAGCCGTCCGGACGCTCATCACCCATGGTCCGGACGCGCAAAGTCTTACAAGTAAATTACTTGTAGCGAACGTGCAACCGTCCGGACGATATGCCATCCCGTCCGGATGCTACTCTTAAACAAGAAAGATTTCTCAGGGAAATTTTTGGAAAATCCAGTCGCACAGTTGTCCGTCCGGACGACCCATGTCCACCGTCCGGACGGCGTCCAGCTATATTTTGCCTGACGCTCATTTGAGCCTCCAGCCTATAAATAGAGGCCCCTTGGCATTGAGAATTGCAAGAATTCAGCATTGAATTCCATTAGAGCTCAGAGAAGTATTAGCTGTTCAAGTTTCCTCTGAAGCCATTACAAGTGTGCTGTTACTGTACTACATCTGAAGTCTATCTTAGAGGTCGGCTCTAAGATAAAGGATTCCATTGAAGACCCCTTCAGGTAGGTGACCTGGTTAGGAAGCGTTCGTGTTGGGTTACACGTCAGAGAGCAAGGTACGACCACTGCATCGGGTATATGTGAGTGTTACTATCTTGTATCTAGCTTTGTCTTCTGAATAGTGGAATTCCTGGGTTTGGCTGCCCCGGAGTGGTTTTTCTCTTAATTGAGTTTCCACTTCGTTAACAAAAATCTCTGTGTCTTTTACTTTCCTCTGTGCTTATTTTTGTTGACACTTTACACACACACTTGTCTTTTATTTAGAAGTCAATTTCAATTTTCAGAAAGGATTTCAGTGAAGACCGTTCCGAAGCTCGGTCAAGCCGTCCGGACACACACCTGATAAGGATAAGATATGCGCAGTTTCTGAAGGATATCACAGAAACCAGTTTGGACGGGGTAAACTTCCGTCAGGACGGTCGACAGATAGAGTCCGTGTTTCAGCAGATTTCAAGGCCTCTTAAAGCCTATAAATAGGGGTCTATAGGTCTGTGTTTTGTACCGAATTTGACAGTGAATTTCATAGTGCTTTGAGAGGGTGTTTGGGGAGAATCGAAGATCCGCTAGCTCTCAAGCCGTTGCCGGTGTGTGCTCGTTGTTTGTGTGAAGTCTATCTTAGGGGTCGGCCCTAAGGTAAAGGAATCCATCAAAAACTCCTTCAGGTGGAAGATCTGGTTGGGAAGCGTTCGTGTTGGGCTACACGTCAGAGTTAAAGGTATGACTACTGCATAGTGTTATGTGAGTATGAGTGTCTTGTAACTATCTTTATTTTTGGATAGTGGATTTCCTGGGTTTGGCTGCCCCCGAGTGGTTTTTTCTCTTCATAGAGTTTTCACTTCGTAACAAATATCTGTCTCATTTAAATTCCGCATTTAAGATATTTGTTTGCCCAAAAACACACACTTGGTTTGTTTTAGAAGTCATTAAATTATTTTCAATTGGTATCAGAGCTTGGTACACTCTGTTTTTAGATTTATTTCTTGAGTGTATCCTTTTGACTTCTATTTTTTTATTATTATGTTTAAAAATCTTAATTCTGTTCAGTCCTTTGATGGAATGAACTATGGCTATTGGAAAGCCCGAATGCGTTTCTTTTTAAAATCTATTGACGTCTGGAAAATTGTTGAAACTGGTTGGATTAAACCAGAAGAAACAGATGAAATTACTGTTGTTCAAACAACCGCAAGGCTGTCCAACGATAAAGCTCTCCATGCACTATGTCAAGCACTTTCACCATCTGAATTCGCAAGAATTTCAAATTGTGAAATTGCTAAAGATGCATGGCAAATTATAGAAACAATATATGAAGGCACAAAACTAGTAAAATCTGCCAAATTTCAAATGTTGATTTCTAAATTTGAAGAAATTAAGATGCTAGAAGATGAGACATTCAGAGAGTTCTACAGTAAGATTAGCGACCTAAGAAACTCGATCTTGAGTCTTGGGAAGCAAATCTCGGATGTAAAACTTATCCGAAAGAAACTAAGATCTTTGCCTGATCGTTTCGGGATTAAAGTAACAACAATAGAAGAAAGCAAAGATCTGGAGGAGATGAAGATTGAAGAGATGGTAGGATCTCTTCAGACATACGAATACTCCTTACCTCCGGTCAGAAAGGCAAAGACAATTGCCCTCAAAGCATCTAAGGTATCCAAGAAGAAATCCGTAGTCTCATCTGACGAAAACTCGGATGTTGATGAAGATGTAATGGCAATGTTAGCCAAGAACTTCGAGCGCTTTATGAAGAATAATAAATTCAAGAAGAAGTTGAGGGGTCCCCAATGCTTCGAATGTTCAGGCTTTGGGCACATCAGGACTGAATGTGCACATCTGAAGAAACAAAGAGGGAAAGCCTTTAATACAACTCTCAACGATGAGTCTGAGAAAGAAGAAGAAGCTCCTGAGGAAGAAAAATTCCTGGCCTTCGTGGCCCCATATGAAGATAAGGAGGATTCTCAGTCCTACTACTCTAAGAACAGTGAAGAAGAAGATATGCAATCAGCCTATCAACTCCAATATGTAGAGTTTCTAAAGCTGAGGGAGAAATACAAACAACAGATACTAGAGCTGAATAGCCTCAGAACTGAAAAGACCTGTATGCTCATAAAGATCAATGAGTTAGAAGAAAGGCTATTGGAGACTCAGTTACAACTAGAGAGAGTCTCAGACGAGAAGCTCAGTCACATGCTCTCCATTCAGAAGTGCCCAACTGACAAGACCGGACTCAAGTATGTTCCTACTTCTGATACTCCTTCTACTTCCAAGACCATTTTTGTGAAGCTAGTCATTCCCGATACTCCACCCCGAAAAGTGGATAAGGGAAAAGCTAAAATGGAAGCGAAAGTTTCTTTCATCTCTCAACCTCCTGCTAAGTTCCTATCAGGAGAAAGCCTCTCACATGCCATCATTGTGATGAGCTAGGGCATTGACAAGTTCAAAAGAAGAAAAAATGGTAGGCTCCTAAAACTCCCATGTGTCAACGATGTCGAGTTAGCAGTAATGTCAGATCTAGGTATCCTCCTCTAAAGCATCCTAAATCACCGCCCAGAAATCAAGTTCCAAAGCATCAACAGCTGTAGAAGCATACTCAGGCGAAAAAGACTTGGGTTCCCAAAAAAACTGCAAAAAGGGAAATCTCTGGTGAAGGAACACCTTCAACCAGTTCTTTCATGCAAGATTTGGTCAGATTTCTGGCACTACAGCTGAAAAACGAAGGACAGGACAAGGACGAGGACACTCACTCCCCAAGGGGGAGCAGACCTACCTAGTAGGTAAGGTCACACATGCCTAGAATTTTGGTTCCTAAATCCTAGAGCATGACAGGTACACTTGCATAGTTTACTTTATTTGACCATCTAATACTTTGTATGTTGTTGTGGAACCATTTTTTTTCTATCCCTATATTCCCTCTTGGGTTGTCTTGAGGAAATTCTACCAGATATTAAATAAGGAATGATAGTAAAAGCATGTCAAGCAGCTGTTTTTCTATCATGTTTGTTCTCAAACCTCTCTCCCTGAGGTCAGGTTTGTGTTTATGGTACATGCTTGATCAACATTATTCTCTTTATTTTGAAAGCATGTGTGTTTTTGTTTAAAAAATTAAGGGGAGGTTAAAAGGATGCAGAGGTATATTGGTTTATAACTTTCAGATATCTTATGTATGTTTAAGTGATGTCTCAGTTTCTGATGCATTTATTCATTTGCCTTTATATAACTGTGAGTTTTTTTTTTTTTTTCTGCAAAGTTTTCCAGTTGGCATCCATAATAGGCTGTTGCTTTTCTCTTGCGATACAAAATATGCACTTTCCTAGGCTCCCTTAAGGTATTTGTTTCTCTCTTCTGACTTTTAACTTCTGTTTTTTTTTATGAGAGAGATTTTGCTCTGCCAAGATAGTTAAATTGACCAACTCAGTAGTTGAACCTAGAACCCATAAATTCTGGCAGTCTTTCTAGGTTGCAGCACCAAGTGATAAAAAGCTTTCAATTCGAAATAAATATGGATAAAAAGATCCACTGCTATAAATCTATTCTTGATCTTGTCCCTAAAGAAATAGTCAGTGATCACATCATTGCGGAAATAAACGTTCACTAAAGGACATAGAAAAAAGAAAAGTGATGTAACTTAGGGGGAGTGTATCGGATGAAGGTGACTGGGCCCTAGTAATATAAGGTTTGACTTTTGACTGATCTAACATTGATTTTTCTCTCTTGTTTAGAAAATCCGGGTGTTTTAAGTCATATCAGTGACCTTCATACCTTATTGAGAAAGCCTTCACACACACATGCATTGCTTGAGTTAAGTTGTCTATTGAAATATCCTTCTGCTGGGAAATTCTTGTGATTTTTTAAAACTTAACTCTGACTTATATATTGGGATATTTTTTAACTGTTAATTAAACTAAGATATCAGTGATATATACATGCGTGTTCTGAAAATTATATGGGAAATATCTTGTTGCTCCTTTTCCTATCTTTCAGATTTCTTTTGTGTGAAGCATCCGGACGGTTATCCTGAACGTCCGGACGTATATTCTGGTTGTCCAGACGATACGGGTTCTTCCACCGAACGTCTTTGGTTATCGTTCGAACGGCCGTGTTTTCTCAACCGTTTACGTGGCACAACGTCCGGACGTTACTTATGTTCCGTCCGGACAGTGAACCCTGTAAATCCTTTTCTCCCCGCGTCGCAGCTCTATTGTTGGGCTCCTTTTGGTTAGATTTTGTCGTCTTGTGCTTTTTTCTCTGTGTTTTTATGTAAAACTCTTTAGTGCACGTGTCAAATCTACAGTTTGTCTCCACCCCAAGTATATTCTTACTCTTTTACTACCTTATTTTTAAGTTTTCTTGCTTAAAATAGGTTGTTTTATTAAGGTTTACTATTTTGAGTTTAATATGTAGTTTTCCTCAAAATAAACTATTAATTGAGTTGATATTTTGTCTATTCGATTATTAATATGTCTGGGTTGTGTTTTATTGATGATGTAAATTTTTGGATGGTCCTTTTTACATCTCTTATAATGCCCAAATTTTTTTTTGGACTAACTGATATTAATGTTTTCTTGGATTTGTGTCTCTGATTTTTTTTTATGTCCAGAAATCATGTCTGCCGACAGTTCTCCTCCCCGAGTCGGACAAAGAATTGAGGAATCAGTTGCTGACCGGTTGCATCGTATGCAATCATGACAAGTCCTATCTGAGCGGAATTTTCTCCGCACAGATCTGCGAAACCCCATTCTGCTACCTATTGCTCAGATGCTCCTGGAGAACAACTGGGAATACCTTTACAACTGTGCATACCAAGCCTTTCCCAGACTAGTGTGGGAATTTTATGGCCATATGATCGTCACTGAAGATGATGATTGTGGACTAATCATGCAGACTATGGTCAGAGGGCAGACCATTTTGATAGACCCCCAGCTTATCAGCTCTGTGATCAGGGTTCCTATTCTGCTAGTCTCCGGAACTCCGTTTCCTGATGAGGGGACGAGGCCACAGTGTGAGGACAAGTCCCACTCCTAGATTAACATCGGTGCCTTTGCTCCTATGCACCGTTTTTTAGCAAAAGTGGTGGTGACAGATCTTTGGCCTCAAGCTCAACGGAGTGAGCTGACCCTCAAGAAGGCCACCCTTCTGTATGCGATTGTGAAGTGAACTCCATTTTACCTGTGCAAGCATATCTTGCACACGATGCTCGAGGTTCGTGATGTGAAGAACACGAGTCTGTCGTTTAGGTGTCTGATCACTCAAATCTGCCTTCAGGTCGTGCCAGACATTTCAGACTCAAAGCCCCACTCACGGATTCCAAATCCTCTTGGCATCTAGACTCTCATGAAGTCTAATGCCTAGTTGCGGCACGAGGCTCAAGGTATTGTTCCTCAGCCTCCACCAGATTTGCCCACAGCAGCTGCATCATCATCGTCACAAGTTGCACCTCCCTCCTTTGACATTAAGGCTGCCTTTGCACAGCTTATGACCTCCATGATAGCTCTTCAGCGGGAAGTCAATCTTATTGGAGAACGTCTCGAGCAGAACCAGATCGACATAAAGGAGTGCTTAAAATATCATCATCCCAAGCAGAATGATGATGATGATTGAGTGTACTTTTTTTTTTTTTTTTGTTATTGTTCTATCTTTTAGTTTCACCATAATTTTATATTTTGGTTGACACTTTGTGCCTGCTTAAACACTTGTGATTTTAATTTCATACTCTGTTTACCCTATGTCATTGTGTGACAAAAAAGGGGAGTATTTTTTGGTTTTATCTTGTGTTTAGACCGGAAATGTATTTCCAAACTGGTCAAGTGTTTTTGTCCCAGAATGGCCAATGGGGGAGTTTGTTAGTAATTTTATTGGCTACATTCTGGTTAAAACAAAAACACTTTTTGTAATGGTTGTATTTTAACAGGATAGTCGGTTTCCAAATTGGAATCTTCATATATTCAGACATCTACTGTTCACAAGCTTCTAGAAGTTATCCATGAAGAGTCCTGTGCAAAAATCAAGTCAATTGAACTGGTTCATGTGCAACCGTCAGGACGGGCCTTTGAAGGCGTCCAGACGCCCAGGAGTGTCCTACAGATAAACATTGATGACGTCCGGACGTCAATGCCACACCGTCCGGATGTTCGGTCAACCAGTATTTTACAATAAGTCTTTTCTCAGAAATCGACACTGTTTGGGAAGTTTTAGTATTCCGTCCGGACGACTAGTCATCACATCCGGACGATGTTCATTATCTGCAAGCCTTCCGGACGACTCAGCAACACATCCGGACGATATACAGTAATTCAGATAACTCCAGAATTCCGTTCAAACGCGGAAAGGATTTCAGTGGAGTATAGGTATTTCGCCACCCATCATGGATAGCGCCTCGATCAACTGCCACGGCCTACCTAGTAATAAATGACATGCTTCCATAGAAACTACATCACACCATGCATTATTGAAATATTTCTTCCCAATTGAAAAAGAAACCAAACACCTTTTATCTACTGTTACCTCACTTCCCTTTTTCAACTAGGATAATTTGTATGGTTTTGGATGGTGATCAATCTTCAACTGAAGCTTCTTAACTACATCCTCTGACACCACATTCTCACAACTACCATTGTCAATAATAACCTTGAAAACCTATTCTGCGATCATGCATGTGGTATGAAAAATATTGGTTCTTAACAAATCTAATTTGAAGTCATCTTTTGAAGTAGGCAAGCTTTTTCTGACAACAAGACTCTCGTGCCCATTTCCGTATGAAATGTCCTCGTCATTGCCATCTTAATAAATAGGATCTCTAATATTAAATTTTTTTATTGTTTCATCTTCAAATAAGAAATTCTTAGCCATTCTACTCGCAGGCTTTCGACAATTGGTCGCTTGATGACTGGGCTCCCCACATCTAAAACAACGGATGTTGGAGTTGGAACTTTGGCCTTGCATAGGTTGAGGATTAGGATGACGTTGATGAGGAGGAACTCCTCATGTATTCTGATGTCTTCTTTGTGTAGATCTGATATTATCTCTGATTTGCTGCTTTTCTCTAGTCAAGGCAAGCTGGTAGGCTTCAGAAACCTTCTAGAGGGAGTGGAGACAAAGGACATCTTGTAGGGACTGTCGCAAATCGCCCAACTATTGCACCACCAACTACTCCTCGGTCTCTAACAAGTCGTTTCAAATAACCAATTAGTAGAATTCTTCGGTGTAATCATCAACAGATATTGCACCTTGTCTCAGCATATGAAGCCATTGAAACAACGTCTGTGTGTATCCAAAGGGTAAAAAGTGTCCCTTCATCTTCTTCTCTGAAAATTATTGGACTTCTAATTTATCAAGTGTGTGCAATAGTGTGCAACAAAATATTACAATGCAGAAAATAAAGCGACAAATATTTTGTTCATGAAGTGGAAACTCAATTAAGAGAAAAACCACTCCCGGGCAGCCAAACCCAGGATATCCATTATTCAGAAGACAAAGCTTGTACATATATAGTAACACTTAAATACCCGATGCAGCGATCGTATCTAGCACTCTGATGTGTAACCCAACACGAACGCTTACCAATCAAGTCACCTACTTGAAGGGGTCTTCAATGAAATCCTTTACCTTAGGGCCAATCCCTAAGATAGACTTCAGTTCAGCACAGCAACAACATTGGCAACGGTTTGAGAGAGGACACTTCAACACAATAACTATTACAATAAAATCTCTAAGCTTCTACGGAATTCACTACTGAATTCTTACAAACAACATGCCTAAGAGCCTCTATTTATAGGCTTCAGATATCCAAAATTGAGTCTAGTTTGATTTTCCTAAGTGGAGTCTGGATGGTAGCTGAGGGTGTCCGGACAAACAACTGAGCAACCGACTTTCCAAATTCACAGGATATTCTTTCCTGAATAGGGCCACGTCCGGACGGTTGTACTTTAGCTGCAAGCAATTTCCATATCAAGGCTATGAGCATCCAAACCATGAAGTCTGACGTCCGGACGGTTGAACTTTGTATGCATGACTTGCCTTATCAAGGATAGCGTCTGGACGGGATCACACATCATCCGGACGGTTGCAGCTATCTTCCCATATCTGTGTTTTGGAAGGAAGTCCTTCTCCTTATCGAACACTGAGAGGCGTCCGGCCGTGTTACTGAGACATCCGAATGGATCCAAGCTACAACAGTTCGGAGGTTCTTGACACATAGGAAGGTCCGGACAGAAAGTTCTCGTCATCTGGACGGATGATGCTTGGACAGTAGAGCGTCCGGACGGAATATCACGTTGTCCGGAGAAGGGGTGTGCATGGGGCGGGGCAAATATTTGTCCGTTTTGCCCCTGCCTTGCACCCCTGCGGGTTGAGAATTCTCAACTCGTGAACCGCGTGTTACAGAGTGGAACTGTGAGGGGCGGGTACTTGCAGGGTGGGGGGTACAGGTTGTGCAGGGTGAGGCGGATTCAAACCATAGCGAAACAAATCACAAAATTTCTCGTTTCCTCGATTTTCTCAAGAACCAAACAAATAATAGAGAAATTATAACAACAGAGAAACACTAACCTATGGACAAGGACACAATCCCAGAGTATTGAAGCGAGCGTTGAAAAATCAGCCATGCCTGTTGCCCTTTGTTTCCAATTCACGAGGCCTATCAAGCTCTTGCTCTCCATGGTCACCATTCCGCAAACCCTAGAATAACCAGAAAAAGAAGAAGTGGAGGAGTGAGAAAGACAAAGATAGTCTGAGATGGAAGAAGAAGATGAGGGAAACAAAGAATAGAGGCTACGACTCCTGCGAGCATTTTTACTTTTTACTATTTTTTGTTTAGGGAATTATGGTTAAATGATTCATGGCTTGAAGCTTCTAGTTTATTAAAAAAAAAATGAATAGCAAAACACATCGTTTGGAGTTAGTAGTGAGTGACTAATAGCTGTAAATCACATTGAAAAAAACTTCAACCCTCATCCACCACGTGGCTTATAGAGTCTTCCAACCTCCCACCTTTTACAATTTTACCCTTAAGGCCTTCAATAATCAACGAAAATGATTATTTAGGCTTCACCTCTTCTTTTCCTTTCGTCTTCTTTACGCAAATCTGCCGCCGTCTCAACAGTCAACATATCTCAACCGCAGTCTTCCACTCTTCCTCCAGTTCTGCTCAAAGAATCCAAAGCCTGAGTAGTAATGAAGATGAAGAAAGCATGGCTTATTTCATTTGAAGTGAGGCATGAGTCGCATAACTCGTTAGGGATAAATCTTCGGAAAGCAAAATTGTATGAATACCAACTGAAACCTTGGGTCCAAAATTGCCGCAATTACCATCAACAAATTGCATTCGCCCCAGTATTTATCGAACTTGGCTTTCATTCGGTGTGCCATAGATCTGATGTGGTCATTTTCATCATCACATTTCTTGATTAGAACCTCTTTCATTCACCAAATTTTAGGAAGGAATAAATTTGATGTTGGATAGTCATTACCAGATACAATCTTGGTTACTCGGTTGAATACCCCCAAAAGTTCACAAACAGATTTAACTTTATCACAATCTTCATGCGATGGCACCCAAATAAATTGATGATCGTTGTATCCATACATAGAAAATACACCCTTAAACTCGTATGCGGCTAATAGCATCAAATATGTACTATTCCAACGAGTTGGTACGTCCAAAAACAGCTTCTTTGATGACAACTGCAAGTTCTTTGTAGTTTCAGTAAATTGCTTTAACCTTCCCTCTGATGCTACCAGGAATTTAATTCCGTCCCTCACACAATCAACAATATCTCCAATATTGCCAAGACCATCCTGAACCATCAAATTAGTTATGTGTGCACAACAATGCACGTGAAAAAACTTGCCCCCAACAACAAGTGATTTTCTCATATTAAAAACATCTCTCAAGTGCCTCATTGCTACATCATTTGCCTTGGCATTGTCTTCAGTGATTGAACAAATTTTACTCTCAATACCCCAGTTTCTAAAACATTTATGAAGTGCATCAGCTATAAGAAGTCCAGAGTGTGGAGGCGGAATATTACGAAAATTCAACACGCACTTATTTAATTGCCATCCAGAATCTATGAAATGACATGTCACAACCATATAAGAAACTTTTTGATAAGAAGTCCACTTGTCAATTGTGATGTTAACTTTGGGAACCTGATTTAGTAAAGGTTTCAACTTCTTCTTCTCAAATTCATAAGTGGCAAAGCAACGACACTTAGCGGTAGCTCGAGAAATTTTTTTCCAATGCGGTGTACAAGCTTTCATAAACTTATTAAATAACATATGCTCCTCCATTCTAAAAGAATATTCATGATACAACATCATGTGAGCTAAAAGTTCTCTCACCTTACTTTCATCAAACTGAAAATTTGAAATATTGCCCACACCACCAAACTGACTACCATCAACCGACGAAACCTTCTGCTTCTTCATTGAACCTACGTACTTGAAACACGACTCCAAGTGTCTACCCAAGGTAGATGTACAACTTGATTTTGATATGGTGAATTTACTCTTACACCATTTACATTGATTTTTTTTTACACCACACACTTCAACTTGCTCAAAATGATTCCACACTGTAGAAGTCTTCCTCCTAGGCTTTCTCTTATATACATTCTTTTCATTTGGATCCTCATTAGTAGCAGTATCTTGAACCAACTAAATGGTTGCTTCAACTGTAGCACCATGACTAATTTCAAGAGAATCCTCATTCTCATACTCTTCAATTGGCTTAAGTTCATGCGAATCACTCTCCATGCCTTTTAAATTTTAAATATTATATAAGCTATTGTTAAGAAAAAAGAAAAAACAAGTATTCGAAACTTCAAGCTTGAGTTGCAGTCTGAATTTTTAATTTGAGAGTAGAATTGAAGTTTGCATATCATAAGATTCATGTGAATTAAAAAACTATCAACTTTTGAAATTCTAATCTCTATCCATTTTTGTGTTTTTTTTTTTTTTTAAAAAAAAAAAAAAAAACAGATTGTTCATTGTTTTTTGTTAATTGCTAAAATAAGGAATTTCAAATCTGTACAATTTTTCATATTAAGTTTTGTTAATAGTTTTTCAGGATATTAAAATTTACCTATTTTTTTGCCTTTTTTTTTTTTCTTTTTTTGTTCATCTTTTTGTTCATTGTTTTCTTAAATTTCTAAGGAATTTCAAATCTGCATAACTTTTCATATTTAAGTTTTGTAATTAAAAAATTGTAAACTTTTAGGATTCTAATTTCTGTCCCTTTTTTTTAAAAGGAAATGGATTGTTCATTTTTTTTTTTTTTTAATTGCCAAGGAATTTCCAATCTGCACAACTTTTCATATTTAAGTGTTGTAACTAAAAAACTGTCAACTTTTAGGATTCTAATTTTTGCCCCTTTCTTTTTTAAAAAAAAAAATGGATTGTTCGTTGTTTTTTATTTTTTATTTTTTATTTTTTTTAATTGCTACGAAATTTCAAATCTGCACAACTTTTCATATTTAAGTTTTGTAATTAATAAATAGTCAACTATTAGGATGCTAATTTTTGCCTTTTTTTTTTTGAAAAAAAAAAAAAAAAAGATTGTTCATTGTTTTTTTAATTGGTAAGGAATTTCAAATCTGCACAACTTTTCATAGTTAAGCTTTGTAATTAAAAAACTGTCAACTTTTAGGATTCTAATTTTTGCCCCCTCTTTTTTTTTTTTTTTTAAAAAAAAAAAAGATTGTTCATTGTTTTATTAATTGCTAAGGAATTTCAAATATGCACAACTTTTCATATTTAAGTTTGTAATTAAAAAACTATCAACTTTTAGGATTCTAATTTCTACCCCCCTCCCCTCTTTCATAAAAAAAATGGTTTGTTCCTTATTTTTTTTTAATTGCTAAGGAATTTCAAATCTACACAACTTTTCATATTTAAGTTTTGTAATTAAAAAACTATCAACTTTTAGGATTCTAATTTCTGCACCCTTTTTTTTTTTAAAAAAAAAGATTGTTCATTTTTTTTTAATTGCTACGGAATTTCAAATCTGCACAACTTTTCATATTTAAGTTTTGTAATTAAAAAAACTGTCAACTTTTAGGATTTTAATTTCAGCCATTTTTTTTTCTTTTTTTTTAAAAAAAGATTGTTCATCGGTTTTTTAATTGCTAAGGAATTTCAAATCTGCACAACTTTTTATATTTAAGTTTTTTAATTAAAAAATTGTCAACTTTTAGGATTCTAATTTCTGTCCCTTATTTTTTTTTTAAAAAAAAATATGGATTGTTCATTGTTTTTTTTTGTTTTTTTTTTTTTGAACGGCTACGAAATTTCAAATTTGCACAACTTTTCATATTTAAGTTTTGTTCAAATTTTTCAAGGATATTGAGATTTACCTAGTTTTTTGCACAATTTTTTTTGTTCATCTTTAAATTCATTAATCATAAATAAAACAAAACAAACATATGATTCATGTGAATTAAAAAACTGTCAACTTTTAATTTTTCAGTTCATATTCTTTTAAAGATTCTAATCTCTGCTCATTTTTGTTTTGTTTTGTTTTTGTTTTTTTTTTTTTTTCATAAAATGGATTGTTCATAGTTGCTAATCTCCGCACAATTTTTTATATTTAAGTTTTGTTCATAGTTTTTCAAGGATATTAAGAATTACCTAGTATTTTGACAATTCTTTTTGTTCATCTTTTTGTTCTTTAATTATAAACAAAACAAAACTCAGCATTACACACTACCAAAAAAAATCAGGAATTCTCGTTCCAGACGGTTTTTTCTGGACGGTTTTAAACCGTCCAGGACAATGAGTCACTAATCCGGATTATGGACGGTTTTGGCCAAACCGTCCGCAATTCCAAACGGTTTGGCACAAACCGTCCAGAACCAATTATGGATGGTTTGGTCAAAACCATCCATAATTAATAATATATATATATATATATATATATATATATATATATATTATTAATTATGGATGGTTTGGTCAAAACCATCCATAATTAATAATATATATATATATATATATATATATATATATATATTATTAATTATGGATGGTTTTGACCAAACCATCCATAATTAATAATATATATATATATATATATATATATATATATATATATATATATATATATATATATATATATATATATATATCCATGCCATTTATTTCTTTTTCTGTCTCGATTTTTCTTTTTTTCTTTTATTGAAATTGTCTCGATATTTCTGTCCAGATAAGGAAACGTTGATGGCTAGCGGAGAGGACGGCGTGTCCTTAGGCCTACCAAGCGTGTTGACTGAATCGTTCAATCTAGGGTTTTTGATGCTCGATTGGATCGTCGATTTCTTGTCCATGGCCATCGGATCGGTGGCTAGGGTTTACCAAGTCGCTGACCTCACTCGCCATTACTCTCGCTGCAACTGGGAGCTCTCCAAGGCTCGGCTCAGGTAGTGATTCCTCAAATTTTTCTATTTTTTTGTTTCCTCAAGGTTTGGCGACGGAGAGGACGGCGTCGACGGCTAGCGGAGCAAGGAGAGTGGACTATTGATTGACAACCTTACTGTTTAGGGAGGTGTTGGCAGACTTGATGAGAGAGTCACGATCGAAGAGCTCGACGGGGTCGACCATGGTCATGAGGACCTCGACGGCTTTGGTGGCTGCCTTGTGGAGGTGCCGTCGCCGACAACGGAGTCCTGGGACTTGAAGAGCTCGACGAGCATCTTGGCGGCCGGTTGGATCTAGGACCTCTGTCTTGTTGTGCAAATGGACGTCTATATATATTCCATTTAATTAATTTTGGCTAGGAAATTTTTTTAGCTGTCAAAAGAAATGGACAGTTGTGATTTTGGCTTGGAAAAAAATGTGATGGATGTGGTGAAATTTGGGGGCATCACACGGATTGATGACATGGCGTGGGGAAAAAAATTTCCAGACGGTTTCAAAAGAAATGGTCTGAAACAGAAATTTTATGGACGGTGTTAGTAGTTTTTATTGGCTACATTCTGGTTAAAACAAAAACACTTTATGTAATGGTTGCAGGATAGTCAATTTTTCCAATCTTCAGATATTTGACAGTCGGTTTTTAAATTGGAATCTTCATACATAGAAACATTTACTGTTCATAAGCTTCTAGAAGATACCCATGAAATATCCATTGCAAAAACCAAGACAAATCAGTCGGTTCCTGTGCAACCGTCCGGACGGGCCTTTGAAGGTGTCCGGACACCCCGCAGTGTCTTACAGATAAACATTGAAGACGTTGGGACGTCAGAGAAACACCGTCCGGACGCTCGGTCAATCAGTATTCAACAAGGAGTCTGTTCTCAGAAGTCGACACTGTTTGGGAAGTTTCTGCAATCCGTCCGGATGACAAGGCAACACGTCTAGATGATATCCAGTAATTCACATAACTCCAGATTTTTGTTCGAACGCGGAAAGGATTTCAGTGAAGACCGTCCGGACGCTCGGTCAAGTCGTCCGGCCGCAAACCTGATAAAGATTGAATTACGCAGTTTCTGAAAGGATATCACAGAAAACCGTCCGGACGGGGCTAACTTCCGTCCGGACGCTCGACAGACAAAGTTCGAATCTCAACAATTTTTTAGGTCTCTTGAAGCCTATAAATAGGGGGCTCTGGTGTGTGTTTTGTACAGAATTCAACAGTGAATCCATAGTGCTTTGAGAGGGTGTTTAGGGAGAATCGAAGATCTGCTAGCTCTCAAGCCAGTGCCAATGTGTGCTCAAGTGTTCGTGGGAAGTCTATCTTATGGGTTGGCCCTAAGGTAAAGGAATCCATCAAAAACCCCTTCAGGTGGAAGATCTGGTTGGGAAGCCTTCGTTTTGGGCTACACGTCAGAGTTGAAGGTATGACTATTGCATAGGGTTATGTGAGTACGAGTGTCTTGTAACTAGCTTTGTTTTTGGATAGTGGATTTTTTGTGTTTGGCTGCCCCAGAGTGGTTTTTTCTCTTCATATAGTTTGTACTTCGTAACAAATATCTTGTCTCATTTAAATTCCATATTTAAGATATTTGTTTACACACAAACACACACTTGGTTTAAATTAGAAGTCAATAAATTACTTTCATTTGGTATCAGAGCCTAGTACACTCTGTTTTAGATTTATTTCTTGAGTGTATCCTTTTGACTTCTGTTTTTGATTATTATGTCTCAAAATCTTAATTATGTTCTGTCCTTTGATGGAACAAACTATGGCTATTGGAAAGCCCGAATGAGCTTCTTTTTAAAATCTATTGAAGTTTAGAAAATTGTTAAAACTGGTTGGATTAAACCAGAAGAAACAGACGCAATTATTGTTGTTCAAACAAGCGCAAAGCTGTCCAACGATAAAGCCCTCCATATACTATGTCAAGCACTTTCACCATCTGAATTCGCAAGAATTTCAAATTGTGAAGTTGCTAAAGATGCATGGCAAATTCTAGAAACAACATATGAAGGCACAAAACTTGTAAAATCTGCTAAACTTCAAATGTTGATTTCTAAATTTGAAGAAATTAAGATGCTAGAAAATGAGACATTCGGAGAGTTCTACACTAAGATTGGTGACCTAAGAAACTCGATTGTGAGTCTTGGGAAGCAAATCTCGGGTGTAAAACTCATCTGAAAGATACTAAGATCTTTGCCTGAGCGTTTCAAGATTAAGGTGACAACAATAGAAGAAAGCAAAGATCTGGAGGAGATGAAGATTGAAGAGCTGGTAGGATCTCTTCAGACATACGAATACTCCTTACCACCGATCAGAAAGGCAAAGACTATTGCCCTCAAAGCATCTAAGGCTTCCAAGAAGAAATCCGTAGTCTCATCTGACGAAGACTCGGATGTTGATGAAGATGCAGTGGCAATGTTAGCCAAGAACTTCAAGCACTTTATGAAGAATAATAAATTCAAGAAGTAGTTCTTTGACAGATTAAGAAAGGCTCCTCACACAACTGATAAAGAAGAAGGAGAAAAGAAAGATCCGAGGGGTCCCCAGTGCTTCGAATGTTCAGGCTTTGGGTACATCAGGACTAAATGTGCAAATCAACGATGAGTTTGAGAAAGAAGAAGAAGCTACTGAGGAAGAAAAATTCCTGGCATTCGTTGCCCCATATGAAGATAAGGAGGATTCTCAGTCCTACTATTCTGAGAATAGTGAAGAAGAAAAGATATGCAGTCAGCCTATCAACTTCAATATGTAGAATTCCTAAAGCTGAGGGAGAAATACAAGCAGCATGTACTAGAGCTGAACATCCTCAGGACTGACAAGACCTCTATGCTCATAAAGATCAATGATTTAGAAGAGAGGCTACTGGAGACACAGTTACAACTAGAAAGACTCTCAGACCAAAAGCTCACTCGCATGCTCACCATTCAAAAGTGCCCAACTGACAAGACCGGACTCAGGTATGTTCCTACTTCTGATACTCCTTCTACCTCCAAGACCATTTTTGTGAAGCCATCTATTCCCAACTCTCGACCCCCAAAAGTGGATAAGGGAAAAGTTGTTACGGAAGGAGAAGGTCCTGTCAACTCTCAACCTCTGTTCAAGCTTCCCATCAGGAGAAAGCCTCCCACATGCCATCACTGTGGCAAGCTAGGGCACATCAAACTTAAGTGCCCACATTAGCAAGTTCAGCAGAAGAAAAAGTGGTAGGCTCCTAAAACTCCCATGTGTCACCAATGTGGAGTTAGCAGTCATGTCAGACCTAAGTGTTCTCCACCTAAGTCACCCAAGCAGCATAGATCACCGCCTAGAAATCATACTCCAAGGCATCAGCAGCTACAGAAGCCTACTCAGGAGAAAAAGACTTGGGTCCCCAAGAAAACTACAGCAAGGGAAATCTCCTCTGAAGGAACATCTTCCACCAGTACTTTCATGCAAGATCTGGTCAGATTTCTGACTTTATAGCTTCAGAAGGAAGAACAGGACAAGGATGAAAACACTCACTCCCCGAGGGGGAACAGACCTACCAAGTAGGTAAGGCCACACATGCCTAGGATTTTGGTTCCTAAATCCTAGAGCATGACAGGTACACTTGCATAGTTTATTTTATTTTATCATCTTATAAAAACTTTGCATGTTGTTTTGGAACCATCTTTTCTATCCCTATATTCCCTCTTGGGTTGTCTTGAGAAAATTCTGTAGGTATTAAATAGGGATGATAGTAAAAGCACGTCGAGCGGCTGTTTTTTCTATCTTGTTACTCTCAAACCTCTCTCCCTGAGGTCAGGTTTGTTTTTACCATACATGCTTGGTCGACCCTACTCTCTTTATTTTGAAAGCATGTTTGCTTTTTTTTAATAAAAAAAAGGGGGTTAAAAGGATACAAAGTTTTTCTTGTTTTATAACTTCCAGATATCGTATGTATGTTTAACTGATGTCTCAGTTTCTGATGCATTTTTTTAATTACCTTTATATAACTAAGAGTTTTTTTTTTACCTGCGAAGTTTTCCAATGGCATCCATTTTAGATAGTTGTTTTTCTCTTGCGATGAAAAATGTGCACTATCCAAGGCTCCCCTAAGGTATTTGTGTCTCTCCTCTGACTTGTAGCTTCTGAATTTTTTTAAATGGGAGAGATTTTTGCCAAGATGGTCAAATTGACCAACTCGCTAGTTGAACCTAGAACCCATAAACTCTGGCATTCTTTCTAGGTTGCAGCACCAAGTGATAAAAGGCATTCAAATCTGAATAAACATGGATAAATAAAAAGATCCACTGCTTATGCTAAATCTGTTCTTGATCTTGTCCCTAAAAGAACAGTTAGTGACCACATCATTGCGGAAATAGACGGCCACTAAAGGACATAGTAAAAGAAAAGTGCTGCAGCTTAGGGGGAGTGTATCAGATGAAGGTAACTAGGCCCTAGCATAATAAGGTTTGACTTTTGACTGATCTCACATTGATTTTCTCTCTTCTTTGAAAAATCCGGGTGTTTTAAGTCATATCAGCATACTTCATATCTTATTAAGAAAGCCTTCACACACACACTCAATGCTTGAATTAAGTTTTCTATTGAAAAATGTTCTTCCACAGGGAAAATATTGTGATGATTAAAACATAACTCTCAATTGTATCTTGGATTTTTTTTAATGCTAATTGAACTAAGATATCAGTGTTATATACATGTGTGCTTTGGAAATTATTTTTGGAAATGTTTTTTCTGTTCTTTTTCCTCTCTTTTTCAGATTTTTTTTTGTGAAGCATCCGGACAGTATGTTTGGGGACGTCCGGACAGTTATCCTGAACGTCCGGACTGATATTCTGGTTGTCCAGACGAAACGGTTTATTCGTCCGGACGTTTATGGTTCTTGTCCGGATGGCCGTATTTTCGCAACCGTTTACATGGCACAACGTTCGGACGTTACTTATGTTCCGTTCGAACGGTGAACCCTGTAGGGTTAAATCGTTTTCTCCCCGCACCGCAGCTCACTTTTTGGCCTCCTTTTTGTGTTGTTTTGTCGTCTTGTACGTTTTTCTAGTACTTTTTATGCATAGTTCTCACGTGCATGTGTCGTCTTTGGATTTTATCTCCACCCCAGGTATATTCATGTACTCTTTTCCTACCTTATTTTAAGTTTTCTTGCTTAAAATAAGTTGTTGTTAGGTGTTTACTATTTTGAGTTTAATATGTATTTTTTTCTCAAAATATACTATTAGTTGGGTTGGGATTATGTCTATTTGGTTCTCTATATGTTTGGGTTGTGTTTTCTTGATATTGTAAAATTTTGGATAGTCCATTTTACAGTCGTAATAATACCCAATTTTTTTTTGGACTAATTGAAATTAATGTTTTTATGGATTTGTGTCTGTGATTTTTTTTTTTGTGTCCAGAAATTATGTCTTTAAACAACTGAAAAATTGAAATGACTTCTAAAAGTAAATTGTGTGCATAAGTGTCAATAAAAATTAAGGCACAGCGGAAAGTAAATGACACAGAGATTTTTGTTGATGAAGTGGAAACTCAGTTAAGAGAAAAACTACTCCAGGGCAACCAAACCCAGGAATTCCACTATTCAGAAGACAAAGCTAGATACAAGATAGTAACACTCACATGTACCGATGCAGTGGTCGTACCTTGATCTCTGACGTGTAACCCAACGCGAATGCTTCCCAACCAGGTTCACCTACCTAAAGGGGTCTTCAATGGAACTCCTTACCTTAGAGCCGACCTCTAAGATAGACTTCGATTTATAGCGCAGCATACTTGAAAAACGGCTCTAGAAGAAACAACACGTCTCTGAGCTCTAATGGAATTCACACCGAATTCTTGCAGCTCTAAGTGCTCAAGGACCCCTATTTATAGTCTGGGGGTCAGAATGAGCGTCAGGCAAAATAAGCCTGTGAGCCGTCCGAACGGTGGACCATGACCGTCCAGACTGACAACTGTGCAATAGGATTTTCTGAAATTTTCGCGGAGAAATCTTTCCTGTATAAGAACATCGTCCGAACAGGATGGCTCGATCGTCCGGACGGACACACGTCCGCTGCAAGTAATTTCCATAACAAGCTTCGCGCGTCCGGACGGCTAAACTTCAGCACGCAATTTCCATATCTGATGCGTGTGCGTCTGGACCATAAGGAGGAGACATCCGGATGGCTGAAGTTGAATCGTCAGTTACCATATACAATGCACCAGCGTCCGGACCACAGCTGTCAGATGTCCGGACGGTTCATTTTGAACTGCGATTCTTGCCTTACAGAGATACACGTCCGGACGGTTGATTGATCTTCCCTTTCTTGGAACTTGGAAAGAATCAGTGAACCGTTCGAGAACTGATAGGCGTCCGGACGTGCTGCTGAAACGTCCGGAAGTAGCAAGCTGGCACAGAAGCTTCTCGATACAGTGAAGTATCCGGACGGAAGAAGCACATCGTCCAGACTGATGATGCTGGAGTGTTTAGCATCCGGACGGGATGACACATCATTCGGACGGACGGAGCAGTAGACAGATGGGCGTCCGGACGGGATGACACATCGTCCGGACGGCTGACAGGGAACTTTGAAATTCTTCTGACTGCACTCTGAATAGTGGAATCCTTGTTTGCAGCATCTTTACATATAAGTGATTTTGTCCAAACACAGAATGAGGCCAAAATACTAACAAACTCCCCCTTTGGCCATTCTGGGACAAAAATCACTTGACCGGTTTTGAAATACATTCCCAGTCCAAAATGAAAATTACTCCCCCTTTTTGTCACAAAGGGACAAAGGGTAAACAGAGTAATAAAAACTAACTGTCATAAAAATTACTCCCCCTAATGGTCTCAGAAGGACTCGGGAAACAGAGTAATATAGGTTCAACAGTTGTTCATTTACAAAGACTGAAAAGAATTGCTGAAGAAAACCTCTGAAGAGCGGGAGATCAGTAGAGTTAGGACCGTCACAAGGATAGTAGCACATGCATTATTTGTCTGAAAAACTAGTCATAGAGCAAGTCAATATTATGAGAACATGGAGGTGATAGATAAGCATACCATAGACAAAAGTTACCCTGCCAAAATAAAGAAGATAGCCTGCTCAGCTCATGTAAAGCGTGTGTGTGTGAAAACTATTATCCATAACGTTTGCGTTTTACAAAAAATGACAAGAAACCACCAGATTTTTAACAAGAGAGAAGGTCAAAGATACATAAGCCAAAAGTGAAACCTTATAACTTGCTAGGGCCTAGACACCCTCATCTGATACACTCCCCCTAAGTGACAGCACATATTCAGTTTTACTTGTACCATGAAGGACAAGGTAAAGTTTTTACTTGCTCATAGAGGGCAAGGTAAAATGAAGCACATAAGCAGTGATTAAACAATTTAAAGCACAAAACTTTTGATGAATTACTGCTTGTGACTTATGATACTGCAGTCTGGAGGGAGTGCCAGAATTTATAGGTGCTAAGTTCAACAAGCCTGTGGTCATTTTTGGCCAAGAACCTCTTCTCTTATCCAAAAAATCTAGGAGCAAAGAGTCAGAGAAGGAAAAATATGCACCTTCGGGGAGTCTAGGATAGTGCATGAGGTCATCACATGAAACAAGTTACTATCAAACAGAACAAATAGCAGGAAAAACTTTTGCACAAGTCAGACTAATGTTCACACCCACATGTAAGCATAATATATCAATGCTCAACAAACTTGTAAGGCAGAGAGTATACACGAAATAGCTAACATACCTTGTGAAAGACTTAACCTACTACGAAAAACACCCCCTTTGCACCCCTTTTTTTTTTGTTTTTTTTTTTTTAATACAACATCATGCTATCAGAGGACAAAGAGTTCATCCTAGCATGGAAACATCATGTCTAGGACATGGCATAAACACCAATGGCTTTTCGAAGAGACTCAAACCTGCTACCATCTAGAGGTTTGGTAAGAATGTCAGCCAATTGATTTTTAGTGGGGATGAATGAGAGTGATACTACCTCGGATTCCACAAGATCACGCAAGAAATGATGCCTGATGTCGATGTGCTTGGTCCAAGAATGCTGAACAGGATTCTTGGAAATATTGATTGCACTAGTATTATCACAGTTGATAATCATAGTATCTTGAGAGAATCCGTAGTCCCCTAAAAATGTCTTCATCCATAATAATTGGGTAAAACAGCCACCCGCAGCAATGTACTGAGCCTCAGCAGTGGAGAGAGATATGGAGGCTTGTTTCTTGCTCATCAAAGCTACAAGATTGTTCCCCACATAGAAACATCCTCCTGAGGTGCTCTTTCGATCATCAGCATTTCCAGCCCAATCTGCATCAGAGTATCCTGCAACAACAAGATTTGTTTCTCTAGAATACCAAATGCCATAAGAAAGGGTATCATTTACATACCTGATGATACGCTTTACTGCAGTAAGGTGAGATTCCTTAGGATTGGCTTGAAAGTGAGCACAAACTCCCACACTGAAAGCAATGTCTGGTCGGTTGGCTGTAAGATACAGGAGGCTCCATATCATGCTCCTGTATAGAGATGGAACAATTGATTTTCCTGCAAGATCACTGCTAATCTTGATACTGGTGCTCATGGGAGTGCAAGAACGACTCTTTCCATCCAATCCAAACCTTTTGACCAGATCCTTGGTATATTTAGATTGAGAGATGAAGATGCTCTCAGCAGTTTGCTTGACTTGGAGACCAAGGAAGTAGTTCAGCTCACCAATCATGCTCATTTCAAACTCTTGCTTCATTTCTCAGAGAACTCATGTGCAAGAGAGTCTAAAGTAGCTCCAAAAATGATATCATCAACATATATTTGAGCAATCAGTTTATGAGTACCTTGATTTCTGATGAACAAGGTTCAATCAGCTTGCCCCCTTGCAAAACCTTTGCTTACGAGATAAGTGGTGAGACACTCATACCATGCTCGAGGCGTTTGTTTAAGCCCATAAAGAGCCTTCTTTAGCTTGTACACATTATGGGGATGATGAGGATCTTGAAAACCCTTCGGCTGTTCCACATAGACTTCTTCTTGAAGAACACCGTTCAGAAATGCACTCTTTACATCCATTTGGTACAATTTGAAATCAAGGTGACAGGCAACAGAGAGAAGAATTCGAATGGATTCTAACCTGGCAACCGGGGCAAATGTTTCATCAAAGTCTACTCCCTCTATCTGAGTATATCCCTGTGCAACAAGACGGGCCTTATTTCTAACCACAGTACCATGCTCATCAGTTTTATTTTTGAAGATCCACTTCGTTTCTATGATATTCTATTCTGCAGGGCAGGGAACCAAGGTCCAAACATCATTTCTGGTAAACTGATGTAGCTCTTCATGCATTGCAGATACCCATCCTTCATCTTGTAGGGCTTCATCTACTTTCTTGGGCTCTGTCTGAGTAAGATAGCAGTTGTAGGAGACTTGATTTGCTACTTCATTTGCAGGCTGAATGACTCTGCTTCTCAATCTGCGCCCTTCATCTAAATTCCCAAGAAGCTGCTGAGGAGGAGGATTGTGCCTCACTCATGATTGCCTAGGAGGATTAGCTAGAATATCCTCATCTTTAGAAGTAATGGGAGTGGAACCCGAAGTGGTAGGAGAAGATTCATCTAGAGATTCTTTTGAAGGGGGTTCAATGATACTAGTTGGAGCTGCTGAAGAATCAACTGAATCAATCTGTTTTTCTTCCCCGTTGATAGATCTCTGAACTTCTTCATCATCAACAATCACTTTTATTGATTCCATCACAGTCTCTATTCTTTTGTTGAAGACCCGGTAAGCTCGACTGTTTGTGGAATATCCCAAGAAGATGCCTTCGTCACTCTTGGTATCAAATTTCCCCAGATTTTCCCTGTCACGAAGTATATAACATTTACTCCCAAAAGTTTTGAAATACTTCACTGTGGGTTTCTTACCTCGCCAAATTTCATAGAGAGTTTTGTTTGTTTCAGGCCTAAGGTAGACTCTGTTGATGATATGGCAGGCAGTGTTTACAGCTTCTCCCCAGAAGTGTTGAGCAAGATTCTTTGAGTGGATCATTACATGAGCCATCTCCTGAATTACCCTATTCTTCCTTTTAACAACTCCATTCTGCTGAGGAGTAATAGGTGAGGAAAATTCCTGCTTGATTCCATAAGAGAGACAAAATTCTTCAAACTTGGAATTTTCGAACTCTCTTCCATGATCACTGCGGATTCTCATAATCTGGCAATTTCGCTCAACCTGAATTTTCTTGAACAAATGCTGAGCTACATCAAAAGCATCAGATTTTTCTCGAATAGGAATGGCCCAAGTAAATCGAGAGAAATCATCTACAATAACCAGAATATATCTTTTTCCCACCTAGACTAGCAGTTCTAGTGGGACCCATGAGATCCATGTGCAATAATTCTAGATTTCTGGAAGTACGAATACCTGAGGTCTTCTTATGAGCAGCTCGAGTCTGTTTCCCTAGCTAACACGCCCAAAAGACTCCTTTTTCAGTTTTCTCCATTTTGGGCAGGCCTTTAACAACATCTTTGCCTGCAATTTTGAACATATCGGAGAAATTGAGATGCCCTAACCTCTGGTGCCATAGCTCATTGTCATCTATGGTTGCTTTGTTGCAGAAGATCTGAGGGTCTGCAGTCAAACCAGCAAGGCCGTAGCAACTGTTAGCAGTTCTTTCTCCTCCCATTAGCCACCTGCCACTGCTGTCAAATATATTACATTCCTTCTTGGAGAATTGCACCACCAAGTCATTATCACAGAACTGGCTGATGCTGAGGAGATTCGCCTTGAGCCTTTCAACATACAAGGCTTCTTGAGATGTTCCGAGGCCTGGGATGTCGATGATCCCTTTACCGATGACTCTGGATTGGCTCCCATCTCCATTGGTGTTTCGCCCGCCTTTTCCCATCTGAACTTCTTTGAGCAGAGTCTTATCACCTGTCATGTGCTTAGAACAACCACTATCCAAATACCACAAACAAGTATCAAGAATTTTTAGTGCAGTATGAGAGACTAAACACAGATTATCTTCCTTTTTAACCCAGACTTGTTTGGAAGATTTTTGATTGTTAACCAGGACAGATTTTAGCTCATTAGGGGTGAGGGATGCTAACTTCTCGCTAATGAGTTTCATTTGATCACTCAACATTCTAACTTGTTCTTCCAAACCTGGTTCATCTTTTCTAGGGATCAGGGTTTTTTTCCAAGGTTTCTGAGACCTAATTTGAAAACAATTTGAACGAGTATGACCAATAATACCACAGTGATTACAACAAGTAGGTATAGATTGACTTACCCTTTTTCCTTTAGGACCAGATTGAGTATGAGACATGATAGGCTTAGTAAACATGGTTCTATGCACATTCATATCATGAGAGATAGAAACAACATTATCCATACTCAATTCAGACATGATAGAAGTCAAAATAAAAACACTCAAGAAATTAATCTTCTTAGAGTGTACCAAGCTCTAATACCAATTGAAAAATTGAAATGACTTCTAAAAGTAAAGTGTGTGCATAAGTGTCAATAAAAATTAAGGAACATCGGAAAGTAAATGACACAGAGATTTTTGTTGACGAAGTGGAAACTCAGTTATAAAACCACTCCGGGGCAACCAAACCCAGGAATTCCACTATTTAGAAGACAAAGCTAGATACAAGATAGTAACACTCACATGTACCGATGCAGTGGTCGTACCTTGATCTCTGCGTGTAACCCAACACGAACGCTTCCCAACCAGGTTCACTTACCTGAAGGGGTCTTCAATGGAACTCCTTACCTTAGAGCCGACCTCTAAGATAGACTTCGATTTATAGTGCAGCACACTTGAAAAACGGCTCTAGAGGAAATAACACGTCTCTGAGCTCTAATGGAATTCACACCGAATTCTTGCAGCTCTAAGTGCCCAAGGACCCCTATTTATAGTCTGGGGGTCAGAATGAGCGTCAGGGAAAATAAGCCTGTGAGCCGTTCGGACGGTCGACCATGACCGTCCGAACGGACAACTGTGCGACAGGATTTTCTGAAATTTTCACGGAGAAATCTTTCCTGTATAAGAACATCGTTCAGACAGGATGGCTCGATCGTCCGGACGGACGCACGTACACTGCAAGTAATTTCCATAACAGGCTTCGCTCTCCGGACCAAGGGGCAGGAGCGTCCGGACGGCTAAACTTCAGCACGCAATTTCCATATCTGATGCATGTGCGTCCGGACCATAAGGAGGAGACGTCCGAACGGCTGAACTCAAATCGTCAGTTACCATATACGATGCACCAGCGTCCAGACCACAGCTGTCAGATGTCCGGAAGGTTCATTTTGAGCTGCGATTCTTGCCTTACGGAGATACTCGTCCGAACGGTATACCACATTGTCCAGACGGTTGATTGATCTTCCCTTTCTTGGAACTTGGAAAGAATCAGTGAACCGTTTGAGAACTGATAGGCGTCCGGACGTGCTGCTGAAACGTCTGGACGGAGCAAGATGGAACAGAAGCTTCTTGATACAGTGAAGTGTCCAGACGGAAGAAGCACGTCGTCCGGACGGATGATGCTGGAGTGTCTGGCATCCGGACGGGATGACACATCGTCTGGAAGGATGGAGCAGTAGATAGATGGGCGTCCGGACGGGATGACACATCGTCCAGACGGCTGATAGGGAACTTTGAAATTCTTCTGACTTCACTCTGAACAGTGGAATCCCTGTTTGCAGCATCCTTACATATAAGTGATTTTGTCCAAACACAAAATGAGGCCAAAATACTAACAAACTCTCCTCCCTGAGTCAGGCAAAGAATTGAGGAATCAATTGCAGACCGGGTGCACCGTATGCAATCCCGACAGGTCTTATCTGAGCGAAATCTTCTCTGAGCAGATTGATGTGACCCAGTTATGCTTCCTATTGCACAGATGCTCCTGGAGAACAACTGGAGTACCTGTACAACTGTGCCTGCCAGGCATTTCCCAGATTTGTGCGGGAATTTTATGGCCATATGATCATCACTCAAGATGATGATCGTGGACTGATCATGCAGACTATGGTCAGAGGCCAGACTATTCTGATAGACCCCCAGCTTATTAGTTCTGTGATCGGGGTCCCTGTTCTGCCAGTCTCTGGAGCTCCGTTTCCTGATGAGGCTCCCAGCATTGATTTTCTCCATGACTTCTTTAGGACGAGACCACAGCTTGAGGACAAGTCCCACTCCCAGATCAACATCGATGATTTTGCTCCTATGCACCACTTTTTAGCAAAAGTTGTGGTGACAGATCTTTGGCCTTAAGCTCGATGGAGTGAGCTGACTCTCAAGAAGGCCACCCTTCTGTATGCCAAGGGGATCTGGAATCCGTGAGCGGGGCTCCAAGTCTGAAATGTCTGGCACGACCTGAAGGCAGATTTGAGTGATCACCCAAAAGAGAGACTCGTGTTCTTCTCATCTCGAACCTCGAGCATAGTGTGCAAGATGTGCTTCCACACGTAAAACAGAGTCTGCATCACTATGGCATACAAAAGGGTACAGCACGAGGCTCAAGGCGCTATTCCTCAACCTCCACCAGATCTCCCACAGCAGCCGCATCATCATCATCTCAGGCTGTGCCTCCCTCTTTTGACATTGAGGCTGCTTTTGCACAGCTCATGACTTCCATGTCAGCTCCTCAGCGAGAAGTAAATCTTATCGGGGAGCATGTCGAGTAGAGCCAGATCGACATAAAGAAGTGCCTGAAATATCATCATCCCAAGCTGAATGATGATGATTATTGAGTGTTTATTTTTTGTTGTTCTTGTCTTATTTTCCAAACAATTTTAAATTTATGTTGACACTTTGTGTACTGCCTAAACACTTATGGTTTCAATTTCATACTATGTTTACCCTTTGTCATTGTATGACAAAAAGGGGGAGTAATTTTTTATAATATTTAGTGTTTAGACCGGAAATGTATTTCCAAACCGGTCAAGTGTTTTTGTCCTAGAATGGCCAAAGGGGGAGTTTGTTAGTATTTTTATTGGCTACATTCCGGTTAAAACAAAAACACTTTATGTAATGGTTGCAGGACAGTCGGTTTTTCCAATCTTCAGAAATTTGACAGTCGATTTTTAAATTAGAATCTTCATACATAAAGACATTTACTGCTCACAAGCTTCTAGAAGATACCCATGAAGTGTCCATTGCAAAAACCAAGACAAATCAGCCGGTTCCTGTGCAACCGTCCGGACGGGCCTTTGAAGGCATCTGGATGCTCCGCAGTGTCTTACAGATAAACATTGAAGACGTTCGGATGTCAGAGCAACACCGTCCGGACGCTCGGTCAATCAGTATTCAACAAGGAGTCTGTTCTCAAAAGTCGACACTGTTTGGGAAGTTTCTGCAATCTGTTCGGATGACAAGGCAACACGCCCGGACGATATCCAGTAACTCAGATAACTCTAGATTTCCGTTCGAAAGTGGAAAGGATTTCAGTGAAGACCGTCCGGACGCAAACCTAATAAAGATTGAATTACGCAGTTTCTGAAAGGATATCACAGAAAACCGTCCGGACGGGGCTAACTTCCGTCGGGACGCTTGACAGATAGAGTCCGAATCTCAGCAGTTTTTGAGGTCTCTTAAAGTATATAAATAGAGGGCTCTAGGTTTGTGTTTTGTACAGAATTCGACAATTAATTCTATAGTGCTTTGAGAGGGTGTTTAGGGAGAATCGAAGATCTGCTATCTCTCAAGCCGAAGTCGGTGCCAGTGTGTGTTCAAGTGTTCGTGTGAAGTCTATCTTAGGGGTTGACCCTAAGGTAAAGGAATCCATCAAAAACCCCTTCAGGTGGAAGATCTGGTTGGGAAGCGTTCGTGTTGGGCTACACGTCAAAGTTAAAGGTAGCACTATTGCGTAGGGTTATGTGAGTACGAGTGTCTTGTAACTAGCTTTGTTTTTGGATAGTGGATTTCCTGGGTTTGGCTGCCCCAGAGTGGTTTTTTCTCTTCATAGAGTTTCCATTTCGTAACAAATATTTTGTCTCATTTAAATTCCGCATTTAAGATATTTGTTTGCACACAAACACTCACTTAGTTTAAATTAGAAGTCAATAAATTATTTTCAGACGGTATGGTAAAAACCATCCATAAAATTACAGATGGTTTTTATTAAACCGTCTAGAAATATAAATTTCCAAACAGTTTAGTTAAAACCGTCTGAAATTTTATGGACAGTGAAAATTAAATGGACTTATAATTTTAACAAGTGTGTGTAAACAGTGTGCAACAAAATATTAAATGCGGAATTAAAGGAGACAAATATTTTATTGACGAAGTGTAAACTCAATTAAGAGAAAAACCACTTCGGGGCAGCCAAACCCAGGATATCCACTATTCAGAAGGCAAGACTAGATACAAAGTAATAACACTCACATACCCCTGATGCAGTGGTCGTACCTTGCTCTCTAACGTGTAACCCAACACGAGCGCCTCCCAACCAAGTCTCCTACCTGAAGGGGTCTTCAATGGAATCCTTTACCTTAGGGCCAACCCCTAAGATAGACTTCACAGCTGATCAAATCATACACTGGCAAAGCTAGAGAGCTAGCAGATCTTCAATATCTCACTAAACACCCTCTCTAAGCTGTGGAGAATTCACCACCGAATTCTATCTTGAAGGCATACCTAGAGCCTCTTATTTAAAGGCTTAGGAAACCCTATTTTGAGTCAGAAATGGAGTCTGAGGCACGCGCGTCCGGATGGGAGCCTTGGGCCATCCGGACGGGTCAAGTTTTTCTTGTCTGAAAAGTATTATGGAATTTTCTGCAAGGCCGTCCGGACGGGGTCTGTCTGGACGCTTATAGTGGCCGTCCAGATGGTCAGTTGACAGCATTTTTTGTCAGCTTTCTAACGACGCCGATTTCGTCCCAATCCGATATTTGAGTAAACATTTATGATCAAAATACCCGAGGGTGTACGGACGGCTTGACCAAGTGTCCGGACAATCAACTGCAACCGCCTTTCCAAAGTAGCACTGAAAGCTTCCATGCAAGGCCGCGTCCGACTGTGTTGCCATAGCGTCCGGACGGTTGCAGTTCGGCTGTATGTAATTACCATAATAAGGCTTGGAGCATCCGGACCTTGAAGGCTGACGTCCGGACGGTTGAACTGGTGCACGCAATTTCCATATATGAAGCTTGATCGTCCGGACCATGCAGTCTGACGTCCGGACGGTTGAACTTTGTATTCACGTCGTGCCTTATAGAGAACCTCGTCCGGACGGGATCACACATCGTCCGGACGGTAACAGCCATCTTCCCATAACTGTGTCTTGAGGTCGAAACCCTAATACTTGTCAAACACTGACTGGCGTCCGGACGGTATAACCATGTCGTCAAGACGGATGCGCTGGAACACTGGGATCTTCTCGAACTCTGAAGAGCGTCCGGACGATTTGCCATTACTTCCGGATGGATGCAATCTTGAACTGTTCAAAGCTTGTAGACACTGATGTGCATCCGAACGGAAAGTTCTCGTTGTCCGGACGGATGTTGCTGACTGATGAGCGTCCGGACAGAATACCATGTCATCCGGACGGCTGACAGGGAACCGAAATAAATCCTTGAAAACTTCACAGAATCTTCTCGAACAACATAGCTGAAGAGTAGACTCTGGATAAAGCAGCATCCCTGTGAAAACAGCAACATTACATAGAAGTGATTTTGTCCAACAGAATGCAGCCAACACGAAAACTAACAGACAATTTAATCAAACCGTCCATAATAAATTTTTTACAGATGGTTTTGAAACCGTCTAGAAAAAAACCGTCCATAAATGCCTTTTTTCTTGTAGTGACATAATCAGAAGATTCAGAACATACATTTCTAAACATTGTGAAAATTTTATTAATATTATGAACAATTTCCAAACATTGTGAACATTCATGAAGGGTTTGTTAATCATAATCATTAGTCATAAATAAAACACAGTATTACATAATCAGAACATAAATTTCTAAACATTTCATTGAAGGATTAGTTAATTGATGTGTGTTTTAATGAGTACTCGCAAGCGCACGAATCGTTTGTAATATAGTGTGTGCAAGTGCGAGGTCGAATCCACAGGGAAATGGTCAAATATTGGTGTCTTGTTTAATCAACCTCATTTTAACCTAGTTCCAAAGGTTTGAGGATTGATTTAAGAACAAAAGACTAAATAAAAGAGATGAAATGAAATATCCAAATTAAAAGGAACTAAGGATAAGGAATCTACCAAACCAAATCCAACAACTCACACTCTTGGTTTCCACTTGAACACCCAAAGAACATTAAGCTTTGGATGTCATTCAAGTGTCTTAACCACAAACTCTGGAACCATTAAATGAATCCAACTCAAAGATAAATCACAAAGAGTACCCATTTGAAATCAAATCATCCAATGTATCCATTCAATGAACAAATCATAATGGATATCATCATTCAAATCGATAAAACAATGTATCCATCGGTTGAAACACATTAAATGTACTATATCTACTAACAACCACATTCATTGCAAAAGATAAAGCATTTAAATGAATGGAACTTGAGCAACAAATATGATATATCATCAAATGTGCAAGTAGTACAACAAGAGTGTGAGTGTCATCAATGGAAAGGTTTCATCCTCAACCTTAGTTGAGGTTACTAGCCTTCCATGACTAAGAACACCACAAGCAAAGGAAGAACAAACATGGAAATAAAAGAAAATTTTTACAAAGAGAAAGTGTCTAAGAACAAAAACTACTGAAATACACTATGAAATGAACGAAATTAAACCTAGCTACTGTTCTCTGAACTCTCCAACAAGGAGGCATGGCCATGGCTTTTATAGAAGAAAATTAGGGCTAGAAACCCATGTAAAATGACTCCTCTAGCCCCCTTTAGGGTTCCTCTCTTGATAGAGACAACCAAGAACACGAAACCAGCGTGTTCTGCTGTGAAAATCAGAGGGAGAACTACTTTTTGTCGTGGAGAAGCTCCTGATTGGGTGTTCTGGCGCGCTTCTGCAAAAGTAAGTTCTGGGAAATTTCGATCGATCGATTAATAATCGATCGATTGACTTCGGGCAAAATTCAATCGATCGAATTTTAGTTCGATCGATCGAGTTCTTCAGAACTTCCGAATTTTCCAAGCAATTCCTCATGAATTTTGCCATTCCTCACTTATTGACCTACAAAACATAAAAACACAAAAATTAACCAAAGCATCAGAAAATAACAAGGCTAAAGGTCTAACTAATGTAAATCAAGGGGTCCAAATACACAATATTTGGCACTCATCACTAATTATAAATTTATAATCATTAATCAGAACAAAAAATAACAAATAATGTAAAGAAAAAAAAAAGAAGGTAAAACTTGAGTCGTTTGTAACTTGCAAAATTAATGAGGAAGTAGTCTAGTAGAGGCTCTAAAGCTGAATAGACGTCCTTGATTCCCGAACAATCATATGGTATAACAACATTAACAATAAAAAATTAGAACTTAAAAATATTGAAAGATTAGCTTCTAAGTGAAAGAAAAAAAAATTGAATATCAGAACATGAACATGAAATGATGAAAGAGAAGTAGAGAACGGATATTTGATACTTAACTAATTGGGATTTGAGTCTTGACTCTTGAGCATTGAGCAATTGAGCGGCTGAGTCTCTTTCTCTCAAATTTATAATTGATATTTGAGAGTAAGAGCATCATACGGAACTCACGCAAAGCCAAGTATTCGACTACTACTATTTCAATCAGATCAAAAGTGTTCTTGGTTGCTGCCATCGATACGTGTGAGAAGAACAGAAAAAATTCACAAAAGTTGGGATTTGGCTGCGCAGCGAAAAGATGGAACATCAGATGATTTAGATAGATCAGTTTCGTTTGGTTCGATTTCGACTACAAATGTGAAGAAACTCTAACAGATTTTAAAACCAAATCCTGTAGAAAGATGGAAGCCATTCGATCAAAAATTAAAAATAAGTCAAAGGCTGTAAAATGAAGAAGAGGAATCAGGTAGACGAGGTAGTTGAGAGGGGAAACTTTGCATTAAAAGCAAAGCTTTAATTGTGTTCTGAACCATCAGCAACGCAATAAATTCTTCGCAAGTTGCCTGTGTGATAAACTGACAGTGTGAGAGTTTAGAAATAAAAACGAAGTTTGATGTCAAAGGATTTTTCAAACAAATGAACGGTTTGATTAGAATTTTTCTTCTGATTTTTTGACAATCAAGGGCTTTGAGCTTCATTTGCTTAGAGGTACTAAGGATCGAGGAAGACACCGCAGTCCTCAACGGCGGAAAAAATAGGGCGGCCTAGGTGGGTTTTTTTTTTAAAAAAAAAATTACTTTTGCCAACGGGTCGAATCCGGTAGACGTTTCGAAACCAAAATTTTAAATTTTAAAATTTTTTCTTTTATCTATAAATAATTAAACAAAAAAATCGTTTGGAAAATTATTCCCTACGCCCGTATACAAATAAAACCGGATCAACTTCTAATCCTAACCATTGATTACTATAATCAATTTCAAGATCAAAATTGAAGTTGTTGGATCTCATCTAATGAGAGTTAACACGTGATAATTATAACACCAAATAATTTATCGGAGTAATAGTTGAGTATAGTTGTAGCCCATTATTTCAAAATGAATGGCTCAGATTCACGCTTGATTTGGCTTGGGCGATCGACGATCCAGAAAACTCACGAAGATTGAAGCATTACACGTGTTGGCGTCTCACTGTCTCAGGCCTCGGCAACTGCAGCTTCGTCACTTGTCCAGCTTTAGGTCAGGCGAGGTAAGTTAGGTAATTATTACCTAGTGCCTAGCGGTCATTATTACCATTTACCACTTAGTCGACTTAGGGAACTGTTATCATTTGGTGAAAATTGGCTACACATGGGCAGGCTTACAGACTACAGTAACTTTATTATAAATGGTCACGATGCAGTGTAGCTGAATCAGTGTTGAAATCAGTTTTTGATGATTAAATTTAAATCGTTGGATCAAATGAATTACCGTGTAATTCGTGTGTGAGAAATACTGTATAAATTGTCATATAATTTGTGTGAATGGTGCGATAGAGCTGTAACCCACCATGTAAAAACACATTGTTTTATTTTTATCAAATATGTACAAAACGTAAGGTTTTAATTTATCCAATTTTTTTTTTTTAAAAAAAAAATAATGTTCCAACATTAAAACCCAACGTTTAAAAAAATTTAAAAAATTAAAAAAACGCATCGTACACATACTGGCACACCCCACACTGCCTTTTGGCCTTTTAATTTTAAAAAATGATTTTCTAAATTTTCATCAAGAATATTTTTTTTTTTTTTGCGCAAATGGGAAACATTGAAGCTCCGGTAATAATTTGAGGAGACATTGCACAAATTAAAAATAATGGTTAGAATTTAAACAATCGTATATAATATAAAGTACTCAAGAATTCCACAATATATTAATTTAATCATATGGTTTATTCCTCAAGTAAAATAGATTAAGTGACAATAAAAGCTTTTCCATATAAAGTTAGCATAAAAAAATAAATTTAAGGAAAAACAACTTTTGTCTGTAATTTAATTTTTATTTATATATTAGTGATTGATAACAATTTTATAAAAATGACGTCTTATGGAGAATAGGAAAACTGAAATTCATAAAATAAAAATTCTATTATTCTGAAAATATTGACGAATTATAAAAGAAGATAATTAATATATATGAAAAATTCAAACTAAACAACTATACCACTAACGAATTATGAATATATATCTAATATGTTGTGAAGGTATGCATTTGGCACGAATGGCAAAAGCTTGTGAAGCAATAAAAATAACAAGCTCAATTGGTATTGAGGGTAGGTGCTACCATGGTAACGCCCATAATGGCGGAGACGGGAATTCATGCTTGAGGAGGCCGAAATGAAACATGAATTTTTTAAGATCTTTTATAAATTATAATTATAAGATTACAATACTTACATGTGGATTTAGTCAATACTTACATACTTAATAAGTTAATAAAGATAGATATAAATCATATAAATTATAATGATGTTTTCATATGATCTAAGCACTATCATATGATCTCGAATAAAATAGTATTATCATTTGATTTTTGGCATTAAAAAAATAAATTAATAGTCAATATAAAAACTAATTAACTTATTTTAAGTTAAAACATTAACAATGATAATTATTATATTATCATATGGTCCTATATATATATATATATATAATGATAGTACTTTTTTTTTAAAGTCTATTGATAATACTAATTAGATCATATCTAACAGTTATGTTAGTTTGTAATTGGCCTCATTCTGATTGGACAAAATCACTTGTATGTAAAGATGCTTTTTAACAGGGATTCCACTATTCAGAAGTGTTTCAGAGGATTCTGCACTATTTTACAAGTCAGAGATTTCGGTTCCCTGTCAGCCGTCTGGACACTCATCTGTCCACAGTTCTAGCCATCTGGAAGACATGCCATACCGTCCAGACGCCCGACAGATAAGCATCATTCGTCCGGACGATGTGGATTTTTGTCCGGACCCTCCACTGTATCGTGAAGCTTCTGTTCTAGCTTGCATCCATTCGGACGTCTCAACAGCCCGTCCGAACGACATCCAGTGATCAATCAACTTCAGATTTTCTTTCCAAGTTCAAATAAGGGAAGATTGATGCAACCGTCCGGACGACGTGGATTCCCGTCCGGACGCTGTAATGCCCCGCTTTTACAAAAAGCGTAAGTGAAAATTTTTGAATTTTCACGAGACATTACTAATTTATCAGAAGTAATTATTGACAACGGAATTAATGTAATATAAATTGGGAATAGGTTGACACCTCAGAGCTACTACTGAAATACCACAAAATATATAATAAGCCAGTCAGCATAATTATACAAATAGTAATACCAGTCATGCCTCGCAGGGCCAGATAATTATACAAGCCAAATATCTACATATAACTGGAGAATTATAAGTATTGTCTTAAGTTAGGCTAATGAACTACAACAGAGTAGTCCCAAAATATAGGCTATCTAGCCTTACAAAAACTGAACTAAAAACCGTCTATGTGTCGGGATAGTCCTGATAATCCTCTTCTTCTTCATAGCCTGAACCATTACAAATACCATACAAAGAGAAGAAAACAACATAAACACTAAATTGAGTCCGCTGTTTCCAATAATTATATGAGTGCTTATTTATTTAATTAATGCAACACAATGCAATGGCCATATAATCACATGTATATACAAAATATAATCTATGATCGTGAGTCATAGACATAAAATGAACATAAACGTAATCATAAAGCAATGACAGTTTTAAGTGTATAGTTTTAGGTATTCCCTTTTTTCCACTCCTCTGTTGGCCTAGGCACGGTTAACATGTTATTTGAAGCCTGGGCTTCCTCCCTTTAACTTTTAATTATTTTCTTTGGGAGCCTAGGCTCCTGGAAACCTCGGAATCCTTGGTGACCTAGGTATACCAGTTTTTGTATTTATTATTCTCTTTTCAGGTACCTCCTCATTCACTGAGAACCTAGGAACTCATGTGAAGCCTTGCGTACCCACCGTGGATCTAGATCCAACAGCTTGTTATTAGACAGATTATTAAAATAATAAAATATGCAAAGCCACATGCGCAAACAAGTAAATAAAACAGCAAACATAATATTATAGGAAAAGTCAACCAGCTTCGTCCTCAATAAGTATAGAAATACTTACTAGTTTCTGCTCCAAATATTTTCATTTACAACTGCATAACAATCATCATATGATGATAACGGATTAATAAAGCATTCTATGAAATCATTATTATTACCATATCTCTTCCTAGAAATTGCAACGGCTACAAATTTAAACATGATCTCTTATTTATCTATTTTAATGCTTACTCACCAACTCTTATATTAGCACCACTAGAATTATCCATCACATAATATACCTTAAAATAAGGATACATTGTCATATAATCAAGCACACATATGATTTTACTTTTCTTTAATTCACACATCCTTATAACTCACACCTAAATATTGTTCACCTCTTTTCTCTTAATTTATATATATATATCAAAACCTCAACACATATACTCTCACACTTACATTTCTTGATCTATTTTAAAACACAATTTACCCATTCTAAATTACTAATCTCATGTAGTAAATACTCATCCACATACTTACACATATACTCACATGTAAGTTAGCCAACTTTTCATACAACATGCATAATTAAAAGCAAGAGCAAGTCATAATTTCAAATAACAATAGGACTACTTGATCTATGAGAAGTTTAAGGGAGAAAATACTCACCCAAAGTTCCCCAATAAGTTAAAGATTGGAGGAGAGTTGCTGTCCAAGAGAATTCCACTTGTAAAGCTTGGTTTCTTGGTCTCAAAACAAAGGTGGTTTCCACTCACATTCCTCTACTGATTTTATGGGAGAATGAGGGTGGTTTTGGAGCTTAATTTGGCTTGCTAGGTACTAGAAAGTGAGATGAAATTGGAGGATTTTTGTGCTACTTCTACAGCACTAGAGCAAGAGAGAGTTTTGGCTAGAGTTTGGTTTCTTCTTCATGAAAATCAACTCCCCATGCAACCTATATATAGAACTCTTGAAGGGCTGAGATCTAACCAACAAATCAACACCTCAATGGCCGGATTTGAGCTAGCCAACACCTCAAATCCATAGCTCAAATCTCATAGGTGACTATTCAATATCTTAGTTCATGATTGCATGATATCTAAGGAAATCTAGTTGGGCTTCAACCAAAATGGACTAACTAGGCTAACTAAATATGGGCATGATCGTTTCGCATCAAGTACCACGTGTGGGTCCTAAATTATTGGGTGGAAAAATCAATTTTCGCATTTAGCAGAAACTGCACAGCACTGGGCGAAGTCGCTCGATTGACTTCGACCCATAATCACTCGATCGACCAGAAAGTCGCTCGATCGATTTAACTTTACTGATCCAACTCTCTACATGCATAACTATATAACTTAATTAGACTAAGAGCAATTCTTAAGCCTTATACTTATGCACATATTTTAATAACTTAAGTGGGGTGTCTTTCCCGGGTATTACAGACACGCTCATACATAAGGCAAGAATCGCAATTCAAATGCAACCGTTCAGACGTCAGTCAGCTTGGTCTGGACGCGCGCTAAACAGATATGGAAATTGCGTGTTGAAGATCAACCGTCCCGACAGCCATCCCTTGGTCTGGATGCGCGAAGCCTTATATGGAAATTACTTGCAGCGGACGTGCAACCGTCCGGACGACAGTGCCTCACCGTCCGAACGCGGCTCTCAAACAGGAAAGATTTTCAGCGAAAATCTCAGAAATTCTGTCGCACAGTTGTCCGTCCGGACAACTCATGTCCATCGTCCAGATGGCGTCTGTACTTATCACAGCAGTCGCCCATTTGAACCCTTAGCCTATAAATAGAGGCCTCTGGGCATTGAGAACCACAAGAATTCGGTATTGAATTCCATCAGAGCTTAGAGAGTTATTTTGTGAGGTTATTGGAGCTGATTTGCTCTCTCTCAAGCCATTGTAAGTGTGTTGTTGCTGCGCTATAACTGAATTCTTTCTTAGGGGTCGGCCCTAAGATAAAGGATTCCATTGAAGACCCCTTCAGGTAGGTGACCTGGTTGGGAGGCGTTCGTGTTGGGTTACACATTAGAGAGCAAGGTACGGCCACTGTATCAGAGGTATGTGAGTGTTACTACTTTGTATCTAGTCTTGTCTTCTGAATAGGGGATATCCTGGGTTTGGCTGCCCCGGAGTGGTTTTTCTCTTAATTGAGTTTCCACTTCGTCAACAAAATATTTGTCTTCTTTAATTTCCGTATTTAATATTTTGTTGCACACTGTTCACACACACTTGTTAAAATTAGAAGTCCCATATTTTTCAATTGGTATCAAAGCAGGTACACTCTGTTTAGGATTTTTTCCTGAATGTGATCCTCATCTCTTGTGACTTCTATTTTTTTATTACACCTTTTATCATGGATTTCTCTCAGTTATCTGAAGAAAATTATGATATTGAGCTCTCTAAAGTTTTTGCAAAATTTGATAAACTTATTTCTCCAAAAGAGCTCAAAAAGGTAAAGAAAGAAAAAGTGTCTTTCATTGTTCAGTTGTCTGAATCACATGCTTTGATTGACTCTTTGAAATCTGAGAATACCATGCTATTTGACATTATTGATAAACTTGAGAATAAATTAAAAGAATCTGAAGAACTCTTGAAAATATTAACTGGTGATAATTTAAAGAGCATGTTTTGTATTCATTCAGATATTCCTAACAAGCCTGGTTTAATTGTTGATGATTTGAGTGCTTCTACTTCACATGCTTCTGATTTTAAATTAGATTCCATTATTAGTAAGCCTGTGATAGTAAACACTGCTTGTTTGGATAATTCTTGCTTGAATAATTGTGTGAAGCCAAAATCCAAAGATACAAGTACACAAGCTCATGATAAGTTTGTCCCTACTTGTCATAATTGTGGGAAAATTGGTCATATTAGGCCAAATTGTTATTTGTTGAAATCCCACAGGCCTTGGATTAAGCAGGATGCTCTGAGGAAAAGTGAAGTTGAAGATTCTTCCTCAGGAAAATATGTCCCTCCACATAGGAGACATATAAAAGGAAAGGGCAATGTTATTTGTAAGAATGCTAACCATAATTTCGCAGAGAATGTCAAGAAGCATTCAAACAAAAGAAGCTTGCCCACCTGTCATCACTACGGCATCACCGGCCACATCCGACCCAAATTTCCACAGCTCCAGAAGTTGAAGGTTCAGAGGAAGCTGCCAACAAGAACTACACCTCTGATGGCTCTTCAGGCTCCACAGGATCAGCCAAAGTTTGTTCCTGCCAATCAGAGTGGCAAACCAAAGAAGAACAAATCTAAGTGGTACAAGAGAAAGCCGCAGAAGCCCAATGGCAGCCATGGCTATGAAGGATTGCTGAGCCTAATACAAGGTATGCTCAGGAGTATGGCCAACATGGACATGACTCGCAAACCATCTCCACGGGTTAAGCAGGTATGGGTCAAGAAGGATGAGACCATTCACCCCTTGAGGGGGAGTCGACTCACCTAGTAGGTGATATCTCCCATGCCTATGATTTTGGTTCCTAAATCCTAGTGCATGTCAGGTATGTTTGCATTGCATTGTCTATCTTATCATATCTTATTCAAGCCTTGCATTCTTTTTGAGGAACTGTTTATTTTATCCCCCATATTTCTCTCTTGTTATCTTGAGAAACTTTTGTAGATATTCTTTTGGGGATGACAGTTAAAGCACGTCAGGCGGCTGCTTTTCTGTCTTGGTATTTCTAAACCTCTCTCCATGAGGACAGGTTTGGTTTTACCTTACATGCTGCGATTAGATGTCATTTCCTTTTCCATAAGCATGTCTTTGTTGTTTTTCCGTTTATTGGTTTCAACCCAAAAAAAAGAAAAAAAAAAAGAAGGGAAGAAGATGCGGAATTTTATTTTTTTTCTTTTGATAGCTTTTTAGATATTGCATGTGTTTTTGCCTGATATCTCAGTCCATTGTGCATTGATTAAATATGCTTATATATGATTGAGAGTTTATGCGTGATATTTGCTAAGTTTTCCTGTTGCATCTTAATGATAGATAGTTACTTTCCCCATGCGATGAAAATGTGCACCATTTAAGACTCCCCTAAGGTATATCTTTTCCTTCTCTGACTTTTTGCGTCTAGAAATTCTAGATAAGAGAAGAGGTTTTTGATAAGATGGCCAAATTGACCAAATGCTAGTTTAACCTAAAACCTAAAAATTCAGGCATTCTATTCTCTCAAGGTTGCAGCATCAAAAGATTCAAGCAGTTACCATTATGAATTCTGCGCGATATATGTATATTTTCTGCTTATGTGCTAAAATATGATTTGTCCTTCATGGTACAAAGAAAACAATTAGATGTTGTATCTTAGGGGGAGTGTATCAGATGAGGGTGGCTAGGCCCTAGTAAGTTATAAGGTTTGACTTTTGACTAATCTTTCACTGATTTTCTCTCTTGTCTAGAAAATCTGGTTGCTTTTTGTCATATCAGTTAAAGTCATACCTTATGGGAAAAGTCTTCACACACACACGCGCATTGCATGAGTTGAGTAATCTATTTCAAATTTCTATTTGCAAGGAAATTTGTGCTTATTGAATACTTAACTCTCATTGATATCTTTGCATATTTTTGCAATGCTATTTGACTGTTTTATCAGTTGATTATACATGTGTGTTCTGAAGCTAACTTTAAGGAAAAATATTTTTCTGCAAATTTTTCTCCAACTTCAAATTTTCAGTGTGAAGCGTCCAGATGAATCTATTCTTACATCCTGACAAGCGCAGTCTTGCCGTACGCAGTTCTAGCAATAGCCGTTTGGATGGTTAAGTGACATGTACGAACGGGATCTCCGCAGGTTTAAGACTTGCATCTCTTTTTCTGTCATACACACATCTTTGCATTTTTATTAATTTATCATGGCATGTTGTGTGTTTTTCTCGTGAATTTCTCCCGAAAATTTGGCATTCTTTGCACATCTCTTCTCATCCCATGATCTTCATTGTGTCTTCCGTTATTCTTTTAAGTTTTTGTGCTTTTTGAATATTGGAATATTTGTTGGGATATTTTCTTGAGATAGCGTGCATGAAAATCCTATTTTGTCTGTGTGTTGGGTTGATATTGATATATCTGGGTCATTTAGATTGCGATCTTTGTTTTTGTAATTCTTTGGCATCCATTTGACAGCCGTCTTAAATACCACATTATTTTTGGCACTAACAGAATCTAATGGTATTTTTGGAGATATTTCTGATTGGTTTTGGTTCAGGAATACGACATCCAGCGGCTCACAGCACAATGTTTGACAGATGCATCCTTTGGAAAATTAATCTTGTTTGAGGTCATGTGTCCAAAATTTCTATGGGTCTCAGGATTTGAGATGAGCTTTTTCCCCCAGCTCATCCAGAGCCTTCCGTAGCATTCCCTCAGATTTGCATCAGTCAGAGGTTCAGTGGTGAATCTCCTTAGTTATCTTGTAGACCAGTTGCTTAGAGGATGTCAATCTGCGGATAACCAGTTTCAGGCTTTGCAAAATCAAGCGACTGAAGGTTTTTCAGTCCATGTTGGTTTACTTTCTGCTATGTTTTGTTAAACTTCTAGACTAATATTACTCTGTTTACCCTGGTCCTTCTGAGACCGTTAGGGGGAGTAATTTTTGTTATGATTGGTTTTTTACTCTGTTTTACCCTTTGTCCCTTTGTGACAAAAAGGGGGATTAATTTTTATTTTTGGACCGGGAATGTATTTTAAAACCGGTCAAGTGATTTTTGTCCCAGAATGGCCAAAGGGGGAGTTTGTTAGTTTGTGATTGGCCTCATTCTAATAGGACAAAATCACTTGTATGTAAAGATGCTTTTTAACAGGTGAAAAATAATAAGGACTTCTAAATTTAATAGTGTGTGCATAAGTGTCAACAAAAATTAAAGTACAGTGGAAAGTAAATGACACAGAGATTTTTGTTGAAGAAGTGGAAACTCAGTTAAGAGAAAAACCACTCCGGGGCAGCCAAACCCAGGAATTCCACTATTTAGAAGACATAGCTAGATACAAGACAGTAACACTCACATGTACCGATGCAGTGGTCGTACCTTGATCTCTGACGTGTAACCCAACATGAACGCTTCCCAACCAGGTTCACCTACCTGAAGGGGTCTTCAATGGAACTCCTTACCTTAGAGCCGACCTCTAAGATAGACTTCGGTTTACAGCACAACACACTTGTAAAACGGCTTCAGAGGGATTGATGACTTCTCTGAGCTCTAGTGGAATTCACACCCCTGGCAAGGCTTTAGAGGAAATATCACGTCTCTAAGCTCTAGAGAATTCACCACCGAATTCTGTGTTGAAAGCATGCCTCAAGCCTCTTATTTATAGGCTTTGGAAATCCAAAATCGACTCAAAAACGGAGTTTGAAACACGCGCTTCCGGACGGGTCAAGTTTTTCTTGTCGGGAAAGTAATTCTGGAATTTTCTACAGGGCCGTCCGAACGGAGGCCGTCCGGACGCTTTTAGGGTCTGTCCGAACACTTAAATTACAGCATTTTTTCTAAGCTTTCCAATGAAGCCAATTTTGTCCCAATCCGATATTTGAGTAAAACGTTATGACCAAAATACTCGAGGGTGTCCGGACGGCTTGACCGAGCGTCCGGACGGTCAACTGCAACCGCCTCTCCAAGATAGCGCTGAAAGCTTCCATAACAAGGCCGCGTCCGGACGGTGTTGCCCTAGCGTCCGGACAGTTACACTTCGGCTGCACGAAATTACCATAATAAGGCTTGGAGTGTCTGGACCTTGAAGGCTAACGTCCGGACGGTTGAACTGGTGCACACAATTTCCATATATGAAGCTTGATCGTCCGGACCATGAAGGCTGACGTCCGGACGGTTGAACTTGGTATGCACGTTCTTGCCTTATAGAGGACATCGTCCAGACGGGATCACACATCGTCCGGACGGTAGCAGCCGTCTTCCCGTAACTGTGTCTTGAGGCAGAAACCTTAATGCTTGTCAAACCCTTAATGGCGTCCGGACGGTATAACCACGTCGTCCGGACGGATGCGTTGGAACACTGGGATTTTCTCGAACTCTGAAAAGCGTCTAGACGATTTGCCATTACGTCCGGACGGATGCAATCTTGAACTGTTCGAAGCTTCTAGACACTGATGGGCATCCGGACGGAAAGATCTCGTTGTCCGGACGGATGTTGCTGACTGATGAGCGTCCGGACGGAATACCACGTCGTCTGGACAGCTGACAGGGAACCGAAATAAATCCTTGAAAACTTCACAGAATCTTCTCAAAGAACATAGCTGAAGAGCAGACTCTGGATAAAATAGCAACATTACATAGAAGTGATTTTGTCCAACAGAATGTAGCCAATACAAAAACTAACAACAGGGATTCCACTATTCAGAAGTGTTTCAGAGGATTATGCATTGTTTTACAAGTTAGAGATTTCAGTTCCCTTCCAGCTATCCAGACGACGTGTCATCCTGTTTAGATGCTCATCTGTCCACAGTTCCAGCCGTCCGGACGACGTGCCATACCGTCCGGACTCCCGACAACAAGCATCATTCATCCGGACGTCATGGATTTCCGTCCGGACCCTCCACTATATCGTTAAGCTTCTGTTCCAGCTTGCATCCATTTAGACGTCTCAGCAGCACGTCTGGACGACGTTCAGTGATCGATAAGCTTCAGATTTTCTTTCCAAGTTCAAATAAGAGGAGATTTATGCAACCGTTCGGACGATGTGGATTCCCGTTCAGACGCGCTCATACATAAGGTAAGAATTGCAATTCAAATACAACCGTTCGGACGTCAGTCAGCTTGGTCCGGACGCGCGCTAAACATATATTGAAATTGCATGTTGAAGATCAGCCGTTCGGACGGCAATCCCCTTTGGTCCGGACACATGAAGCCTTATATGGAAATTACTTGCAGCGGACGTACGACCATCTGGATGACAGTGCCTCACCGTCCAGACGCGGCTCTCAAATAGGAAAGATTTTTCTGCGAAAATCTCAAATATTCTGTCGCACAGTTGTCCGTCCGGACGGCTCATGTCCACCGTCCGAACGGCGTCCGTACTTATCACAGCGGTCGCCCATTTGAACCCTCGGCCTATAAATAGAGGCCCCTGGGCATTGAGAACCGCAAGAATTCGGTATTGAATTCCATCAGAGCGTAGAGAGTTATTTTGTGAGGTTATTGGAGCTGATTTGTTCTCTCTCAAGCCATTGTAAGTGTGTTGTTGCTGCACTATAACTGAAGTCTTTCTTAGGGTTCGGCCCTAAGATAAATGATTCCATTGAAGACCCCTTCAGGTAGGTGACCTGGTTGGGAGGCGTTCGTGTTGGGTTACGCGTTAGGGAGCAAGGTACGAATACTGCATCAGGAGTATGTGAGTGTTACTATTTTGTATCTAGTCTTGTCTTCTGAATAGTGGATATCTTGGGTTTGGCTGCCCCGGAGTGGTTTTTCTCTTAGTTGAGTTTCCACTTCGTCAACAACATATTTGTCTCCTTTAATTTCCACATTTAATATTTTGTTGCACACTGTTCACACACACTTGTTAAAATTAGAAGTCCCATATTTTTCAGGTTATATAGCACAATATTAAATCATATGATCTAAATTCTAATGATAATTCAGAACTTGTGAATTGTGATTATAATTAATATATTGGTGATTCCAATCATAATAACTTAATTTGGGATTGTACGAATCATATTGTTATTATATATGATTATGTAGCTATAATTATATTTGTATATATATTTATGATTATGAATTATTATTATTATTATTATTTTGATATGTCCACACAAGAGGGGGGAGAGAGTATGGGGGATTCGAATTAGCGACCTCCACTTCATGAGGCGTGGTCCCTAGCCGATTGAGCTACCCCTTGGGGACTATGATTATGAATCATATCATATCACTTGATTTATGAGATTATCTATGAATCTATAATAAATAATTAAGTATGAACATTATGAATTATGAGTCATAAATCATAATTATCATAATTCATAACTACCTACTAATAATACTAATATTATATGATCATATGATATAAGTATTATCATATGATAACATATTTAACATATTAACATGATTTAACAATCCGTATAATCTTAGATCTTATATCACGTGATGTAATTATTATTAAATATTTAATGATAAATGATAATACTCATAACATATAATAAAGTGATTGCATATTTTATATTTACATGTCATATGGCACAATAATCCTAATAACTTAATTTGGGATTGTATCACTTGATTTATGAGATTATATATGAATCTACAATAAGCAATTAAGTATGATCATTATGAATTTATGAGTCATAAATCATAATTATCAAATTTATCATAATTCATAACTATCTACTAATAATACTAATATTATATGATCATATGATCTAAGTATTATCATATGATAGCATATTTAACATATTAACATGATTTAACAATCCGTATGTAATGATTATTAAATATTTAATGATAATACTCATAACATATAATAAAGTGATTGCATATTTTATATTTACATGTCATATGGTACAATGTTATATTATTATATGATCATAAAGTCCTATAATCTTATTATATTACATGAATAATATGATTAAGTATATGGATTGTCATTATATCATATGACTAACAATTAATTATCGCTATTATTTACTTTTACTATTTTATATACATATAACCAATTAATATATACTAACTAATAACTATTGTTATTTGTTACTTAATTTATGCTTACATATATATATATACAAGTCGATCCTTATACGAGTGGGTTCACGAGCTTTAGTCGAGTCGAGCCAAGTTTATACGAGCTTGCATCGTTTAATAATCGAGTTTGATTTCATGTTCTCTAGTAGCTCATTTAATAATCGATTCAAGCATGAGTCGAGCTTATTCTAGTTGTTCTCGAGTAAGCTCACAAGTAGCTCAGCTTGTTTACACCTCTACATATTTCTTTCCATACCTAGGCAGCACCGAAACACACAAGATTTTCTCCAGTTGGCAATAGAGACACATTGCTTTGGGAGGATAGGTAGCGCCGAACATAAAACAATAAACGTGAGGAGGGAAGTGACGAATATAAAACAATAAAGATGAGAGGCTAAAATCTTCAACTAAGGTTGAAGATGAAACCTCGCCATTGATTACACTTACATTCTTGTTATTTTATTTTGCACAATTCCGATGTTTATCAAAAATTTGTTTAAGTCCAATTCAATTAAATGATTTATTTCTTTTAATTAACTGTTGTGATGATTAATTGTAAAAAAAATTGGATATTCGATGTGATTCAACCAAAGGATACATCGAATCATTTAATTGAAATCGGATATCCATTGTGATTTGTTTATCAAACGGATACATTGGATGATTTAATTTCAATTGGATATTCATTGTGATTTGTTTAATGGTTGGATTCATTGAATGATTTAATATGCATTTTTACGGAATCTTGAACAATCTATTAGGCTTATTTGTTTATCAGTTGTATGAATAAAATTCAAGAATGTGATGTTTGATTTGGCGAGGTGGATTCTAAAAACCTTCATTTTTTTATTTTATTTTTATTTTTATTTTTTTATCAATTATTCTTAATCAGTTTGTTATTTTATTTATGATTTTGCATGTTAAAACCCCAAAAATTCATAACACAATTCCCTACGGATTCGACCTTGCACTAGCACACACACTATATTGCACACGATTTGTGCCCTTGCAAATACTTTAAAACTCACAACAAGTTTTTGGCCCTATTGCCAGGGAATTTGTTGATTTATGAAAATTGATTTATGTTTGAATTGATTTTATTTTTCTACTAGTTAGGTAGTTTTTTTTTTTTTTTTTTTTTTTTTTTTCATTTTTTTCTTCTTGCAATTTTTATTTTTATTTGTTTCTTCTTTATTATCTTTTTTTTTTTTTTTTACAATTTATTTTTGGTTTATTTTTGTTTTTCATTATCTTTAGTTTGTTTTTCTTCTTTCTTTTGAATATTTTTATTTTTGTTTAGTTAGTGTATTTGAGCATTTGTTGTTTGGTATATGCTTTGTCGAAGATCCCTGAACTTAGAGTTGATACATTTAGATCCCGAATTTGAAAGAACTCTTGGGAGAAAGCGGAGAGCACTTCTTGAAAGAGAGCAACTGTTGAGATGGGAGGTAAGATAGCCGGAAATCCATACCAACCTGAGAATGTGGAGCAGCCTAGGGGTGAGTCTGAGCAGCTAAGAGCAGAAAACATGGATTATACTAGATCACTTAGGCATTTGTTTGCACCCGTTGCGACGAACTCTCCTTCGTGTATAGTATTGCCACCTACCAATGCCACCCACTTTGATCTAAAACGTCATGTCATCCAACTCCTACCCTCATTTCATGGCTTAGATCTTAAAAATCCTTATAGCCATGTGAAGAAGTTTAAGGATATCTGTGCCACATTCAAGTTCCAGAATTTCTTGGAGGAGTCGGTTCACCTTAGACTATTCCCTTTCTCTTTTCATCATAGAGCTAAGGCATGGTTGGATTCAAACATGCCCGGGTCCATTACATCTTGGGAAAGCTTGTTGAGTAAGTTTTATAATAAATTTTTCCCGATGTCTAAAGTGAATGACTGCCAAAAGGAGATAAGTTCTTTTACTCAGGAGGAGTATGAGAAGCTTTCAGAAAGTTGGGAGAGGTTTCAGGAGTTATTGGTAAGATGCCCTCCACATGGATATAAGAAATGGAGGCTCGTTCAGTTCTTCTACCAAGGATTGACCCAATCCAACCGTAGCATGATCGAGTAAATGAATGGGGGAGCATTTTTGAGTTTGATGGGGGATGAAGCTTACTGACTTTGGATAAGTTGTCCGACAACTCGCAGCAATGGGATTTTTTGAGTTGTCGGGATAAATCTACCTGTATCCCCAAGAAGGCATCTATGAGGTTAAGGAAGACACTGATTCTTGGATGACAATTATAAGGGGATAGTTCATTGATTACACTCACATTCTTGTTATTTTATCTTGTACAATTCTGATGTTTATCAAAATATTTTTCAAGTCAAATTCAATTAATTGATTTATTTCTTTTAACTGACTGTTGTGATGATTACTTGTAAAAAAGTTGGATATTCGATGTGTTTCAACCAAAAGATACATCGAATCATTTAATTGAAATCGGATATCCATTGTCATTTGTTGTGATTTTTTTAATGGTTGGATTCATTGAATGATTTGATATGCATTTTTACAGAACCTTTTGAACAATGTATAAGGCTTATTTGTTTATCGGTTTTATGAGTAAAATACAAGAATGTGATGCTTGATTTGGTCAGGTGGATTCTGAAAACCTTAGTGTTTTTTTTTTAGTTATTTTTTTTTATTATGAATTATTCTTAATCAGTTTTTTATTTTGTTTATTATTTTGCATGTTAAAGCCCCAAAAATTCGAAACTAGGTTAAAATATGTTAGTTTGATTGCCTTCATTCTGTTGACAAAATCATTATTATGTAATGTTCCTGTCTTAAATGGGGATGCCGTATATTTCAGAATCTTCAAAGTATTTAAAGTTTATTTCTTCAAGATGGAAAGAGCCTTATTATGACAAGTTTCAATGTCATAAGCTTCAAGGAGGCTATTTTAGTATTCTAGGAAGATTATGTGTATATTCCAACTCAGAAAAAGTGGGATCCTTTGTTTCCGTCCGGACGGCCCAGTCATGCGTCTGGACGCCCATTAGTCTTGAGAAGCTTCTAAACAGCTCTAGATTGCATACATCCGGCCGTCATGGCAACACGCTTGGACACTCTTCAGACCTCGAGAAGATTCCAGTTTTCCTTTGTAGACACAGATTGGGAAGACAGCTTGCATCCGTCTAAATGATAGGGCAACACCATCCAGACCCAGTCCTTGATAAGGAAATTACGTGCAGACAATTTGCAAATGTTTGGATGACAGGGAAACACCATCCAGACGCAATCCTTGATAAGGAAATTACATCCAGACAATTTGCAACAGTCTGGATGCGGCCTTAATATGGAAACGAGCGAAGCATGTTATGGAAAGGCGGCTGCACAGTTCACCGTCCGGACACGACCTAGAGAAATCAGAGACAGACTCGTTTTAGATCTTTTTAGCCTATAAATAGAGGCTTATAGGCATGTAATATTTACTGAATTTGGTAATGAATTCTCCGTAGCTTAGAGAGGGTGTTTAGGGAGATATTGTGAAGATCTGCTAGCTCTAGTTGTTGCTGGTGTGTGGTTACTTTGTTAGTGTAAAGTTTGTCTTAAGGAGGAGACCTAAGGTAAAGGAATCCATTGAAAACCCCTTCAAGTAGGTGACTTGGTTGGAAGGCGTTCACGTTGGGTTATGAGTCAGAGTGCATGGTATGTGAGTGTTACTGTCTTGTTACTAACTTTGTCTTCTAAATAGTGAAATTCCTGGGTTTGGTTGACTCGAAGTAGTTTTTCTCTTAATTGAGTTTCCACTTCGTTAACAAAATATCTATCTTATTTAAATTCCGCAGTTATTATATTTTGTTACACTTTGTTCACACACACCGTAAATTAGAAGTCTCTTTATTTTTCAAAATAGAATTAGTTTAAATAGAAATTAATTTTCGTGACACAATTTCCTATGGATTCGTGTGCTTGCGAGAATTTTAAAACTCACAACAACTGCCCTTCAACATAGAATGTTATCGTCGGAAGAACAACCCTAAATCAACTTAGGGTTGTAAACTCGAACCCACATATGAAAATGAAGTTCCTCACCGAGAGAGGAGTAGGGGAAGTTAGGGGTGACCAGTGGGTGTTTCTTTAGTGTTATAATGTGACTTTGAAGGACGTCCTTGACAAGGCAAGCCCCGGGACAAGGTGTAAGGAAGAAAGGTTGCAGTTACAAGGTGGGGAGCCAGTCGAGTAATTGGAGGAGTTTCCAATTGGCAACTTTGACAGAAATGTGAGGGGCAGTTCAAAGCTGCCCATGGAACTAAAAGAGCGATTGGTGGCTTTTCTTCGGGACAACAGTTATGTGTTTGCATGAAGCCACGAGGATATGCCAGGAATAGACCCCTCGGTTATGGTCCACAAACTCAATGTGGATCTTGATCGCCGGCCGATAAAGTAAAAAAGAAGGAGCTATGCACTAAAGAGAAATAAAGCAGCTGCAGAGGAAGTGGAAAGTTGCTTCAAGCTGGCTTCATCAGAGAAGTGTACTACCCAGATTGGCTAGCAAATGTTGTGATGGTAAAGAAGTCTAGCGAAAAATGAAGGATGTGTGTAGAGCTGTGGACTTCACCAACCTCAATAAGGCATGTCCAAAAGATAGCTTTCCCTTGGCACAAATTGACTTATTAGTGGATTTGACTTCAGGCCATTAACTCCTTAGTTTCATGGATGCATTCTCAGGCTATAATTAGATACGCATGCACAAGATGGACCAGGAAAAGACAACCTTCATAACCGATCGGGGGCTATACTACTACAAGGTCATGCTTTTTGGGTTAAAAAATGCAGGGACAACATACTAGCGGTTGGTGAACAAGATGTTCCGGAAGGAGATAGGAAGGAACATGGAGGTTTATGTGGACGATATGTTGGTGAAAAGCATACAAGCGGGCAAACATGTCAACAACCTGGCTGAGACATTCCAAGGAGTGAGGAAATACGATATGAAATTAAATCCTTCTAAATATGCCTTTAGAGTATCCTCAGGAAACTTTCTTGGCTGTGTTATCCGAGCGAATGATAGAAGCCAACCCGGAGAAACTACAGGCAATGCTAGACATGCAATTTACATGGAGCGAGGAGTGCAAAGAAGCTTTTAGTCAATTGAAGCGGTACTTGGGAGTTCCCCCTTGCTTAGCAGGACTACCGAGGGAGAGATTCTCTTCCTCTATTTAGTAGTGTCACCTTCAACAGTAAGCTCAGTATTGATACGGGAGGGCCAAGGGATTTAGAAGCCTGTATATTTCACTAGCAAAGCATTTCGGGTGCAGAGGAACGGTATCCCTAGATAGAGAAGCTGGCACTGGCCCTGATAGTCTTGGCAAGGAGGCTAAGGCCTTACTTCCATGCGCACACTGTTAAGCTCCTCATAGAGTATCCGCTCAAGAAGATCCTTTAAAAGCCAGATATATATGGGAGACAGGTGAATTGGGCAGTGGAGCTTGGGGAGTTCGATATTGACTTCCTCCCACGAACAACAATAAAGGGGCCAGCCTTAGCCAACTTCCAGGTAGTGTTTAGTGGATTCCTAGAAGAGGTTGGACTCCTCGCTGGTGACGCTTGGGTAGTGTACATGAAGTTGGACTCGAGTAGATTTCCTTGCTGGCCTTGGGTCCGGGACAGTTGAAGAAATCAAAGCCTCAGGTTAGCAGGTACAAACTCTAACCCAGCCTTATATTACAACAACCTATAAACGTGACGCATGTGCAAGCCACTAAATTCCTGGAATGGGCTGAATAAATTGCCAGGCAGTTAAAGGAAGGAAAACTCTACGAAGATAAGAAGAAGATCTAGTAGGTGCAAATGCGCTTTGCCCGGTACACTTTGATTTGGAACACACTTTGCCAAAGGGGGTATACGCTACCTCTCCTTAAGTGTATCTCTAAGGTCGAAGCAAATTATGTCTTGAGCGAAATTTTCTGATAGCAGGACTTCTAGGTGATGCCCAAGTGACAAAAGTTTCTATCCTAGAATCTGTCAGGATGTCCAGATGTTGTCAAGACCCCTAAATGACCCCCAGGTGACGTCTAGGTGATGTCCAGATGCTGGATCTCTCTAGAGTCCACTGGAACACTTTCGTTAGAATGTCAAGGTGGTGTCTAGGTGACGAATGCTCTCTAAATACACAAAGACACAAATTTTCACACCAAAACAAGTTTTTCAAATGATAAGTGATGAATGTTACACATTCAAGCCCCTTAATTCACATATGTTAATCTCTTAGTTTTGTTATAGTTTGATGTATTGTATGGTTTTTGTGTTTTCTTGTATTTTACACGTTTTCGGAAGAAAAGCACTCAAAATCCATCAAATTCCAAGATTAGAACAAAGTCTACAAGAATATTGAAGTCGGCAAACTCACTTTTGGAAAGATCCAACTCCAAATCATTTTTGAATTTAAGAAAAGGGAATTCAGTAAAATCTGTTTTTTTTAGAAAGAATCTAGAATGAGCATCTCTTTGTATTTTAATCATAACTTTCTGCTCAAGTATCGAATTGCAGTGCAATTAGCAGCATTTGGAAAGCTAATACAAAAAAGAAACAAATATGTTCGAAATAGGTTTTTCCTAATTCGGACGTTTACTATGCCAAAATCACCCCGCAATAAGGGACTGTAAATCTGAATGAATTTGGAATCCTTTTAGTTTTTGGATTGGATTTTTAGTCTCCTACTAGGACTAGAAGATTGACCTTCGATTTTCCTAGGATTTCTAGGGCTTCTTGGGCTTCTCCTAATCCCTATAAATAGGCCTCTAAACATTGAAGAAATACACACTACTACTTGAAGGCTTGAAGAATTGAAGAGAAGTAACCATGGGGGAAGGCCATCTCAGCAACGTCATGAGTGGCTAAAACCTTTCATAAGGTATTGATGTAGCCCTATCCAAGCACAATGGTTTGATTGTATCTTAATTTAAAGAATTTTAGTTTATGCATGTTGGTTATATAATTATGAGAATTGCTACAATTTGATATTGTTCTTAATATTTTAATGCAATTGTTCTTAAATAAAAAATCAATATTGGTAAAAGTTTTCTCGTTTCAAAAATCATTCTTATTTTCTGTGTTATGATAATGATGATTGTACAACGGGTTTAATTGACATATGATCAAAAGGGTTAGATAAGCCATGCTTAGGGAAGACGGATTGTACTACACCCTAGTTTAGTGTAATTTAGGTAGATAGTTCATGCCAACCGAAGAAAGGTTATACTATTCAATTGTTTGTGTTGTGAGTTTTAAAGTACTCGCAAGCGTACGAATCGTATGCAATATAGTGTGTGTGCAAGTGCGAGGTTGAATCCACAGGAAATTGTTTTGCGAAAATTAATTTCTATTTAAATTAATTCTATTTTAACTTAGTTCCAAATTTTTGGGGTTTTGTCGTGCAAATTAATAGACTAAATAAATCTGGATAAGAACAATTGATGGAAAGCACTAAGGTTTTCAGAATCTACCTTGCCAAATCAAACACCACATCTTTGTATTTTACTCATACAACCGACAAACAAATAAGCTTTATACATTGTTTAAGTTCTGTAAAAATGTCTATTAATAAATGATTCAATGAATCCAACCATTAAACAAATCACAACAAATACACAATTGAAATTAAATCATCCACTGTATCCGTTTGATAAACAAATCACAACGGATATCCAATTTCAATCGAATCATTCGATGTATCAGTCAGTTGAAACACATCGAATATCAAACTTTTCTCAAATAATCATCACAACATTCAATCAATAGAAATAATTCAATTAATTGAATTGGATTGAACAACACTATGATTAAAAATCAGAATTGTATAACTAAAATAACACGAATGTGAGTGTTAATCAATGGCGAGGTTTCATTTTCAACCTTAGTTGAAGATTTTAGCCTCTCATGACTAAAAACATCCTAACTCGAATTAAAAACATAAACATGAATAACATACAAAGGGAAACGTTCAAAGAACTCAAGAATGGCTCTAGGTTGAAAATAAGCTCTCAACGGCGCATCCCAACTTGTTTTACAAGAGAAAAGACTAATATAAATAATAAAAAATCTAGGGTTTCAGCGATACTAGGTCAGACCCAGTGTGCTCGATCGCACACTAGGTGCATTCAAGCGTACTCGGGACTTCTACAATGCTTCTACAGTGCAACGCATGTATGCTCAAGCGTTCTTGCTTGGGCTCGAGCGCAAGGTCCACAATTTCACTTGTCTCCCGTTTTTTTGCAATTCAACATAAATATCGCTATTTTCTCTAAATGACCTGTAAAATACTAAAACTATAAAACTAACAAAAAACATCATAAAATAACAAAGCTAAAGGTTTAGCAAATGCAAATTAAAGGGGTCCAAATATTCAATATTTGGCACTCATTAGTTTGTATGTATCCTATTAAAGAATTAAATAATCCATACCTAAGGAAGATAGGTCGTGCCGCATCTTAGTGGTTAAGTGACGGTCCGTGCCAACCAAAGATGGATTATACTTATTCTTTAATAAGGTAATTTCATGTTTATTTATAACATGTATAGAATGAATTTCTATGATTAAATATGATTAACCATTGATAATAGAATAGCGGTGAAGTCAATACTCTACTCTCTCTCTCTCCCTCTCTCTCTCTCTCTCTCTCTCTCACTCTCTCTCTCTCTCTCTCTTATATTTTAATTATCTTTTGCTTTTATTTTCTGCACTTTAATCAACAACAACATCAACAATATTTTCTTAAGTTATTTTTAATCCTCATAAACTTGATAACAACACCCCTGTAGTCCTTGAGGTTTGACACCCTCTCTATAGCCTTATCCCACAAGGATTTATTCTATTGCGAGTGATAATTTATTATTGATATATTTTTGCTTCAAGGCGCTATTGCCAGGGACTGCTTAACGGTTGCGTTGTTAAGTTTTAAAGATTAAATCTAACTTAATTATTTTCTATTTCTCTTTATTCTTAATTTTGGTTTTTGATTTTGTTTTTAGTTTTAGTTTTTTTATTTTTTATTTTTTTCTTTTTTCTTTTTCACTTAGGTCCAAAGCACCCAAGTGTTCCAACAGTCTGTGATCGAGCGCATCATCCCTGTGCTTGAGCCCTTCTCTACCAATAGTACGCTTAAGCGCATTCTGAAGTGCGATCGAGCGCACCAGTACCAATCTGCCTAATTCTAGCAGCTGCAACACCAAAATTCAAACACTCCTACGGGCTGTTTGTGAGCTTTTTAGTTTTTGTTTTATTTTTATTTTCTTTTAGTTTATATTCGAAGTTGAGGAAAAGATGGCAAAAACACATGTAGAGATTCCGCCCGAGTGAAAGTCGATGAAGAGTTCCTTCATACCACAGAATCTAAACCAGACATCGTGCATTGCTTTCCAGCCAAATGTGCAAAGCAATTTTAATTTGTCTCCTCACTTGCTCAATTTGGTTCCACACTATTGAGGCACACCTACAAAGGATCCTTATCTACATATTCGGGACTTCTTTGGTGAAAATTGAAATTGACTTCTAAAAATAAAGTGTGTGCAACAAGTGTCAACAAAAATTAAGCACAGCGGAAAATAAAAGACACACGATTTTTGTTGACGAAGTGGAAACTCAATTAAGAGAAAAACCACTCCGGAGCAGCCAAACCTAGGAATTCCACTATTCAGAAGACGAAGCTAGATACAAGATAGTAATACTCACATTAACCCGATGCAGTGGTCATACCTTGCTCTCTGACGTGTAACCCAACACGAACGCTTCCCAACCAAGTCTCCTACCTGAAGGGGTCTTCAATGGAATTCCTTACCTCAGAGCCGACCTCTAAGATAGACTTCAGTTGTAGCGCAGCACACTTGAAACGGCTTCAGAGGGATCTTGAACTTCTCTGAGCTCTTGTAAAATTCAATACCGAATTCTTGCAGTTCTCAATGCCCAGGGGCCTCTATTTATAGGCTGAGGTACAGAATGGGCGACTGCTGTAATGTGTACGGACGCCGTTCGGACAGACAACTGTACGACAGGATTTTCTGAAAATTTAGCTGAAAATCTTTCCTGTTTAAGACTTGCGTCCGGACGGTGAGACACTGACGTCCGGAAGGTCGCACGTCGGCTGCAAGTAATTTCCATATAAGGCTTAGCGCGTCCGAACCAAGGGGATGAACGTTCAGATGGCAATTCTTCAACACGCAATTTCCATATCTGCTATGCGTGCGTCCGGACCATGAGAGGCAGACGTCCGGACGGTTGAGGTCGAATCGGCAATTTCCTTAACTGATGAGCGTGCGTCGGGACCAAGGCTGACTGACGTCCGGACGGTGATATTTGAATTGCAATTCTTGTCTTATTTATGATCGCGTCCGGACGGGAAACCACATCGTCCGGACTGTGTGTCAATCTTCCCATAAACTGAACTTGGAAAGAATTTGAGACTATTCGAGTATTGATAGGTGTCCGAATGGGCTGCTGAAAGGTCCGGACGGATGCAAGCTGGAACAGAAGCTTCTCGACACAATATAAGGTCTGGACGGAAAAGATACTTCGACCGGATGGATGATCCTGGTCTGTCTGTCATCCGGTCGGGATGAACATGTCGTCCGGACGGATGGAACAGTGGACAGATAGGCGTCCGGACTGGATGACATGTCGTCTAGACGGCTGACAGGGAATCTGAAATCTTCTATCTTTTTCGCAATGCAGAGTCTTCTGAAAATGCTCTGACAAGTGGAATCCCTATTTACAGCATCTTTACACATAAGTGATTTTGTCCAAACACAGAATGAGGCCAAAATACTAACAAACTCCCCCTTTGGCCATTTTGGGACAAAAATCACTTGACCGGTTTGGAAATATATTCCCAGTCCAAAAATAAAAATTACTCCCCCTTTTTGTCACAAAGGGACAAAGGGTAAAGCAAAGTAATAAAACCAACTGTCATAAAATTACTCCCCCTAACGATCTCAGAAGGACCCGGGTAAACAGAGTAATATTAGTTTAAGTTTTTAACAAAATAACAGAAAATAACAAAATGTCTCAAAATAACAAAAAACAATAAAACAGAGGGAAATGAAACATCCTCTGGCATGTGTACAGTCTGAGCTGCAGCATCCTCATCATCACTGCTGTCCGGATGATGGACTTAAAGGCACTCCTGAAGGTCTAAATGGGTCTGCTCCACCCACTTGTTGATAGACCGCACTTCGAGCTGCAAGGTGGAGATGGACTGCTGCATGGTGGACATTCCTCCCTAAATGGCAGCTAAGGCCTCCATGATCTGAGAATAATTAGCCTCTGGCTCATATGGTGGGATGGTATGAGAGGATGAAGCCACGTCTGGAAAAGTAGCATGCATAGCAGCAGGCATGTCATCCTCAGAATCCTTTCGTTGCAGCTGGGCATTCGACTTCATCAGTGTCTGTTTGCTGAGGGGCTGCTGGATCTTCATCCTCGGCTCTCCATTAACATTGATACCTGACTGAAGGTTGATTTGAGTGATTAGGCAGTCGAAGGGGAGACAGGTATTGCTCTCATCACGAGCCACGAGCATGACTCCCAGAATATGCTTGCAAAGACAGAAAGGCAAGCGAAGATGAACAGCATAAACAAACTGTGCCCTCTTCAGTATCAGATCACTGTGCCTGGCAACTGGCCAGAGATTGTGCTGAACAATTTTGGCCAACATACGATGAGCCGGAGCTAGTGCACCAATCCTGATGTTAGTTGGACGCCCCTCACCCTGTGGAACTGAATGGAAGAACTCTCGGAGATCGTCCATAGATGAAGGAAGCACCACCTCATTGTAAGGACTGGCAGGCAGATCAAAGACTGGTACTCCGAGGAACCGACTGATGGTCTGCGGATCTACAGTGATGATGTGTCCGTCAATAGTGGACTGCAGTACCACCCCATGCTCATCATCTTGAGCCACATCAAGGGTGGCATAGAAGAGCCTGACTAGCCTGGTGAGGATGATGCAGGCACAAGTGTAGAGGTAGCCCTAGTGATAGGTCTGGATAGTCTCATAAATGCTATCGAATGGAGGCACCATGATGTCAGCACGGACCATGTTCCACTCGGCGAGGACATTGAGGTCCATGATCTTGGCTTGGAAGGTACTCTGCTCTTCCTCTGTCCTCTGGCGGACCTGGCCCTGGGAGCTGATGGCAGACATGATTCTGCAAAAGAACTAACAAGAATTTTTTGCCAAAAATAATCCTCAAAAAAATATTCTTGTTAGTGTAACAAAAATTTGGCAGAATAACAGTAGTAAAAAGGACTTTTGTAATAATAAAAACAGAATATATCACAATTTTAGTCCTAAAAATATCATCACAAATAATCCCAATATGCGTCCCATAAATTCAATCTCAGTCCAAAATTAACTCTCTAACAGTTTGAAATAAATGAACTGAAAAAGAAAGAGACTAAGAAAAAATACATGGAATGAGAAAGCACAAGAAGACACGTGGAGAAAACTCCAAAGACTCAAGAAATTACTCACAAAGTGTCAAAAGAAGGGATTTTGTGGGGTATGGAGGAGTGAGATCGGTTATCTGGGCTATTTATAGCCTCTGTGGGGTGCCCGTCCGGACGGTGTTTTGATGACGTCCGGACGCACGCTGCCTCGGAAAGTGAAAAACGAAATTGACTTCTAAAAATAAAGTGTGTGCATAAGTGTCAACAAAAATTAAAGCACAGCAGAAAATAAATGGCATAGATTTTTGTTGACGAAGTGGAAACTCAATTAAGAGAAAAACCACTTCGGGGCAGCCAAACCCAGGAATTCCACTATTCAGAAGATATAGCTAGATACAAGACAGTAACACTCACAATACCCAATACAGTGGTCGTATCTTGATCTCTGACGTGTAACTCAACACGAACGCTTCCCAACCAGGTTCTCCTACCTGAAGGGGTCTTAATGGAATCCTTTATCTTAGAGCCGACCTCTAAGATAGACTTCAGTTGTAGCATAGCAACAACACACTTGATAGGGCTTCAGAGGAAATATCACGTCTCTGAGCAGTTATGGAATTCAATACCGAATTCCTGCAGTTCTCAATGCCCAGGGGCCTCTATTTATAGGCTGGGGGCTCAAATGAGCGTCAGGCAAAATATACCTGGGCGCCGTTCGGACGGTGGACTTGGGCCATCCGGACGGACAACTGTGCGACAAGATTTTCTGAAAATTTCGCGAGGAAATCTTTCTTGTTTAAAAGCCTCGTTCGGATGGGATGGCACATCATCCGGAAGGTCGCACAACTGCAGCAAGTAATTTCCTTATAAGGCTTCGTGCGTCCGAACCATGGGGGATGAGCGTCCGGACGACTATTCTTCAACACGCAATTTCCATATCTGCAATGCGCGCATCCGGACCATGATAGGCAGTCGTCTGGACGGTTGAAGTCGAATCGGCAATTTCCTTCTTTGATGAACGCGCGTCCGGACCACAGCTGTCAGACGTCCGGACGGTTATATTTGAATTGTGATTCTTGCCTTAAGGAGACGAGCGTCCGGACGGGATACCACATCGTCCGGACAGTTGATTGATCTTCCCATTCTTGGAACTTGGAAAGAAATCTGAAACTGATCGAGTACTGAAAGGCGTCCAGACGTGCTGCTGAAACATCCGGACAGATGCAAGCTGGATAGAACCTTCTCGACACAGTGGAGGGTCTGAACAGAGAGACACGTCATCCGGACGGATGATGCTTAGTCTGTCTAGAGTCTGGATGGTATTGCACGTCGTCTGGACGGATGGAATAGTGACAGATGGTCGTCTGGACGAGATGGCTTGATCGTCCAGACGGCTGACAGGGAACTGAAAATCTTCTGACTCTGAAGCATTTCTGAATAGTAGAATCCCTGTGGAGCATCGTTACACACAAGTGATTTTGTCCAAACACAGAATGAGGCCAAAATACTAACAAACTCCCCCTTTGGCCATTCTGGGACAAAAATCACTTAACCGGTTTGGAAATACATTCCCGGTCCAGAAATAAAAATTACTCCCCCTTTTTGTCACAAAGAGACAAAGGGTAAAATAGAGTAATAAAAACCAATTGTCATAAAAATTACTCCCCCTAACGGTCTCAGAAGGACCCAGGAATCATAGTAATAAAAATCCAAGTGTTATAACAAAGCAACAGAAAATCAACAAAATGTCTCAAAATAACAAAAAGACACAAAAACAAGAGGGAATCAAACAGCCTCAGGCAGGGGTAAAGTCCCGTCTGCATCATTCTCATCATCACTGCTGCTAGGATGATGATACTTCAGGCATTCCTTGAGGTCCAGCTGGTTCTGCTCCACACGCTTGTTGATGGAGTGCACTTCTAGCCGCATGGAAGTGATGGACTGCTGTATGGAGGACATAGACACCTGCATGTTGCTCATCCCCCCCTGAAGAGTAGCATGAGCCTCCATAATTTGAGCATAGTTGACATCTGGCTCAGATGGCGGAACAGTCTGTAAGGATGAAGCCATATCTGGAAAGCCGACTGGCATAGCAGCAGGTGGGGGCACCTCATCATTGGAGACATCTCTCCGCAGCTGCGCATTGAACTTCATCAGTGTCTGCTTGCTGATGGGCTGTTGGATTTTCATCTTCGATTCTCAAGTGACATTGACTCCCGACTGAAGAATAATCTGAGTAAGCAAGCAGCCAAACGGAAGACCAGTGTTTCCCTCATCACGGGCCTCTAACATAACACCCAAAATATGCTTGCATAGGCTGAAAGGCAAGCGAAGGTGGATTGCATAGACAAACTGGGCCCGTTTCAGGATCAAATCACTACACCGAGTAACAGGCCAGATGTTCTGCTGAATGATCTTGGCTAGCATACGGTGGGAGGGAGACAAAGCACCAATCCTGATGGCAGTAGAGCGCTCCTCACCATGGGGAATGGCATGGAAGAACTCCCTGAGATCATCCAGGGATGGAGGAAGCACCACCTCAATGTATGGGCTGGCCGATATCTCGAGCACTGGGACTCGGATGATGTGATTGATGACCTGAGGATCAACAGTGATGAGATGGCCTACAACGGAGGACTGAAGCACCACTCCATGATCATCATTCTGTACCACTTCCAGGTTGGTGTAGAAGAGTTTGACCAGTCTGGTGTACACTACACAACCACAGCTATGGAGATATACCCAATTGTACGTCTGGATAATGGCAAGAATGTTGTCCAGCGGTTGCACCATGATATCAGACCGAAGGACATTCCGCTCAGCAATGACAGTGCGGTCTATAATCTTGGCCAGAATTGCAGCCCTATCTTCCACAGTCCTCTGACGGACCCTGCGAGGTGGACTGCCTGCTGACATGATTCTCTAAAAGTCCAACAAAAAATTTGGCCAAAAATATTCTTGTTAGGATAACAAAAATTTGGTAGAATAACAGTAGTAAAAGGACATGTGTAAAAATAAATACAGAGCAATATCACAATTAAGTCCAAGGAATCATGGCAGATATATGCATCTCATATTCCAAAAATAACATTCTAACAGTTTTTTGAAGAAGAAAAAAAACTGAAGAGAAAAAGTTGAGAAAAAAATACCTGGAAAAGGAGAGGAATATGTAAAAAGCCAAAAAACTCAATGACAAATAACTCACAAGCAGCCAAAAGAGTGATTGTGTGGGGTATGGAGAAGAGAATGCGGTCAACTGAGGTATATATAGCCTCTGTGGGGTCCCTGTCCGGACGGAGCATTTACATCGTCCGGACGCGCACTGCATTGGGAACAAGCGGACAGGTCACTCGCGTCCGGACGGTTTCACTAACCGTCCACCCGGTGGTTGTCGTGAGCGTCCGGACTCAACCAGGTACCGTCCGGACGATTGGGCTCCATTCCCGTCCGGACTCCAAGAGAGTGCCGTCCGGACCACTAATCCGTCTGGACGTCAACGGAGACCGTTCGAACACTCCACACTGAAACACCAAGAAAACTGAGGATAATTTTACAGAGATCAAATTCTCTCAAGTTAGTGTCAGAACACGCATGTATAGTCAACTGATAACACAATCAGAGAACATCTCAAAACTCAACAGAGATATAAAAGAAAGTTGAGATTTCAATTAGCACAAATAATTTTTCCTGATCACAGAAAATTCAAATAGGCAACTCAACTCAAGCAATGCGTGTGTGTGTGGAGACTCTTTTCCCACAAGGTATGACTTTCCAAGACATGACAAAGAGCAACTAGATTTTCTAGACACGAGAGAAAATCAGTAACAAATTAGCCAAAAGTCAAACCTTATAACTTGCTAGGGCCTAGTCACCCTCATATGATACACTCCCCCTAAGATTCAGCACATATTTTGTTTTACTTGTACCATATAGGACAAGGTAAAATTTTTACTTGCTCATAGAGGGCAAGGTAAATTTAAGCACATAAGCAGTGATTAAACAGTTTAAAGCACATAACTTTTTATGAATTATTGCTCGAAACTTATGGTACTGCAAACTGTAGGGAGTGCCAGAGTTTATAGGTGCTAGGTTCAACTAGCATGTGGTCAATTTGGATATCTTATCAAGGACCTCTTCTCTTATCCAAAATTTCCAAAAGCAAAAAGTCAGAGAAGGGAAGATGTACCGTTAGGGGAGCCCGGGATAGTGCACTTTTTCATCGCATGAGGAAAGAAACTATCCTACTTTTGCATAAACAGGAAAAACATTTGGCCAATATAGTCCTAAACTTTCAATTATATCTAAGCACAGTAGATTAATGCTTACAGAATTGAGATATTAGGTGAAAATACATACACTGTCTAATAGGCCATGAGAAAAAAAATCTTGCAAATTCTCCCCAAATTTATTTATTTATTTTTATTAAACAAAAAGAAACCACAAGCAATATGGAAAAGACATCATATGCTAAGGCATGATCAAACCTGTGTATGCTCAATGATGCCACTACAGAAAAACAGTCGCTCGACCTGCTTTTTCTGTCTTCCCCAAAAATAATAATACTTGCACAGTTTTCTCAAGAAACATAGGGGCAAATACAACTGGTTCGTAGATTGCATATAACAATATGTCAAGTAAAATAAGCAATCAAACCTGATGCTATAGGATTAGGAACCAAATCCTAGGCATGAACACCCAAACCTGCTAGGTACGTCGGTTCCCCCTCATGGGGTAACTGTCCATCTCAACCCAAGCCTGCCATTCAGTGGGTGGTTGCTGGCAGGACTGCATCATCCACTCCATCATATCCAGATCGGAGGCTCACTGTAGTGTTACTCTTCTTGAGGCCTTCTAAACTGCTTGGGTTTGTTCTTGTAGGTGCCCTTGTCATAGGTTGGTACAAACCGCTGCTGAGGCCGCTGATGAGACCAAGGGGCTTGATACTGAATCCTTGGTGCTTGGTGAGGTGCCTGATGCCATGGAGTCTGATGCTGAGCTGCAGGTCTAGTGCCATAATGAACTTGTCTGGGCACTTCTTTCTTGACTCTGGCCTTTTGTGCTTTCAAGAGGGAGCACTAAGGCCGAACATGCCCACTGAGACCGCAGTGACGGCAAATAGGAGGTCTTCTGATGGAATGAGGCTCATGAGTGCCTGGGACATCATCATTGACCTTTTCCTTCTGTTTATCTTCAACAGTGGGAGGAAGCTCTAGGACTGTAGGTTTCACAAACACAATCTTCGAGGAAGAAGGAACATCAGAAGAGGAAGCTACATACCCGAGACCAATCTTGTCATTTGGGTTCTTCTAGATAGACAGCATACGAGTCAACTTCTCATCAGTGACTCTCTCTAGCTAGAGCTGTGTCTCTTGTAGCTTTTCCTCGAGCTCCTGTATCTTGAGCAGCAACGAACTCTTCTCAGTCTGCAAACTGTTCAAATCATTAAGATGCTGCTTTCGGCCTTCCCTCAGCTTTTCATACTCTTTGTAGAGTGTCTTGTAGGCCTCCTTGAGCTCCACCTCATTATCACTATGCTTCGAGTAATTCGAGTCTTTTCTTCAATATATGGGGCTACAAAGGCCAGAAATTTGTCAGACTCTGGAGCATCTTCTTCTGACTCATCACTGAGAGTCACATTGTAAGCCTTCCCCTTGCCGTTCTTAAGATTCCCGCAATTGGCCGGGATATGCCCATAGCCTGAGCATTCAAAACATCGGGGTCCTCTGGGATCTTTCTTCTCTTCTTCCTCTGATTCAGCTTCTCTGAGAGGTTTCTTTGCTTTTTCAGAAAACTTCTTCTTGAACCGATCATCTTTCATCAGTCTTCTGAAATTTTTGCTAACATAGCCATAGCCTTTTCTTCATTCTCAGAATCTTATTAAGAGGAGACTTCTACCTTCTTCTTGGAAGCCTTTAGGGCAATGGTCTTTAACTTCTTGACCGGGGGCAGAGACAGCTCACATGTTTGAAGAGATCCTACCAGCTCTTCAATCTTCATTTCTTCAAGATCCTTGCTTTCCTCAATAGTCGTTACCTTGATCCTGAAACGCTCGGGCAAAGATCTAAGAATTTTTTGGATGATTTTTACATCCGAGATAGGTTTCCAAGACTCACCATGGAGTTCCTCAGGTCACTCATTTTGGAGTAAAACTCTCCGAATGTCTCTTCCTCTAACATCATAATTTCTTCAAATTTTGAAATCAACATTTGAAGTTTAGCAGATTTTACATGTTTTGTGCCTTCATATGTTGTTTCCAAAATTTTCCATGCTTCTTTGGCCGATTCGCAGTTTGAAATTTTGGCGAATTCTGATGGAGAAAGTGCTTGGCATAGAGCATGGAGGGCTTTATCATTGGAAAGTCAGGCGTTTTTTAAAGGGACTGTTTCAAGTGTTGTATCCTCTGGTTTGGTCTAACCAGTTTCAACAATATTTCAACAGTCAATAGATTTTAAAAAGAATAGCATCTGAGCTTTCTAATAGCCATAGTTCGTACCATCGAAGGTAGGAACAGAATTAAGACTTTGAGACATAGTAGCAAATAGAAGTCAAAAATAAATGACACTCAAGAATTTAATCTTCTCAGAGTGTACCAAACTCTGATACCAATTGAAAAACGAAATTGACTTCTAAAAATAAAGTTTCTGCATAAGTGTCAACAAAAATTAAAGCACAGCGGAAAATAATTGACCCAGATTTTTGTTGACGAAGTGGAAACTCAATTAAGAGAAAAGCCACTCCGGGGCAGCCAAACCCAGGAATTCTACTATTTAGAAGACATAGCTAGATACAAGACAGTAACACTCACATATACCCGATGCAGTGGTCACATCTTGATCTCTGACGTGTAACCCAACACGAACGCTTCCCAACCAGGTTCTCTTACCTGAAGGGGTCTTCAATACCGAATTCTTGCAGTTCTCAATGCCTAGGGGCCTCTATTTATAGGCTGGGGGCTCAAATGAGCGTTAGGCAAAATATACCTGGGCGCCGTCCAGACGGTGGACATGGGCCGTCCGACGGACAACTGTACGACAAGATTTTCCTAAAATTTTGTGAGGAAATCTTTCCTGTTTAAGAGCCTCGTCCAGACAGGATGGCACATCGTCCGGACGGTCGCACATCTGCTGCAAGTAATTTCCTTATAAGGCTTCGCACGTCCGGACCATGGGGGATGAGCGTCCAGACGGCTATTCTTCAACATGCAATTTCCATAGGCAGTCGTCAGAACGGTTGAAGCCAAATTGGCAATTTCCTTCTTTGATGACCACGCGTCCGGACCACACCTGTCAGACGTCCGGACGGGATACCATATCGTCCGGACGGTTGATCGATCTTCCCTTTCTTGGAACTTGGAAAGAAATCTGAAACTGATCGAGTACTGAGAGGCGTCCGGACGTGCTGCTGAAACGTCCAGACGGATGCAAGTTGGATAGAACCTTCTTAACACAGTGGAGGGTCCGGACGGAGAGACACGTCGTCCGGATGGATGATGCTTGGTCTGTCTGGAGTCCGGACGGTTTGGCACGTTGTCCGGATGGATGGAACAGTGACAGATGGTTGTCCGGATGGGATGGCTCGATCGTCCCGACGGCTGACAAGGAACTGAAAATCTTCTGGCTCTTAAGCATTTTTAAATAGTAGAATCCCAGTGGAGCATCGTTACACACAAGTGATTTTGTCCAAACACAGAATGAGGCCAAAATACTAACAGAAAGGAGCAAAACGGTTACGCACGTCCGGACGTGGAACGGATCCCGTCCGGACGACAAAATGTCGTCCGTTCGGACTTCAAAAAGGGAACCGTCCGCACTGCTGAACTCCACCCGTTTGGACGCCAAGAGGGACCGTCCGGACGCTCCACACTGAAACACCAAAAAAACAAAGGAAAATTTTACAGAGATAAAATTTTCACAAGTCAGTGTCAGAACATGCATGTATAATCAACTGATAACACAATCAGATAGCATCTCAAAACTAAATAGAGATACAAAAGAGAATTGAGATTTTAATTAGCACAAATATTTTTCCTGGTCATAGAAAATTCAAATAGACAACTCAACTCACTCAATGCATGTGTGTGTGTGAAGACTTTTTTCCCACAAGGTATGACTTTCAATATTTTGACCAATAGCAACCAGATTTTCTTAGACAGGAGAGAAAATAAATGGAAGATAAGCCAAAAGTTAAACCTTACTAGGGCCTAGCCACCCTCATCTGATACAGTCCCCCTGCGATGCAGCACCTAAGTGATTTACTTGTACCATGATGGACAACATAAATGTTTTACTTGCATGTAGAGGGCAAGGCATAAAGCAAATGTAGCACATAAGCAGAGAATATATAATGTAAAGCATAGATTTCATACGATTAACTGCTTGTTTCTTATGGTGCTGCAAACTATAGGGAGTGCCAGAGTTTATAGGCTCTAGGTTCAACTAGCATGAGGTCAATTTGGTCATCTTATCAAAAACTTCTTCTCTTATCTAGAATTTCTAGAACAAAGAGGTCAGAGAATGAAGGATGTACCTTTAGGGCAGCCCGGGATAATGCACTTTTTCTTCGCATGAGGAAAAGATGCTAGATACAAGAAAGTAACACTCACATTAATCCGATGCAGTGGTCATACCTTGCTCTCTGACGTGTAACCCAACACGAACGCTTCCCAACCAGGTCTCCTACCTGAAGGGGTCTTCAATGGAATTCCTTACCTTAGAACCGACGTCTAAGATAGACTTCAGTTGTAGCGTAGCACACTTGAAATGGCTTCAGAGGGATCTTGAACTTCTCTGAGCACTTGTGGAATTCAATACCAAATTCTTGCAGTTCTCAATGCCCAGGGGCCTCTATTTATAGGCTGAGGTGCAGAATGGGCTACTGCTATAATATGTATGGACGCCGTCCGAACGGTGAACTTGGACAGTCCAGACAGACAACTGTGTGACAGGATTTTTTGAAAATTTCGCTGAAAATCTTTCCTATTTAAGACCTGCGTCTGGACGGTCGCACATCGGCTGCAAGTAATTTCCATATAAGGCTTAGCGCGTCCGGACCAAGGGGGATGAACGTTCGGACGGCAATTCTTCCAACACGCAATTTCCATATCTGCTATATGTGCGTCCGGACCAAGAGAGGCAGACGTCCGGACGGTTGAAGTCGAATCGGCAATTTCCTTAACTGATGAACGCGCGTCCGGACCAAGGCTGACTGACGTCCGGACGGTGATATTTGAATTACGATTCTTGCCTTATTTATGATCGTGTCCGGACGGGAAACCACATTGTCCTGTCGGTGTGTCAATCTTCCTATAAATTGAACTTGGAAAGAATCTGAGACTGTTCAAGTACTGAAAGGCGTCCGGACGGGCTGCTGAGAGGTCCGGACGAATGCAAGCTGGAATAGAAGCTTCTCGACACAGTGTAGGGTCCGAACGGAAATGATATGTTGTCCAGACGGATGATGCTGGTCTGTCTGTCGTCCGGTTGGGATGAACACGTCGTCCGGACGGATGGAACAGTGGACAAATGGGCGTCCGGACGGGATGACATGTCGTCCGAAAGGCTGATAGGGAATCTGAAATCTTCTATCTTTTTCACAGTGTAGAGTCTTCTGAAAATGCTCTGACAAGTGAATTCCCTGTTTACAACATCTTTACACATAAGTGATTTTGTCCAAACACAGAATGAGGCCAAAATACTGACATTTGGTCTTTGCAAAACACAAAACATCCATGGCTTAAATGTGGAAGGATACTAGTTAATACTGTTTCATTTTTTCTTGAAAGATAATGCTAAGCTATTGTTGAATTCTTTGGCTACAAGGTTTATGAAGGTTTAAGTGATTATAACAAAAGTCTTGTAGATTCAGCTTGTGGAGGCATGCTAATGGAGAAGAATAGCGAGGAGGCTATAGAACTCTTTGAGTTTTTAAGCAAGAACTCCCAACAATTCTCATCTCAAAGGAGGCAACGACTGAAAGGAGATGGTGTATATGAAGTGAATATAAATGGTGGGGTTCAAACTCAAATGGCTACCGTGGAAAGAAAGCTAGATATGATAGTGAAAGCCATGACTACTCATAACATTTCTCTCATTCAACAAATTGCACAAGTTGCGGTATGTGCCACATATTCTCATTCTGACCACACCACTAAGACTTACCCCATGTCTTCGTTTATAGATTAGGAGGAAGTAAACTATGTGGGCCAGAATAACTATCCTCCGAAAAAAAAAATCCATACTCCAAAATGAAAAATGAAAAATGAAATTGACTTCTAAAATAAAGGCAAGTATGTGTGTGCGTAATGTGTTAACAAAATAGTACGGAAAATAAATAACACAAGAATTTTGTTAACGAAGTGGAAACTCAAGATAAGAAAAACCACTTCGGGGCAACCAAACCCAGGATATCCACTATTCAGAAGACAAGACTAGATACAAGATAGTAACACTCCCATACCCCTGATGCAGTGGTTGTATCTTGCACTCTAACGTGTAACCCAACACGAACGCCTCCAAACCAGGTCTCCTACCTGAAGGCGTCTTCAATAGAATCCTTTACCTTAGGGCCAAAGACAGACTTCAGTTTAAGCGCAACAACAGCACACACAACAACGGCTCTAGAGAGAACAAATCAACTCAATATCCTCACAAAATAACTCTCTAAGCTCAAGTGGAATTCAATACCGAATTCTTGCAGTTCTCAATGGCCAGGGGCCTCTATTTATAGGCTGAAGGTTCAAACTAGGTGACTGCCTTGATAAATACGGGCACCGTCCGGACGATGGTCATGGGCCGTCTGGACGGGCAACTGTGAGACAGAAATTCTGAGATTTTCGCTGAAAATCTATCCTTTTTGAGAGCCGCGACCGGACGGTGAGGCACTGTCGTCTGGATAGTCGCACGTCCGCTGCAAGTAATTTCCATATAAGGCTTCGCGCGTCCGGACCATGGGGATGGACGTCCGGACAGTTGATCTTCTACACATAATTTCCATATTAGTTGGACACGCGTCCGAACCATGGTAGACTGACATCCAGACGGTTGAGTTTGAATTACGAACTTGCCTTAAGGTGTAGCGCATCTAGACAGGAATCCACGTCGTCCGGACGGTTGCAGCAATCTTCCCATATTTGATTTTGGAAAGAAAATCTGAAGCTTGGTTGAACACTGAGGGTCGTCCGGACGGGCTGCTGATTTGTCCGGACGGATGCAAGCTGGAACAGAAACTTCTCGATGCAGAGTAACGTACAGATGGAAATCCACGTCGTCCAGACGAATGATGCTTTGTCTTTCGGGCGTCCGGACGGTATGGCACGTCATCCGGACAGCTGGAACTAAGGACAGATGAGCGTCCGGACGGAATGGCACGTCCTCCGAACGGCTGGTAGGGAACCGATTTTTCTTCACTTGAAAACAGTGCAAAATCTCTGGAACACTTCTAAATAGTGGAATCCCTGTTAAAAAGCATCTTTACATACAAGTGATTTTGTCCAATCAGAATGAGGCTAATTACAAACTAACAAACTCCCCCTTTGGCCATTCTGGGACAAAAATCATTTGACCGGTTTGAAAATACATTCCCGGTCCAAAAATAAAAATTACTCCCCATTTTTGTCACAAAGGGACAAAGGGTAAAATAGAGTTATGAAAACCACCATAACAAAAATTACTCCCCCTAACGGTCTCATAAGGACTAGGGTAAACATAGTAATATTAGTCCAAGAGTTTAACAAACATAGCAGAATATAAACCAAATGTCTCAAACACAAAAAAAAATTAAAAAAAAAAAAAAGACAACTAAACAAAAGGAAACTAAAGCATTGTCTGCCATAGGTGCAGTGCTGGGCTCAACCTCATCGTCCAGACGAAAGCTGAACCATCCAGACGACTAAGCTCCACTCCCGTCGGGACGCCAAGAGAGACCGTCCGGACGCTTCACACTGAAAAATAGAAAACAGAAGAAAAATTTAAAGAAATTAATTTTTCTCAAGTTAGTTTCAGAACACGCATGTATAATCAACTGATAACACAATCAGAGAGCATCTCAAAACTAAGTAGAGATATAAAAAAGAGAGTTGAGATTTCAATCAGCACAAATATTTTCCTAGACATAGAAAATTCAAATAGTCAACTCAACTCATGCAATGCGTGTGTGTGTGAAAACTTAACCCACAAGGTATGACTTTCAATGACATGACAGATAGCAACCAGATTTTCTAGACAATAGAGAAAATCAGTGACAGATTAGTAGAAAGTCAAACCTTATAACTTACTAGGGCCTAGCCACCCTCATCTGATACACTCCCCCTAAGATGCAGTACACAATTGTTTTACTTGTACCATGAAGGACAAGGTAAATTTTACTTGCACGTAAAGGGCAAGGCATATTGTAAATTCAGCACATAAGCAGTGAATAAACAATTAAAGAGCAGAATTCATAAGTTTTACTGCTTGATTCTTATAATGCTGCAACCTAGAGAGAATGCTAGAGTTTTTAGGTTCTAGGTTCAACTAGCCTTTGGTCAATTTGGCCATCTTATCAAAGACTTCTTCTCTTAACCAAAAATTCTAGAAACAAAAAGTCGAAGGAGGAAAGATGTACCTTTAGGGGAGTCGTGGATAGTGCACATTTTCATCACATGAGGAAAAAAGCTATCCTAATTTTGCATATACAGGAAAACACCTGGCAGATATAGTCGTAAACTCTCAATCATATCGAAGCAAAGTAGATTAATGCACAAAGAATTGAGGAATTAGGTGGAAACACATGCAATATCTGATATGCCAAGAAAAAAAATCCTGCAAATTCTCCCCATTTTTTTTTATTATTATTAAAAAAATGCAGTATGGAAAAAAAACATCATATGCAAGGCAAGATCAAACCTGTGAAAGCTTGATGATGCCAATACAGAAAAACAGTCGCTCGACCTTATTTTTTTGTCTTCCCCAACAAGTACCTGCAAAGTTCTCTCAGGAGAAACAAGGGGCAAAACACAACTGGTTCCTAGATTGCATACAAAATATAGCAAGTGAAATGAGCAATTATCTGAACCACATGTTTTGATTGACTCTTTGAAATTTGAGAATACCATGCTTTTTGATACTGTTGATGCACTAGAGAATAAATTAAAAGAATCAGAGGATCTTTTGGAAAAATTCTCTAGTAATAATTTGAAAAGCATGCTTTGTATTCATACAGATATTTCTAACAAGCCTGATTTAATTGTTAATGATTTAAGTACTTCTACTTCACATGCTTCTGATTTCGAATTAGATCTGTTGATACTAAGCCTGTGATAGTAGATGTAACTTGTTCTGAAAATTCTTGCTTAAAAAACTGTGTGAAGCCTAACTCCAAGGATTCAAGAACACAAGGTAAGTTTGTTCCTATTTGTCATCATTGTGGAAAGGTTGGTCACATTAGACCAAAGTGTTATCTGTTAAAATCCCACAAACCTTGGAAGAAGCAGGAGGATTCCAAAAAAGGCTTTATTGAGAAAACCTCTTCAGATAAATATGTCCCGCCCCATAGGAGGCATATATCTCAAAGAGGTAAGGATTTTGTTATTTGTGAAAATGCTAATCTTAAATTTGCAAAATCTTTCAAGAAGCATTTTAGCAAAAGAAGTCAGCCTACCTGCTATCATTGTGGTGTCTCTAGACACTTCAGGCCACACTATCCTCAGATCTGACATCAGTCGCCTCGGATCAGGAAAACAGAGCAACAGAATTTTAGCTCTAAACCTTTCAAGCCTCATCATGCTTTTCGGCAACGACATTATTCTCAAAGGGGTTCTCCCTCATGCCGTCTATGTGGTAAGTATGGCCACACCAAGGCCGAATGCTTCAGAATGGAGCCTCACAAGTCCAAGAAGAAACAGACCAATGAAGGGCTTGTCAACATGATGAAGAGTGTCCTAGTCAGACTGATCAATTTGGACATGGCTCACACCCCTGCCTCACAGGTAGAGAAGGTATGGGTAAGGAAGGATGAGACCATTCACCCCTTAAAGGGGAGTGGACTCACCTAGTAGGTGAAGTCTCCCATGCCTAGGATTTTGGTTCCTGAATCCTAGTGCATACCAGGTATGTTTGCATTGCATTGATTGTCATATCTTATATCCTATTTTTGCCTTGCATTCTGTTTGAGGAACCACCTTTTCTATCCCTATTATTTCTCTTGGTTGCTTTGAGAATTTTCTGCAGGTACATTCTAGGGATGATAGAGAAAGCATGTCACTGCTTTTCTGTCTTGGTATAGGCAAACTTCTCTCTCTGAGGACAGGTTTGCTCTTACCTACATGCTTTGTCTAGACATATGTTCTTTTCCTTTTAAGCATGTCTTTGTTGTTTTTCTGCTTTTATTTTTTAAAAAAATAATAAAAAAAAAAATTGGGGGAGAAGATGCAGAATTTTATTTTTGCCTGATATCTCAGTTTATTATGCATTAATTGAGTATGCTTATATATGATTGAGAGTTTTTGCCTGATATATGCGAAGTTTTCATGTGCATCCTAATTATAGATAGTTGCTTTTCTCATGCGATGAAAAATTGTGCACTATCCAAAGCTCCTCTAAGGTATTTTTTTTCTCTCTGACTTTTAGCTTCTAGAAATTTAATGAGAGAGATTTTTTTGCTAAGATGATCAAATTAACCAACTCGCTAGTTGACCCTAGAACCCACAAATTCTGGCATTCTTTCTAGGTTGCAGCACCAAGTGATAAAAAGCATTCAAAACTGAATGAATATGGATAAATAAAAAGATCCACTGCTTTTGTGCTATAAATCTGTTCTTGAACTTGTCCCTATAGAAACAGTCAGTGACCAAATCATTGCGGAAATAGACGGTCACTAAAGGACAAAGTAAAAGAAAAGTGCTGCAGCTTAGGAGGAGTGTATCAGATGAAGGTGGCTAGGCCCTAATAAAATAAGGTTTGACTTTTGACCGATCTAACATTGATTTTCTCTCTTATTTAGAAAATTCGGCTGCTTTAAGTCATATCAGTGAACTTCATACCTTATTGAGAAAGCTTTCACACACACACACGCATTGCATGAGTTAAGTTTACTATTGAAAAATTTGTATCTGGAGGAAAATTTTTATGCTTATTGACTCTTAACTCTTAATTATAACTTGGTATCTTTTTGAAATGCTATTTGACTATTTTATCAGTTATTTATACATGCGTGTTCTGAAGCTAAATTTAGGAAATTTTTTCCTTCATATTTCCCTCTGTTTTTCAGCTTCTAATCTGAAGCGTCCGGACGGACATGTTCTTGCGTCCGGACGCGCTCGGCTCTGTCGATCTCTATCTGACAGCATGCCGTCCGGACGAGTATGTATCACGTCTGGACGTGAGCTTTTTGCTTTCTCTGCCAAACACGCACACACTACTTTTTGTCTGTTCTATAATGTTATGTTGTGTGTGTTTTCTCTTGGACTGATCCTGAGATTTTGGCACTCTCTGCACATCTTTTCTCATCCCCAGGTATTTCCTTTGACTTTCCTTATTCTCTTAGGCTTTGGTTCTTTTCAGAATATTGGAATCTTTAACTAATTATGATTTGAGAGATTGTGCATGAATATCTTTTTCTGTCTTTATGGTGGCTGGATATTACTAATATGTGTCTTTTGGATTGCTATATCTACTTTTGTATTTCTTTATGCATCCAATTGATAGCCATCATAATACCACATTATTTTTGAAACTAACAAGATCTAATATTTCATTGTGGTGTTATTTTTGGATAGATTTCTATTTAATATTTTCAGGAATATGTTGGCCAGTGATTTTCAGCATAATGTCAGATAGAGGAATCTTTGGAAAATAGACCAGTGTTGAAATAATATGTTCCAGAGACCTCAAATTTTAGATGAGCTCATTCCCCCTGCCCATACAGAGTCTTCCGTAACCTTTTCCTCTAACTTTGCACCAGCTAGAGATTCAGGGGTGAATCTTCTTTATCATCTTGCAAACCACTTGTCTCGAGGATTTCTTTCTGCGGATGATCAATTTCGGGAAAGAAGACTCAAGTGACTGAAACTTTTCAGTCTATGGTTTCCCAGCTTTAGGAGCTAGAAGCCAAAGTAGTCCAAATCCACATTTTTATACGGTTTTCTCTCTGTTACTTGATTTCAGTGGATCAGCAGGAATTGGTACTTGGAGGATTTTTGTTCCTTTCTTTTGGGCCACTTGCAGACTCTTCTCTAGTTTCCTATTGTTTTGGATTTTAGAACATTTTTGTATGTGGATTTTATATACTCTGTTTACCCTTGTTCTGTTGAGACATCAAGGGGGAGTATTTTATTACTGTGGTCCTTCTCATACTCTGTTTTACCCTTTGTCCCTTTGAGACAAAAAGGGGTAGTATTTGTTAGTTTTGGACCGGAAATGTATTTTTAACCGGTCTAGTGATTTTTGTCCTAGAATGGCCAAAGGGGGAGTTTGTTAGTTTTTTATTGGCTGCATTCTGCTGACAAAATCACTATTATGTAATGTTGCTGCTTTCACAGGGATGCCATATATTTCAGAGTCTTCAGATATTCAGAGTTTATTTCTCTGATGTGGAAAGAGCCGTATTATGACAAGTTGTAAGTGTCACAAGCTTCACTAAGGCTATTTTAGTGTTCAAGTAAGATTCTGTGTAGATTCTGTTAGTATTTTGGCCTCATTCTGTGTTTGGACAAAATCACTTATATATAAGGATGCTGCAAACAGGGATTCCACTGTTCATAGTGAAGTCAGAAGAATTTCAAAGTTCCCTGTCAGCCGTCCGGACGAAGTTTCATCCCGTCCAGACGCCCATCTGTCTACTGCTCCATCCGTCCGGACGATGTGTCATCCCGTCCGGATGCCAGACACTCCAGCATCATCCGTCCGGACGACGTGCTTCTTCCGTCCGGACACTTCACTGTATCGAAAAGCTTCTGTGCCAGCTAGCTCCGTCCAGACGTTTCAGCAGCACGTCTGGACGCCTATCAGTTGTCGAATGATTCACTGATTCTTTCCTAGTTCCAAGAAAGGGAAGATCAATCAACCGTCTGGACGATGTGGTATACCGTCCGGACACGTATCTCCGTAAGGCAAGAATCGCAGTTCAAAATGAACCATCCGGACATCTGACAGCTGTGGTCCGGACGCTGGTGCATTGTATATGGTAACTGACGATTCGACTTCAACCGTCCGGACGTCTTCCCCTCATGGTCCGGACGCTCCTACCCTTTAGTCCGGACGCACGAAGCCTGTTATGGAAATTACTTGCAGCAGACGTGTGTTCGTCCGGACAATCGAGCCATCCCGTCCAGAAGATGTTCTTATACAGGAAAGATTTCTGAGCGAAAATTTTAGAAAATCCTGTCGCACAGTTGTCCGTTCAGACGGTCATGGTCCACCGTCCGGACGGCTCATAGGCTTATTTTGCCTGACGCTCATTCTGACCCCCAGACTATAAATAGGGGTCCTTGGGCACTTAGAGCTGCAAGAATTCGATGTGAATTCCATTAGAGCTTAGAGACATGTTATTTCCTCTAGAGCCGTTTTTCAAGTGTGCTGCGCTATAAATCGAAGTCTATCTTAGAGGTCGGCTCTAAGGTAAGGAGTTCCATTGAAGACCCCTTCAGGTAGGTGAACCTGGTTGGGAAGCGTTCGTGTTGGGTTACACGTCAGAGATCAAGGTACGACCACTGCATCGGTACATGTGAGTGTTACTATCTTGTATCTAGCTTTGTCTTCTGAATAGTGAAATTCCTGGGTTTGGCTGCCCCAGAGTGGTTTTTCTCTTAACTGAGTTTCCATTTCGTCAACAAAAATCCTTGTGTCATTTACTTTCCGCTGTGCCTTAATTTTTGTTGACACTTATGCACACACTTTACTTTTAGAAGTCATTTCAATTTTTCAATTGGTATCAGAGCTTGGTACACTCTGAGAAGATTAATTTCTTGAGTGTTTTTATATTTGACTTCTATCTTTATTATGTCTCAAACTCTTAATTTTGTTCCTGCCTTTGATGGCTCGAACTATGGCTATTGGAAGGCACGTATGCGTTTCTTTTTAAAATCTATTGACTATTGGGGTATTGTTGAGACTGGTTGGACTAAACCAGAGGATACAACACTTGAACTAGTCATTGAAAAGAATGCTCGTCTTTCAAATGACAAAGCCCTCCATGCTCTTTGCCAAGCACTTTCTCCATCTGAATTCGCCAAAATTTCAAATTGCAAATCAGCCAAAGCAGCATGGTAAAATTTTGGAAACAACATATGAAGGCACAAAACTTGTAAAATCTGCCAAACTTCAGATGTTGATTTCAAAATTTGAAGAAATTAAGATGTTAGAGTTAGAGACATTTGGAGAGTTTTACTCCAAAATAAGTGACCTAAGGAACTCCGTGGTGAGTCTTGGGAAACCTATCTCGAATGTAAAACTCATCAAAAAATTCTCAGATCTTTGCCCGAGCGTTTCAGGATTAAGGTAACAACTATTGAGGAAAGCAAGGATCTTGAAGAAATGAAGATTGAAGAGCTAGTTGGATCTCTTCGAACATACAAGCTATCTCTGCCCCCGGTCAAGAAATTAAAGACCATTGCTCTTAAGGCTTCCAAAAAGAGGGTAGAAGCCTCCTCTGAAGGAGAATTTGAGGATGAAGAAAAAGCTGTGGCAATGCTTGCCAAAAATTTCAGAAGACTAATGAAAGATGATCGGTTCAAGAAGAAGTTTTCTGAAAAAGCCAAGAAACCTCTCAGAAAAGCTGAAACAGAGGATGAGAAAGATCCCAGAGGACCCCAATGTTTTGAATGCTCAGGCTATGGGCATATCCGGGCCGATTGCGGGAATCTCAAGAAGGGCAAGGGGAAGGCTTACAATGTGACTCTCAGTGATGAGTCCGAAGAAGATGCTCCAGAGTCTGACAAATTTCTGGCGTTTGTTGCCCCTTATGTTGAAGAAGAAGACTCATATTATTTGGAGCATAGTGAGAATGAGGTAGAACTCAAGGAAGCATACAAAACTCTCTACAAAGAGTTTGAGAAGCTGAGGGAAGGGAGAAAGCAGCAAGTTAATGATCTGAACAGTCTGCATACTAAGAAGAGCTCACTGCTGCTCAAGATACAGGAGCTCGAGGAAAAGCTACTTGAGACACAGCTCCATCTAGAAAGAGTCACTGATGAGAAGTTGACTCGTATGCTGTCCATCCAGAAGAGCCCACATGACAAGACTGGTCTCGAGTATGTAGCTTCCTCTTCTGATATTCCTTCTTCCTCGAAGACTGTGTTTGTGCCTCCTATAGTCCAAGAGCTTCCTCCAGTTATTGAAGATAAACAGAAGGAAAAGGTCAATGATGATGTTCCAGGCACTCAGCAGCCTCATTCCATCAGAAGACCTCCTATTTGCCATCACTGCGGTCTCAGTGGGCATGTACGGCCTCAGTGCTCTCTCTTGAAAGCACAAAAGGCCAAAGCTAAAAAAGAAGTGCCTATACAAGCTCAGTATGGCATTGTACCTGTAGTTCAGCATCAGACTCCTTGGCATCAGGCACCATGGGGACAAGCACCAAGACATCGGTTCCAAGCCTCTTGGTCTCATGCTCCTCAGCATCAGCGGCCTCAACAGTGGTTTGTACCAGCCAATCAGAGTGGCACTTACAAGAGGAAACCCAGGCATTTGAGAAGGCCTCAAGAGCAATACATCGGTGAGCCTCCTGTTTGGATGCAAAACATGATGGAGTGGATGATGCATTCTTGTCAGCCACCACCCACTAGAAGGCAGACTTGGGCTGAGAAGGACAATTACCCCAGGAGGGGGAATAGGCGCACCTAGCAGATTCAGGTGTTCATGCCTAGGATTTGGTTCCTAATCCTAAGGCATCAGGTTTGATTGCTAGCATATTTTCCTTGTCATATTTATGTGCTAGTTATCTAGGAACCAATTGGTTGTGCCCCCTTGTTTTTTTTTTTTTTTGAGAAAACTTTGCAGGTATTCTTGGGGAAGACAGAAAAAGCAGGTCGAGCGATTGTTTTTCTGTAGTGGCATCTTTAAGCACACACAGGTTTGATTGTACCTTAGCATATGATGTCTTTTTCCATATTGCTTGTTGTGTTGGTTTATTTCTTTTAATAAAAAAAATTTGGGGAAAATTTGCAGGATATTATTTCTCTTGGCTTATTAGATATTGCATGCATTCTTGCCTAATATCTCAATTTGATATGCAATGATTAAATACGCTTAGATATAATTGAGAGTTTTGACTATGCTAGCCAAGTGTTTTTCCTGTTTATGCAAAAAGTAGGATAGCTTCTTTCCTCATGCGATGAAAAAGTGCACTATCCCGGGCTCCCCTAAAGGTACATCTTTCATTCTCTGACTCTTTGCTTTTGGAAATTTTGGATAAGAGAAGAAGTCCTTGATTGTATGGTCAAATTGACCATAGGCTAGTTGAACCTAGCATCTATAAATTCTGGCACTCCCTTCAGTTTACAGTACCATAAGATTCAAGCAGTAATTCATAAAAGTTATGTGCTTTAAATTTTGTTTAATCACTGCTTATGTGCTTAAATTTTCCTTGCCCTCTATGAGCAAGTAAAAAAATTATATGTGCTGTATCTTAGGGGGAGTGTATTAGATGAGGGTGTCTAGGCCCTAGCAAGCTATAAGGTTTGACTTTTGGCTAATCTGTCTTGGATTTTCTCTCATGTCTAGAAAATCTAGTTGCATTTTGTCATGTCTTGGATAGTCTTACCTTGTGGGAAAAGAGTCTCCACACACACGCACGCATTGCTTGAGTTGAGTTGCCTATTTGATTTTTAAATGATCAGGAAAAATTATGTGTGCTAATTGAAATCTCAACTTCCTTTTATATCTCTGTGTATTTCTGAGATGCTCTCTGATTGTGTTATCAGTTGATTATGCATGCGTATTCTGACACTCACTTGAGAAAATTTTATCTCTGTTAATTCTTCTCAGCCTTTCTGGTGTTTCAGTGTGGAGCGTCAGGATGGTCTACATTGACGTCCGGAAGGTTCTCCCTTGGAGTCCGGACGGAGATGGAGCCCACATATCCGGACAGGACCTGACGGAGTCCGGACGCGCGCTATCATCATCGTCCGAACGGTATCTTTATATCGTCCGGACGTGCGCGACCTTTCTGCTCCTTTCCGAGGCAGCGAGCGTCCAGACGTCATCAATCCACCGTCCGGACGGGGACCCCACAGCGACTATAAAATGCTCAGATCGCCGAATTCTCTTCATACCCCACAAAATCAGATTTTTGGTTGTTTGTGAGTAAGGTTGGCTTTAAGTTTTTGGCATTTTGCATATATCTCTCATATTTCAGGTATTTTTCTAGTCTTTTTCTCTTCAGCTTTTTTTAAGCTGTTAGAATGTTATTTATTTTTGGAATATGAGATGCATATATCTGCCATGCTGAAATTTCTTGGACTTAGTTGATATTATTTTTGAAGTCCCTTTACTACTGTTATTCTGCCAAATTTGTGTTATCCTAACAAGAATATTTTTGGAATATTTTTCTTTGGAAATTCTTGTTGGATCTTTTGCAGAATCATGTCTACCGGCAGTCCACCCCGCAGGGTCCGTCAAAGGGTTGTGGAAGATAGGGCTGAATTTCAGGCCAAAATTATGGACCGCTCCGTCATTGCTGAGCGGAACGTGCTTCGGGCTGATATCATGGTGCCACCACTGGACAACATACTTGACATCATTTAGACGTACAACTAGGGATATCTCCACAGCTATGCTTGTGTGGTGTACACCAGATTGGTCAAGCTGTTCTACGCCAACCTAGAGGTGGTGCAGAATGATGATCATGGAGTGGTGCTCCAGTCCTCCGTTGCAGGCCATCTCATCACTGTTGTTCCTCAGGTCATCAGTCACATCATCCAAGTCCCAGTGCTCGAGATTTCGGCCAACCCCTACAATGAGGTGGTGCTGCCTCCATCCCTGGATGATCTCAGGGAATTCTTCCGTGCCGTTCCACAAGGTGTGGAGCGCTCTACTGCCATCTGGATTGCTGCCCTGTCACCCTCCCACCGCATGCTAGCCAAGATAATCTAGCAGAACATCTGGCCGGTTGCCCGGCGCAGTGATCTGATCCTGAAACGGGCCCAGTTTGTCTATGCTATCCACCTCCGCCTGCCTTTCTGCCTATGCAAGCACATTTTGGGGGTTATATTAGAGGCCTGTGATGAGAGCACTGCTAGTCTCCCTTTTGGTTGCCTCCTTACTCAGATTATTTGTGACGACCCATTTTTTTTTATTTTTTTTATTTTAGTAAACATACAATGAATCATCACAGTGGCATGACTACGTGTCACCAAGCCAACTCATAGTGCACATTCCTTAACATATACCTGATATATCAGAGTTACATAATATATGCAGTGAAATACAAAGTCTAACTGCGAAAGTCAACATTATAATCGTAAACTGTTCATTACACAAAAGAGCCTGTTAATGTCTATCTGTTTAAGGCTTGAGCATAAGTTATGCATACAAAAGAATGGCTACATCTACGAGTTACAAGTCACACTAGCCATATACAAAATACACAAAGGGAACTTAAGCATAAATTATGCATACAAAAGAATGGCTACATCTACGTGTTATAAGTCACACTAGCCATATACAAAATACACAAAAGGGACTATCCGAGTCCGACACTCCTACGACTCAAGCAACGTGCTTAGTCGTAGTACTCCACATAGTGTGCAACGGAGTCCTCCTCCGCATCATCAATACCTGCATCCAAAGAAGCTCCATCTATACGGTTGTGGTAGTAGCCACATCTGTATAGGTGAAAGTGTGAGTTCACCACCTCAATAAGAAGTGCCGAGGCCTCAGTTGTATAAAACTCACTAAGTATACACTATACACAAACATAATTACATACAGGGTTCAACAGTGTCATTCACAAATCATTAAGTTCACACCACAACACATTATTAGGTACAAGTCACGTTGTTCTTCACACACTTATATATTATCATAGTTTCTACTAATAATATTCCACGCATACCATAAAAATATTTCACACATCTCACAAGTGCTAGCACATCAATGCTAGGCTTACCGTCAACTCGGCCCGTAAAGTTACGACTCGCAGGGCATTCATCTCACGTGTGCTAGCACTTCAATGCTAGGCTTACCACACATCTCACAAGTGCTAGCACTTCAATGCTAGGCTTACCATCAACACCGCCCGTAAAGCTACAACCCGTAGGACATACATCTCACGTGAACTAACACTTCAATACTAGGCTTACCACATATCTCACTAATGTTAGCACTTCAATGCTAGGCTTACCACATATCTCACTAATGCTAGCACTTCAATGCTAGGCTTACCATCAACACCGCCCGTAAAGCTACGACCCGCAGGGCATTCATCTCACGTGAACTAGCACTTCAATGCTAGACTTACCACACATCTCAGCCAAGAGCTGCTACCCTCTGGCCTACCACTCATCTCAGCCAAGAGCTGCTACACTATGGCCTACCACTGTGCCAGACACTACGACACTGGACTTACCATCTATCAACTACCGAGTTCTCATAAATCCAAATTACCTTATCATACCCCTATTGTTACACATGTATGTCCAAACAATTTTTCCATCTACACGCATCCACAATTCCACCCTATATATATATTCAACATCATGTCATTCAATCCCCAATAATTCCCGCATATTAATCTCAACCATCTCAACATAATTCTTAATTCAACACTTTACAACTCAATCATCAATACATATCTTCATCTAAATTCCATAACCATATACAACTAAGATTCATCAACATCCATTTATCCGTACAATTACAATTCGATATATTTCAACTCAATCATGAATAATTTTCTCAATAAATTCCATAATCATAAACAACCAAGATTCATCAACATCCATTTATCCATACAATTACAAACCAATATATCCCATATCAATCATAAACAATTTTCTCAATAAGTTCCATAATCATAAACAACCAAGATTCATCAACATCCATTTATCCATACAATTACAAACCAATATATCCCATATCAATCATAAACAATTTTCTCAATAAGTTCCATAATCATAAACAACCAAGATTCCTCAATATCCATTTATCCACACAATTACAAACCAATATATCTCAACTCAATCATAAACAATTTTCTCAATAAATTTCATAATCATAAATATAACCAATCATTATCAATGTCAACTTATCATTTTAATTCCCAATCCAATAACTCACAATTCAATTACATATATCTGCACCAACAAATTCTATAATCATAAACGCAAACAAATGCAACAATACGTAAATCTAAGTTCCTAGGATTCCTCAGTGAGTAGAATACTCACCTTAGGCCGTTCGCACACCAATTCCGACGACTTTAGGTTTAACTCGCAAAGCACCACTAAAAACACAATATATTGCACTAATTTAGCTTCATTTTTTTTTATTAATTGCACTAAGTAGTACTTTGAATCACTCAAAGGCTATGTCATAAATTACCCATAAAATTCTAAGATTATACTCATAATTTAAAAATGCTAATCTACCCGCAATAATATTATCTCATAGGTATTCACTTAGAGTTAATCACATAAAACACTACTTAAATGGTTATACCTAAAAGTTAGGGTTAGAGAAATCTTACCCAAAGTTCACCAAACCAAAATCCGAGGTTTGGGTAGCCTCAAACAACCTCCTAGTAGCCAAATACCTAAAGAACAATAGGATTAAGCTCACATTTTATGAGGTTTTACTCAAAAATCCAAAAATATAGATTTAGTAATTTACCTCAAAACAATCGGTCAAAACGTAGATACACACGTGTAGATCACGTTTCTGAAGTTAGCTTTCAGATTGAGAGCTTAGATCTCCTTAGATTTGGAAAACCCTTAAAAATCTTCTCCTCTCTTCTCTCTTTCTTTCTTTTCTTCTCTTACTGAGAAGGGCGTTCGCCCTTCTCTGTTTCTTTTTTTTTTTTTCTTTAAGGTGAGGCGCACTGGTGCCTCACCTTCTTTCTTTTTTTTTTTTTTTTTTTTTTTTTTTTTTTTTTTATATTATATTTTTTCTTTTCTTTTGAGAAGGGCCGCATGGCCCTTCTTTTTTCTTTTGTGGGGCGCACACCTGCACCCCACCATATATATATATATATATGTTATTTAAATTTTTATTTATTTATTTTCATCTTTTTTGTTATTTATTTATTTTTCTATTTTATATTTTATTTGCATTCTAATAACATTAAATTAGCTTCTATCAATTATTTACCTAAATTTTGTATTTAGATAAATAACATTATTTTATTTATTTATTTTCCTTTTCTATTTCTTTATTTTCTATTTTATGTTTTCTTTGCATTATAATAACATTACATTAACTTCTATCAATTATTTACCTAAATTTTGTATTTTAATTTCTACAAAATATCTCGGACGTTACATCCCTCCCTCCTTATAAAATTTCGTCCTCGAAATTTGAACGTAAAGACACTTAACACATATAATCTAACTTCTTTTTTTTTTTCAAAGATTAACATGGAAATGATATGAATCTGACGTTAATACCTAAGTTTACTCAAATATGTGGGGATATTTCTCTCGCATTTGCTGCTTGAGCTCCCATGAGGCTTCCTCAACTCCGTGATTCCGCCATAGAACTTTCACAAGTGGGATGGTTTTGGTTCTCAGCTGTTGTTCTTTGCGATCCAGCACTTGCACAGGCATCTCCTCGTATGTCAAGTTTGGCTGAATATCAAGGGGCTCATAGTTTATCACGTGCAACGGATCACGAACACACCTTCGTAGCGGAGAGACAAGGAATACATCATGGACGCCCGACAAATTTGGAGGCATTTCGATCTTGTAAGCAAGTGGGCTCACACGTTTCAGCACTTGGAACGGTCCAACATATCTTGGACTAAGCTTTCCCTTGTTGCCAAATCGCCATACATTCCTCATTGGTGACACCTTGAGGTATACTAAGTCGCCAACCATGAACTCCAACTTGCGGCGATGCCTGTCCGCATAACTTTTCTGTCGGCTTTTGGCTGTGAGCATTCTCTTCCGAATGAGTGTAATCTTCTCCTTCATGTCTTGCACCATTTCTGGGCCTAGCAACTGTCTCTCACCCACATCATCCCAATACAACGGCGACCGACACTTTCGTCCATACAAAGCTTCGAAAGGCGCCATACCAATAGTAGCTTGAAAGCTGTTGTTGTAGGCAAATTCAACCAAGGGTAGATAGCGTATCCAATTTCCCTTGAAGTCCAACACATATAACCTGAGCATATCCTCAAGAGTTTGAATAGTTCTCTCGGATTGGCCATCGGTTTGTGGGTGGTAGGCGGTACTGAAGTTCAATTTAGTTCCCATCGCACTCTGCAATCTATCCCAAAACCTCGAAGTGAACCGTGGGTCACGATCTGACACAATGGAGACAGGCACTCCATGTAGCTTCACTATTTCACGTACATACAACTCAGCCAGCTTATCCAATCTATCTGTAACTTTGATGGCGAGGAAATGAGCACTCTTCGTCAATCTGTCAATAATCACCCATATAGCATCTTGCCCACTTGGTGCTTTTGGAAGACCAACAACGAAATCCATGGCAATTTGATCCCATTTCCACATAGGTACATCAAGCGACTGAAGTTCCCCAGCTGGCCTTTGATGTTCAGCTTTCACAAGCTGGCAGGAAGGACATTGTGCAACATACTCAGCAATATCCCTCTTCATGCCACATCACCAAAACTTATTCTTCAGGTCTTGATACATCTTGTTATTGCCTGGGTGAACTGTGTACCGTGTCCGATGAGCCTCATCAAGAATGTCTCTTCTTAACTCTGCATCATTAGGAATGACTGGTCTTCCATTACCAGTCTTTAATATCCCATCCTTAGCCAAGTAGTACCCAGATGTTTCACTATGTCTGGCCCCATCAATAGTGTCCTGTAATTCAAGATCATTCTCTTGCGCCTTTCTAATTCTTTCATTACATAGAGGCTGAATCACAAGTGCCGCCATAACCGGAGGTCCACCGGTCATTACCTCACTAATTCGCACAATGGCAAACTGCTGCAACATTTGTTCTATGAGCTCCTCAGGCTCGACCTCACCACCACAAGACTTCCTACTTAGAGCATCAGCCACCACATTAGCTTTAGCAGGATGGTAGAACATCTTGCTATCATAGTCCTTCAACACCTCCAGCCATCTGCGTTGCCTCATGTTCAGGTCTCTTTGTGTGAAAATATATTTAAGGCTTTGATGATCAGTGTGAATTTCACACTTCTCACCATAGAGGTAATGTCTCAAAATCTTCAAAGCATACACAACTGCAGCCAACTCCAGGTCATGAGTAGGGTAGTTCTTCTCATGTTCTTTCAACTGTCTAGAGGCATAGGCCACAACCCAGCCTTGTTGCATAAGAACGCATCCCAACCCTTTCTTAGATGCATCTGTGTAAACAACATATCCCACAGATTCCATGGGTAGTGTTAAGTACGGGTGCGGTCACAAGTCTTTGCTTCAATTCTTGGAAACTCTCTTCACACTCCACACTCCATATGAACGGAGCATTCTTCCTTGTGAGAGCGGTGAGTGGCCCTGGCAGTGAGGAGAATCTTTCGATGAATCTCCTATAATACCCAGCCAGTCCTAAGAAACTACGGATCTCTCGAACATTTGTTGGTCTTTCCCATTCAACCACTGCCTTCACTTTGGCTGGATCAACTGCTAGTCCATTCTTGTTAACAACATGACCCAAGAAGGACACTTCTTCAAGCCATAACTCACATTTCTTCAGTTTGGCAAACAGCTTCTTTTCCCTCAACTTTTCCATCACTGTCCTCAGATGTTCTTCATGCTCGACATGATCAGCCGAATAGACTAAGATATCATCTATAAACACCACCACAAAGGAGTCCAAGTACTCGTGGAATACTCGGTTCATTAGGTCCATAAACACTGATGGAGCATTAGTCAACCCAAATGGCATTACCAAGAACTCATAATGGCCATACCTTATTCGGATTGTTGTCTTCGGTACATCTTCCTCTCGCACTTTCAACTGATGGTACCCCGAAAGAAGGTCTATCTTCGAAAATACCGAAGCCCCCTTGAGTTGGTCAAACAAATCATCGATCTTGGGTAAGGGATACTTGTTCTTGATAGTCACCTTGTTCAGCTCACGATAATCTATGCACATCCGCATAGAGCCATCCTTTTTCTTTACAAACAACACTGGAGCTCCCCAAGGTGAAACACTAGGGCGAATAAAACCCCTATCCAACAACTCTTGTAGTTGCTCCTTCAATTCTCTCAATTCTGTAAGAGCCATGCGGTAGGGCGCCTTGTGAATAGGCTGAGTTCCCGGCATCAAGTCGATGGAGAACTCGATTTCCCGATCTGGAGGCAATCCCACGACTTCAGAGAAAACATCTGGATAGTTACATACCACCGGAATGTCTTCCAACTTAGACTGGGCTTCGGGTTTAGCTTGGACATAAGCCAAATAAGCTTGTGCACCCTCTCTGACACTCTTTATTGCTTGAACGGCAGAGAGAAGTGGCTGGGTAGCACACGCTCGGGACCCACAGAACTTAAATCCATCATTATCTGGTCGTCAGAAGGTTACTTCCTTCTTACGGCAATCGATGCTTGCATCATACTTCGATAGCCAATCCATTCCTAGAATGACATCAAAGCCTAACATGCTGAAAACTGCTAGTCTTGCTGGCAACTTCCTCCCTTCAATGATTATTGTACAATTGTCTACACATTTTCTACAAGTCACTGTGTCACTTACAGGGGTAGCTACACATATGCTTTCATCTAATAATTCTGTACTTAATTGGCACAACTTCACATAAGCAGAGGAAATGAAAGAGTGGGTAGCACCCGAATCAAACAAGATGCAGGCTACACAACCAAATAAAGGAATTGTACCTGTAACTACATCAGTGGCATTTGCACCTGTTGCTACACTATCGGGTGTGAGAGAGTACACCCTTGCTTGAGCGGGCTGTCGAAGCTGATAATTGCTTGCTTGCGACCCTTGACTTTTTGTTGCTGCATTGGGACACTGTCTTGCAAAGTGGCCCAACTTGCCACATCGGAAGCATGTTATAGATTTAGCCAAACATTCCCCAGTATGAGCCCTTCCACACTTACTGCACTGCGACACGCTGACACTACCGCGGCTAGTAGGGGCATTCCTTCTCCCCGTAGATCCAGAATCACTATTACTTGTAGAATGCCTCTTGGGTGGTGGTGGGGGTGAAAATATTCCTGAAGACATTGTTCGCTTCTTACTTGCATATTCGGCTGCTGCTTCACGGATCCCTCTCTCGGCCAAAGTGGCTGTGTGTACCATCTTAACATAGCTAGTGATGTTGAGGTAAATGATCCTCTCACGAATACGTGCTGACAAGCCGTCTCGGAACCTTTCAGCCTTAATTTCTTCATCAGGGATGAGGTAGGGTGCATACCTCGATAACTTTTGGAACTCCGCTGCATAACGCTCCACCGTCATATTTCCCTGCTTCAAATCTTGAAATTCTCGTGCACATTGCTGCCTCTGTGTGCGAGGGAAGAAACGATCATTGAACTCTCTTTTGAAACGTTCCCACGGAATGGGAACCCCTTGCCCTAGTTCTTCCGCAATAGCCATCTTCGTGGCTTTCCACCAGAATCGGGCTTCACCCTCCAACTTCAATCCGGCATAGTCAACCTTTTGAGAGTCTGTGCACCTAAGTGCATCAGCAAGGTCCTCAAAACTAGTTGTCCAGTTGTCAGCTGCCAAGGGCCCTTCATTTCCATCAAACACCGGAGAATTGTGTCTGAAGATGAACATCCAACCACATTACGCTCTCCCTGTCCTGGCGCTGCAGCTATCAAAGCTGCCCAAAACTGTGCTAAATCAGGCATCTGAAGAGGAGGAGGAGGAGGTGGTGGTGGTGGAGGTGGTGGTGGAGGTGAGTCACCGCCAGCTCGATCACCCACAGAAGATTCCTCAACCTCATTATGCGACGGAGGTCTTAGTCTAGGTGGCATAGTTCTGCGTAACAACATAAAAGTTTAGCCTACATGTAAGCATATAAATATCGCTATACAAGTAAATGCAAGTCATGACAAATGCATTACAGTAAACATGCAGTGCACGCAAATAGGTCTTGGTTACAAGTTTTCAAGTCCTAAGGCTCTTTTGTTTCACTTAGACTCTAGTACCAATCCTAGACTTCCGCTTCCCTATGTCCCTAGAGTTAACCGCTCTGATACCATTTTCTGTGACGACCCATTTTTTTTTTTTTTATATTATATTTTTTCTTTTCTTTTGAGAAGGGCCGCATGGCCCTTCTCTTTTCTTTTGTGGGGCGCACACCTGCGCCCCACCATATATATATCTATATATATATATGTTATTTAAATTTTTATTTATTTATTTTCCTCTTTTTTGTTATTTATTTATTTTTCTATTTTATATTTTATTTGCATTCTAATAACATTAAATTAGCTTCTTTCAATTATTTAACTAAATTTTGTATTTAGATAAATAACATCATTTTATTTATTTATTTATTTTCCTTTTCTATTTCTTTATTTTCTATTTTATGTTTTATTTGCATTATAATAACATTACATTAACTTATATCAATTATTTACCTAAATTTTGTATTTTAATTTCTACAAAATATCTCGGACGTTACATTATTCTTCAGTCGGGCATAAATGTCAATGGCGAACCAAAGAAGAAAATCCAGCAGCCCTTAGCAAGCAAACATTGATGAAGTCTAATGCGCAGCTGCAGAGAGATGACTCTGATGATGATGAGGCGCCCCCACCTGCTGCTATACCAGTCAGCTTTCCAAATATGGCTTCATCCTCACATACTGTACCGCCATCTGAGCCAGAGGTAAATTATGATCAGATTATGGAGGCTTTTGCTGCACTTCAGGGAGGGATGAGCAGCTTCCAGGTGTCTATGTCCTCCATGCAGCAGTCTATGAGTTCCTTGCAGCTTGCTGTGCACTCCATCGACAGGCGCGTGGAGCAGAACCAACTGGACCTTCAGGAGTGCCTGAAGTATCATCATCCTAACAGCAGTGATGATGAGGATGGTGCAGATGGGATTTTACCCATGGTTGAGGATGTTTGATTCCCTCTAATGTTTTTTTGTAGTCTTTTTCTTATTTTTGAGACAATTTCTGTTTGTGGTTAAAACTTTTTGGATATATATTACTCTGTTTCCCGGGTCCTTCTGAGACAGTTAGGGGGAGTAATTTTTATGACAGTTAGTTTTTATTACTCTGTTTACCCTTTGTCCCTTTGTGACAAAAAGGGGGAGTAATCTTCATTTTGGACCGCGAATGTATTTCCAAACCGGTCAAGTGATTTTTTGTCCCAGAATGGCCAAAGGAGGAGTTTGTTAGTATTTTGGCCTCATTCTGTGTTTGGACAAAATCACTTATATATAAGGATGCTGCAAACAGGGATTCCACTGTTCAGAGTGAAGTCAGAAGAATTTCAAAGTTCCCTGTCAGCCGTCCGAACGATGTGTCATCCCTTCCGGACGCCCATCTGTCTACTGCTCCATCCGTCCGGACGATGTATCATCCCGTCCGGACACCAGACACTCCAGCATCATCCGTCCGGACGACGTGCTTCTTCCGTCCGAACACTTCACTGTATCGAGAAGCTTTTATGCCAGCTTGCTCCGTCCGGACATTTTTGCAGCACGTCCGGACGCCTATCAGTTCTCGAACGGTTCACTGATTCTTTCCAAGTTCCAAGAAAGGGAAGATCAATCAACCGTCCGGACGATGTGGTATACCATCCGGACGCGTATCTCCGTAAGGCAAGAATCGCAGTTCAAAATGAACCGTCCGGACATCTGACAGTTGTGGTCCGGACGCTGGTGCATCGTATATGGTAACTGACGATTCGACTTCAACCATCCGGACGTCTCCCCCATTTGGTCCGGACGCACACACATAAAAAATGGAAATTGCGTGCTGAAGTTTAGCTGTCCGGACGCTCCTGCCCTTTGGTCCGGACGTGCGAAGCCTGTTATGGAAATTACTTGCAGCGGACGTGTGTCCGTCCGGACGCTCCTGCCCTTTGGTCCGGACGCGCGAAGCCTGTTATGGAAATTACTTGCAGCGGATGTGTGTCCGTCCGGACAATCGAGCCATCCCGTCTGGACGATGTTCTTATACAGGAAAGATTTCTACGCGAAAATTTCAGAAAATCCTGTCGCACAGTTTTCCGTCCGGACGGTCATGGTCCACCGTCCGGACGGCTCACAGGCTTATTTTGCCTGACGCTCATTCTGAACCCCAGACTATAAATAGGGGTCCTTGGGCACTTAGAGCTACAAAAATTTGGTGTGAATTCCATTAGAGCTTAGAGACGTGTTATTTCCTCTAGAGCCGTTTTTCAAGTGTGCTACGCTATAAATCGAAGTCTATCTTAGAGGTCGGCTCTAAGGTAAGGAGTTCCATTGAAGACCCCTTCAGGTAGGTGAACCTGGTTGGGAAGCGTTCGTGTTGGGTTACACGTCAGAGATCAAGGTACGACCACTGCATCGGTACATGTGAGTGTTACTATCTTGTATCTAGCTTTGTCTTCTGAATAGTGGAATTCCTGGGTTTGGCTGCCCCGGAGTGGTTTTTCTCTTAACTGAGTTTCCACTTCGTCAACAAAAATCCTTGTGTCATTTACTTTCCGCTGTGCCTTAATTTTTGTTGACACTTTTGCACAAACTTTACTTTTAGAAGTCATTTCAATTTTTTCAGATTCCAACTCAAAGAAGTCGGATCCCAAGCAATTGTCCGGACGATGTGTGATCCCGTCCGGACGCTCTTCAATTAGAAACATCCATCCGGACGCCCCGCAATGTCTTACAGATAAACATTGAAGACGTCCGGACGTCAGAGCAACACTGTCCAGATGTTCGGTCAATCAGTATTCAACAAAGAGTCTATTTTCAGAAGTCGACACTGTTTGGGAAGTCTCTGCAAGCCGTCCGGACAACGTGGCAACACGTCCGGATGATGTCCAGTAGTTCAGAATATTCTAGAGTTCCGTTTGAAAGTGGAAAGGATTTAGCAAAGACCGTCCCGACGCTCGATCAAGCCATCCGAACGTGAACCCGATAATGATAAAATTACGCTGTTTCTAAAAGGATATTGCAGAAAACCGTCCAAACGTGGCTAACTTCCGTCCGAACGCTAGCTAGCCAGAGTCCGAATCTCAGCAGTTTTTGAGGTCTCTTGAAGCCTATAAATAGGGGGCTCTAGGCTAGTGTTTTGTACAGAATTCGGTATTGAATTCTCTTAGCTTTGAGAGGGTGTTTAGGGAGAGTCAAAGATCCGCTAGCTCTCAAGCCGTTGCCGGTGTGTGCTCAATAGTTCATGTGAAGTCTATCTTAGGGGTCGGTCCTAAGGTAAAGGATCCATCAAAAACCCCTTTCAGGTGGAAGATCTGGTTGGGAAGCGTTCACGATAGGTTTCGTGTCAGAGTTAAAGGTATGACTACTGCATAAGGGTATGTGAGTACGAGTGTCTTGTAACTAGCTTTGTTTTTGGATAGTGGAGTTCCTGGGTTTGGCTGCCCCGGAGTGGTTTTTTCTCTTCATAGAGTTTCCACTTCGTAACAAATATCTTGTCTCATTTAAATTCCGCATTTAAGATTTTTGTTTGCACACAAACACACACACTTGGTTTAAATTAGAAGTCAATAATTATTTTCATTTACTAACTGTGATAACACCGTGCCTCAAGGCATTACGACTTTGTGACTATGGCACAACAGTTGATCATGCAAGTACTAGAGTGAAACTCCAATATACAAGCATGTCTTGTTGATGTACCAACGGCAATCCATCTCCCTACTCCCAAAACACACTGTTACCTCAACTAATAACGTCAACATCTAGGTACATCAAGCTTAAAACAATGCCATCGTGCTCTTTAGTACGAAGATAATATCATTCCCCAAATACGGGTAACACCAAATCCCAGGACATTATAGCATCATGCCTTGAACAGTAGGTGATTATGCAATCACTAGAGTGAAACTCCAATATGCAAGCATGTCTTACTGGAGAACAATAACATTTTCCTACCTACTCCCAAGATACTGCATTACTCATACCCAAACAATGAAGATACCCTTGCACATCCAAGCTCAATATTCTTAAGTCAAGCAACCAAGCGATAGAAGCATACATAAGCTCTTTGCCATTAAAACTCTTAGGCATACTAATACGTCTAGCAAAACTACAATATTCTATATCATGAAAACATCACACACAATTTAAACAATGTTATGCATGCTCATGATAGTCTTATTTTTCTTTGTGAGGCTTACCCTCTCTTCATTATTATGAGGCTTACCCTCTCTTTCGTTGTTATGTTCATGCTTTATGCTTTACAATTCAAACTCTATAACCTACTCTTTGCAAATTATGCTTTCTTCAAACAATAAATCAATCAACATGCATTGTTATCATTCTATTTTACATAATTTAAATCCCAACCACAACACACATTCAAACACTTTAAATCAACTCAACACCTTTCATTCATGCATCATTTCATAACATCATTGATATTATTTGAACATAATCGAAACTACTCAAATCATCCAAAACATATATTTTAACATACAGTTGGTTTAGATTTATAAAACACATATATATTTTGCTATTCTATAATATATGAAAATAATATTTTTTCTCAGAGAGTAGAATACTCACCTTGTTTGCATTGGACTCTTGACTCAAACATTTCTCCCGTGTTCTAGTTACTTGGACTCTACATTGGAGAACCAATTAAAGTCTCCAATCCGAACACGATCTTGCAAACACTTATAATGTTAAACTACGCAATGGAACTCTATACTCTATGACAGACAGACTACCCGCTTGCTCACACGTTGTATTACCCGCTTCTAAGTCTAGCTAAGTATCCATAGCTATTGTTAGATTAATCATCGGTTGTAGGTTTGTATCTTATCTTGTTTATTTTTCATTATTACATTTTATTGTCATTGTTAACCCAGTAGCGACTTGTTACTTATTTACTAAGTTAATGATATATATTTTTAACCCATATACATGCATATGTACATATACATATATGCATATATACACATACAACGCTTATACCTAATCCGATGATACACTAAAATACTTAGTGTACATGGACAGGTAAATCGGGTACCAAGTTACCTTATTATCATCATTAGACGTTAAGCGTTATGGTTTGTTTATCCACATAAGCTAACTAAGTGTATTCGGTCCATATATATATATATATATATATCTATAGAATGATTACTAAGTTAATCACCACCCCAACACACATAGGTATCTCATATTGTCCTAATACACTCTTACCCATTAATTCTTCCTCATGTCATTTCTAAAATCCAAACCAATTAAAGCTCATAGATATAACTAATTACACCTACTAGCACTCAACACCACATAAAAACCTAGAAGCCAATCTAATCCTCATGAAAAATCTCTCACTTAATCAAGGCCTGAAGCATACTTAAAACACTAAAATAAATCATAATAGAAAACCTACTAGATTCCATTGAATCCATTAACAACCTACATAACATTCCATTCTCTATTTCAATCGCATTTGCCATTTACACCAAAGGATCTAAACACGTCAATTTCAACTCTTCTCAACAAACCAATTCTCAATCCCACATTCAACCAATCAGCCCAACATACCACCAATCCATCATTACAACTCACACGGCTAACACAAATATCCAACCAATCTAAGCAAACTCAAATATACAATAGAAACCAAAGAACCAAAACACCACAATCCATTCTAGTAAATTGTACACCAAATTAATACTACTAAAAATTCCAACATCACATGCTAATCAACAAATTCACAAATCTAACCCCCAATTTTGGATTCCACCAAAACACTCATCAAGATCACTCCCTTTTCTTAAGTGTGGACACTCACGGGTTCTTAAGAAAAATCACATAGTAATACACATTAAGTTTCATACTAATATATAACCAACCCATTCAGAGTTTCAACAACTAAAATACACCAATCAAAGCCCCATATCTCAGCCATAGACTCCATAAAAAATCCCCCCAAATTTACTCCCAGAAATGAACCTAATTCTGAAAATTATCAACCAAAATTGGAAAAATAATCCAAGCTTCAAAAACCCACTGATTCAGCCAAGACAAAGAAATCATCAACAATTTCATTCATCAACCATGAATCCTTCCCAAAAATTAATCCATTCCAAAGTATTAATCATAGGTTAAAGTCACAAAAATCAAAACCCATAAAATTATATACCTAAATTAGTAACTTTAGAAAGCCTAGGATTTCAACCTAGATTGAACCGCAAAAAGGACCCATTCAGTTCTAACAGAAAATCAAAGGAAATATCTACACAAAATCAGAAACAAGAGGAGGAGGAACTCACCGAAACAGGGCTGGAATCCAGTGCCTAGCCGCTGCCTCCACTCTCCGATGGTGGCCTAGGCACCACAGCCCCAAAATCGCACCACCCATGGCTTCAACACTCACAGGTGCTCTCATTCTCAACTCATCACTCTGAATCTCTCTCGGGTTTGGTTTCTGTGTGTCTCCGTTGTGTGCATAGAAGAGGAGAAAGAAGAAAGGAAGAGAAGAGAGAAATGGAGAGAAAAGAGAGAAAAGGGGGGAGTGTTTGGCTGAGAGGGGAGAGAGGGAGAAAAAGAAAAGAAAGAAACAGAAAGGGAGAGAGTGTGAGTGACGTGTCAATGTGTGAGTGGTTGGGAGGAGATAAGCTTATCTTCTCCCAGCCAACCGTGTGCTGACATATGGCAAAGTGAGATTTCTTTTATTTTAAATGCCCAGACTTTTATTAATTACATTAGGAACCCATTATTTAAAAATCCTATCTTTTAACAACTAATATTTAACCCCACATTTTTTCAAACTACATTTTACTAATGCGATTAATTATTTATTCCAATAGGACCTATTATTATTTATTATTATTTTCTAAAGACCCATTAGAAATATTTTATTATTCTAATTCTATTATTTTATCTTAACTCATTTATATTTTGATAATATAAATATTGTCACTTATAATCTAACTATTGGTCACATCTAATTAATAAATATAATTTATTAATTTGCTAAGTTACCTATTTCTTTTCTTGGTCTTTACACAAATTCAAAATTGATTTGGTGCTAGACCTTTCGAAAAGTGAGTTTGCTAAGATCAACATTCTTCCAGACTTGTTCTAAGCTCGGAATTTGATGGATTTTGAGTGATTTTCTTCCAACACCTCCAAAATACAAAAACAACACAAAATATCAAACTATAACAAAACTAAGAGATTAACATATGTGAATGAAGGGGCTTGAATGTGTAACATTCATCAATTATCAGTTTTTCACCGAGTAACCGTACCTCTTGCCTTATTAAGCCTTAAGTGTTCGCGTCAAAAGGTTAGAAGTTTTCTTTGATTGATAGCATGGCTAGTTTGGCTTCATAGCCTTTTTGACTCGAGTTAGTAAGCCCTTTGGGGTGTCTTTACATCTAATACCCTAAAACCATTTGGTTTGGGAGTCATTGGCTTAAAGCTCGATACAAGTGTCAACTAGAAAGCTTAAAGGATCTAAGCACTGCGAAACCTATATATATAAAGAAAAAGAAAATATGCATTTGTTGTTTTATCCAATGAGGAATCCAGCAAATTTTGAGTATTAAGCAATTCATGATTGAGATTAGTTTTTGAACCCTCATGACTATGTGTTAAGTTCACTTTACACTAGTTATATCTTGTAATATCTCATAATGCCATGTTAGTAGCTTGATTTTTAATTCCCTGAAATTGTTAAGATGGTGTTTATTTTGTTAAGCTTGCTAATGAATGAGAATCATAATTTTGGTGACACTTAACTCTTTTGGATAACATGATTTTTTGCATAATGTTTGTGGGTAGCATATTTGGCAAACCCTCACGAGACTTCACTCGTCAACTAGGGAGTCCTAGGGGTTTGAAAGGCTTATTACATATGCTAAATGCAATCATGTTCCCTGTGACAGAGGAGGAAGAGTAGTTATTGTTTTAGTTTTTATTTTCAATTTTTATTACTGAGAGACTAGCAATATGTAAGTTTAGAGGTATGATAAATGCTAAATGTTACACATTCAAGGCCCTTTTATTCACATATGTTAATCTCTTAGTCTTATTATAATTTGATGTTTTGTGTTGTTTTTGTGTTTTCTTGTATTTTATAGGTTTTGGAAGAAAAGTACTCAAAACTCATCAAATTCCAAAATTAGAAAAAAGTCTACAAGAATATTGAAGTCGATAAACTCATTTTTGGAAAGATCCAACTACAAATCAATTTTGAATTTAATAAAATAGAAGTCGGCAAAATCTGTTATTTTTGGAAAGAATCCAAAATGAGCATGTCTCTATATTTTAATCATAACGTTTTGCTCGAGTATTGGATTGTGACGAAATTAGTAGCCTTGGAAAGCTAATACAAAAAGAAACAAATATGTTTGAAATAATTTTTTCCTAATTTGGATGTTTACTATGCCAAAATCACCACGTAATAAAGGACCACAAATCTATACGAATTTGGAATCCTTTTGCTTCTTGGATTGGATTTTCAGTTTTCTACTAGGACTAGGAGATTCCGATTTTCCTAGTTTTTCTAGGGCTTCTAAGGTTTTCCTAATCCTTATAAATAGGTATCTAAACATCGAAGAAGAACACACTGCTACCTAGAGCAAATTCAATAAAATACTTCTTGAAGGCTTGAAGAGTTAACGAGAAGTAACCATGGCAGGAGGCCATCTCAGCAGTGTCATGAGTGGCTAAAACCCTTCGTAGGATATTGATGTAGCCCTATCCAAGTACAATGGTTTGATTGTATCTTAATTTAAAGAATTTTAGTTTATGCATGTTGGTTGTATAATTATGAGAATTGCTACAATTTGATATGGTTCTTAATATTTTAATGCAATTGTTCTTAAATTCAAAATCAATATGGATAAAATTCTTTTTTCTTTTTTTTTTTTTCCTGTGAACTCAAATCATTCTTATTTTCTGTGATTATGAGAATGATGATTATACAACGAGTTTAATTGACATATGATCAAGAGGATTAGATAGGCTATGCCTAGGGAAGACGGATCGTACTACACTATGGTTTAGTGTAATTTAGGTAGACGGTCTATGTCAACCGAAGATGGGTTATACTATGTTATTGATTGTATGTATCTTATTAAAGAATTAGGTAATCTATACCTAGGGAAGAAGGGTCGTACCGTATCTTAGTGGTTAGATGGACAGTCCGTGCCAACCAAAGATGGATTCTCTCTCTCTCTCATATTTCAATTATCTTTTGCGTTTATTTTGTGCACTTTAATCAACAATATTTTCTTAAGTTATTTTTAATCTTCATAAAATTGACAACAACACTCCTATAGTCCTTGAGGTTCACACCCTCTCTATAGCCTTATCCTACAAGGATTCGTTCTATTGCGAGTGGAAATTTATTATTGATATATTTTTGCTTCAAAAAGACCACATCAACAGACAAGGTTTTGATCACCAAATGAGGCCAATTTTCAAAACCTAACAAAAGATATATAGGTTTCTTTACTTTCTCCACCAACTTTGTGGTGTGATAATGTGGAAGCTAATGCTCTTGGTTCCAAACCAATATTTCATGTTCGAACTAAGCATATTGAATTTAATTATTGTTTTGTGTGCAAGACGATTCTTAATAAAGATATACTTATCTGTTACATTACCTCAACTGATCAAGTAGTCGATGTTTTCACCAAAGGACTTACTTCTACTAGATTTTTGTTTTTATTGGACCATGCCATGAGCTTGAAGGGAGTTACAAACCAGTCTCAAACAAGTGAAATAGAAGAAGCAAGTTTCGATAAAGAACAGAAGATAGACTGTGACGACCCGCAACTGCCCTATAGTACCAAGGGCAAGTAATGACGCTATCACAATATAACCACACAACATATCAGAATTCATAAAAACTCGCAGTAAAATATCTAAACATAACATGCATAGTTGATCAAATAGACATCTAGATTTTTAAACATTTACATTGTGCTTGGACATAACAAAATTCACTGGCTAGACAAAAAGGCCATAGGCAGCACAAACTAAATACATCATAAGTGTATATACATGACAAAAATTATGTACAACAAAAGATAGACTAATGAACTAGTCTAACAAACCCAAGGCACCCTATAGCCTCAACCATAGCAACCCAAGTAGAAGGCTACTGGGTCATCGTCAACATCCTTCTCATTACCTGCAACTGTAATGTCTATGTGATTGTGGGATGACCACAATAACATAGGTGGATACGTGAGTCCACAGTCTCAGTAAATATAGCTATTACTAACTTTAAATAAAGAGTCATCTCTTATAAATTTTTATACCATGAGTTTATAATAACAGCAACGATAGGTTTTACAGTTTATTAATTAAATCATAGCTGATAAATAAACACTGTAGAGAAATACGTCCTTGTGACAAAATAGCTTAGCTTTAATTATATATATAATTCACATCTCGCACTAGAAATATATACATACGAATACATCTAAGCCCATAGTATACTCTCTACATATATAGATAACTTAGCTACCCAAGTATATATTCATTTCACAACCCATTAAGCAAAACACATGCATATGGACATATCTAAGTAAGAAACAGTTCATATACATCAATTTCAATCCCATGAAATAAATTTCATTAACGTCAATGCAAAACTTATGCATTGCATTATTTCAATCATCTCGTTCATTCCCTTTTTCATTCTTTCTCGTGTCTCACATAAGGGCCTGTACTCCTTTTGGCTTACTAGGGCCTGTACACCCCTGTATTTACGGTTGAATGGGGCCCGTACTCCCCACAATCAACTTGCGCACTTTTGTCTCAACATTGGTGTCTTACTTCACCAGTCTGGGGTCTGTAGTCCCAATATTATTATTATTAAGTTAACTACACTATGACTCATACACCACACGTTTTGGGGCATGTGGTCTTAATACATTAATCTTTTATTCTCGTTTCCATAGTCTTAACTCATTTTTTTTTTTTAACATTGGAGCTTATTCCATTCAATCATCCATATGCAACATCATGTCATATTCATCAAATCAAGCAATCCTTTTTTTTTTTTCATAATCATCCATTTCTCAACATCATTTCTCAACACATGTAAATTCATCAAAGTACACCTATTCCTATTTATTTAAAAAAATATACGGCTCATATAAAACATAATATTCATGCTTTAAAAATAAGCACAATATTTTCCTTAGTAAGTAATATACTTACAATATCCTTTACTAGTTGAGAAGGATCCCCAACTCAAGTACACACTGCAATATCATGTTCTACAATACAATTAGACTCATACCCATATAAAAAACCCAACTTTGGAAAACTCCATAGTACTCAATCATTTCACTTATTAACCCTTCACAAAATTGCTAAGGCAATTTAGGGTTAAAGACCACTACACCGTCAATCACCCATTCTATTAAAACATCTAGGGTTTATAACCAAAACCCCCAATCAACCTAACTTAAGAGAAAACACTATACCTCTCTTAAAATCTAATGCAAATAAGGGTTAATTATCAGTACACACCCAATTGACCCAATCTTTAAGAAGATTTAGTGTTCAACATCAAAAACCCCAAACTGACCAAATTCAAGAAAAATTAGGGTTCCAATTCTTACCTTTGATTGATGGAGGAAATTGGAATTTCAACACCAAGAATCCACCACCCAAAGCTTAGATATTGTATATAACCCTTCCTCACAAAATCATCCTAAGGAAATTCCATGGGTAAAGCATCATTACCCGACATTTAATGTGACCTATAAAAAATCTACAGTTTAGCTTCATACCTTAGATTAGTGGAGGAAATGAAGTTCCCAGACCAAGAATCTCCTTCCCCCAAGCTTAGAAATGTAGTAACACTCCTCCCTTAAGCTCCCAAGCCTTTAAATGGAAGACACCCACAAGGAGAGAGGGCATGAGAGGGCGAGAGATAAATGAGAGTGGGTTTGTGAAAATTGCGTGAAGGGTCAGATATTTATCATCTAACTTAGTTCATCTGCAGTGCCATCCATACGCAATTGCAGACGAGCCCATATGACTCACTTTGCTTGCAATCTTGCCTGAACACCAATGTAGATGAGCCTCTCTAACTCACCTTGTATGCAATCTCGTCCGTACGCAATTACAGATAAGCCTATGTGTCTAGCTTTCTAGTCTTCTTCTTACCGCCCGTTTTTTACCAAGTAAACGTTCGAATTAGCAATTAGTCATGAAACATGAATTTAGGCTGTTAAGCCATGTTTCCAATGACATCAAGTGTACCCTCATACGACGGTAAAAACTTGAGATACAATTTTTTTACTAAAGCAAGCCTGATTAAAAAATCAACATTTTTGTAAACTTCTAAGCATACTATTACTCAAAGTGTTTTGGGTTAAAGCTAATAAACATGCTAACTATTCTTGGTTGTTATCTATACTTTAGTGAAAGTGCTCATCCTACCTATCATGTTACTCCAACATATAACTCTTGATAAAGCTTACCAAGGAACATAGAAAGATAATCTAATCAAGACAACTTAGATTAGCTTAACCTGCCTCTTTTGAATGTTTATTAATTGATATAGTTTGTATGGATTTAAATCTAGTCCATGATAAGTGGAGCTTCTATTATGAAAACCTGTACATATACCTCATACATAAATACAACAGCATGTTGTTTAGCTCAACTTGATATTTCTATCCTTTTTTTGTTTCACAAACTACCTTGATAGAGTGATTGCAGCATTCCTAATTGCTAAGCTAAGTTCTTAAAGCTTTCAATTTACAAGTTCGAGAGAGCTCATATCTATATCTATATATATATATTTTAAAAAATGGGTTTCTGCTTTTTATTTAGGGAAAAATGCTTCATTAGTTCCTATTAGTATTTTGGCCTCATTCTGTGTTTGGACAAAATCACTTATATGTAAGGATGCTGCAAATAGGGATTCCACTATTCGGAGTGAAGTCAGAAGAATTCCAAAGTTCCCTGTCAGCCGTCCGGACGATGTGTCATCCCGTCCGGATGCCAGACACTCCAGCATCATCCGTCCGGACGACGTGCTTCTTCCGTCCGGACACTTCACTGTATCGAGAAGCTTTTGTGCCAGCTTGCTCCGTCCGAACGTTTCAGCAGCACGTTCGGACGCCTATCAGTTCTCGAACGGTTCACTGATTCTTTCCAAGTTCCAAGAAAGGGAAGATCAATCAACCATCCGGACGATGTGGTATACCGTCTGGACGTGTATCTCCGTAAGGCAAGAATCGCAGTTCAAAATGAACCGTCCGGACATCTGATAGCTGTGGTCCGGACGCTGGTACATCGTATATGGTAACTGACGATTCGACTTCAGCCGTCCGAACGTCTCCTCCTTATGGTCCGGACGCACACGCATCAGATATGGAAATTGCGTGCTGAAGTTTAGCCGTCCGGACGCTCCTGCCCCTTGGTCGGGACGCGCAAAACCTGTTATGGGAATTACTTGCAGCGAACGTGCGTCCGTCCGGACAATCGAGCCATCTCGTCCGGACGATGTTCTTATACAGGAAAGATTTCTCCGCGAAAAATTTCAGAAAATCCTATCGCATAGTTGTCCGTCCGGACGGCTCACAGGCTTATTTTGCCTGATGCTCATTCTGACCCCCAGACTATAAATAGGGGTCCTTGGGCACTTAGAGCTACAAGAATTCAGTGTGAATTCCATTAGAGCTTAGAGACGTGTTATTTCCTCTAGAGCCGTTTTTCAAGTGTGCTACGCTATAAATCGAAGTCTATCTTAGAGGTCGGCTCTTAAGGTAAGGAGCTCCATTGAAGACCCCTTCAGGTAGGTGAACCTGGTTGGGAAGCGTTCGTGTTGGGTTACACGTCAGAGATCAAGGTACGACCACTGCATCGGTACATGTGAGTGTTACTATCTTGTATCTAGCTTTATCTTCTGAATAGTGGAATTCCTGGGTTTGGCTGCCCCGGAGTGGTTTTTCTCTTAATTGAGTTTCCACTTCGTCAACAAAAATCCTTGTGTCATTTACTTTCCGCTGTGCCTTAATTTTTGTTGACACTTATGTACACACTTTACTTTTAGAAGTCATTTCAATTTTTCAGCAAGTAAGATAAGCAATCAAACCTGATGCCGTAGGATTAGAAACCAAATCCGAGGCATGAACTCCTGAACCTGCTAGGTGCGTCTGTTCCCCCTAATGGGGTGACTGTCCTTCTTAACCCAAGCCTGCCTTCCTATGGGTGGTTGCTAGCAGGACTTCATCATCCACTCCATCATGCTATGCATCCAGATAGGTGGCTCACTATGGTATAGATCTTGATCCACCTTCTGTGGCCTTCTAAACTGCTTAGATTTGATCTTTGAGGTGCCACTTTGATTGGCTGGTATAAATCGCTGCTAAGGCCTCTGATGTTGAGATGCCTGGTATTGTGGTGCATGAGACCAAGGAGCTTGATATCTTGGTGCTGGATGATAAGGGTCCTGATACCATGGAGTCTGATACTGGGTCGCTGGTCTAGTGCCATGATTGGCCTGTCGAGGCACTTCTTTCTTTGCCTTGGCTTTCTGAGCTTTCAAGAGGGAGCACTAAGGATGAACATGCCCACTTAGACTGCAGTGATGGCATATGGTAGATCTTCTGATGGAATGAGGCTTCTAAGTGCCTGGAACATCATCATTGACCTTGTTCTTCCCTTTATCTTCAACAGTGGGAGGAGGCTCTGGGACTGCAGGTTTCACAAATACAGTCTTTGAAGTAGAGGGAGCATCAGAAGAGGGAGCTACATACCCGAGACCAGTTTTGTCAGTTGGACTCTTCTGAATAGATAGCATTCGAGTCAGTTTCTCATCAGTGACTCTTTCTAACTGGAGCTGAGTCTCTAGCAGCTTCTCCTCGAGCTCTTGTATTCTAAGCAGCAATGAACTTTTCTTAGTTTGTAAACTGTTCAGATCATAAAGGTGCTGCTTACGACCTTCCCTTAGCTTCTCATACTCTATGTAGAGTGTCTTGTAAGCCTCCTTGAGCTCTTCCCCATCATCACTATGCTCTGAATAATAAGAGTTTTCCTCCTCAATGTGTGGGGCTATAAAGGCCAGAAATTTCTCAGACTCTGGAGCTTCTTCTTCTGTCTCATCACTGAGACTCACAATGTACGCCTTCCCTTTGCCCTTCTTTAGATTCCCGCAATCAGCTCGGATATGCCCAAAACTTGACCATTCAAAACATCTGGGGCCTCTGGGATCCTTCTTTTCTTCTTCCTCAGGGTCAGCTTCTCTTGGAGCTTTCGTCACCTTTTCAGAAAACTTCTTCTTGAATCGGTCGTCTCTCATTAGTCTTCTGAAATTCTTGGCTAACATAGCCATAACTTTTTCTTCCTCCTCAAAGTCATTTTCAGATGAAGCTTCTTACTTTTTCTTGGAAGCCTTCAGGGCAATGGTCTTTAGCTTCTTGACCGGGGGTAGGGACAGCTTATAAGTTTGAAGAGATCCCACCAACTCTTCAATCTTCATTTCTTCAAGATCTTTGCTCTCTTCAATAGTAGTTACCTTGATCCTGAAACGCTCAGGCAAAGATCTTAGAATCATTCGGATGAGTTTTACATTCGAGACAGGCTTCCCGAGACTCACCATAGAGTTTCTCAGGTCACTCATCTTGGAGTAAAACTCTCCAAATGTCTCTTCTTACAACATCTTAATTTCTTCAAATTTGAAAATCAACATTTGAAGTTTGGCAGATTTTATAAGCTCAGTGCCTTCATATGTTGTTTCCAAGATTTGCCATGCTTCTTGAGTAGATTCACAGTTTGAAATGTTCGCAAATTCAAACGATGAAAGTGCTTGACACATAGCATGGAGGGATTTGTCATAAGAAAGTCGTGCGTTTTTCTGAGGGACTAGCTCAAGCGTTGTATCCTCTGGTTTAGTCCAACCAGTTTCAACAATACTCCAACAATCAATAGATTTTAAAAAGAACCGCATGCGAGCTTTCCAATAGCCATAGTTCGAGCCATCAAAGCCAGGAACAAAATTAAGAGTTTGAGACATATCAAAAATTAGAAGTCAAAAATAACACTCAAGAAATAAATCTTCTCAGAGTGTACCAAGCTCTGATACCAATTGAAAAATGAAATTGACTTCTAAAATAAGGGCAAGTGTGTGTGTGCACAATGTGTTAACAAAATAATGCGGAAAATAAATAACACAAGAATTTTTGTTAACGAAGTGGAAACTCAAGATGAAAAAAACCACTTCGGGGCAGCCAAACCCAGGATATCCACTATTCAAAAGACAAGACTATATACAAGATAGTAACACTCACATACCCCTGATGCAGTGGTCGTACATTGCTCTCTAACGTGTAACCCAACACGAACGCCTCCCAACCAGGTCTCCTACCTGAAGGGGTCTTCAATGGAATCCTTTACCTTAGGGCCGACCCCTAAGATAGACTTCAGTTTAAGCGCAGCAACAACACACATAGCAACGGCTCTAGAGAGAACGAATCAGTTCAATAACCTCACAAAATAACTCTCTAAGCTCTAGTGGAATTCAATACCGAATTCTTACAATTCTCAAGCACATGGGCCTCTATTTATAAGCTGAGGACTCAAATGAGCGTCTGGCTTGATAAAGCTGGGCGCCATTCGGACGGTGGTCATGGGCCGTCCGGACGGCCCATGACCACCGTCCGAATGGACAACTGTGTGACCAAAATTCTGAGATTTTCGCTGAAAATCTTTCCTGTTTGAGAGCCGCGTCCGGGCGGTGAGGCATTGTCGTCTGGACGGTCGCACGTCCGCTGCAAGTAATTTCCTTATTAAGGCCTCGCGCGTCCTAACCATTGGGATTGGGGGTTAAATTAGACAGTTAAAGTGTAAAATGACTCTTATATCTCTATAAACTTTATAAAATTACAAATTACCCTTAAATTACATTTTTTTTTTCCAGAAGATGAAGTTATTTTGGGATTTTTTCACCCCTCCATTAGGATTGAACTGTTAGTATTTTTTGTTAAATCCTAACGGATGGGTAAGATTGCAAATTTTTTAAAGTTCGATACACTAAATTGAAAGTTTTTCAACTTTGTAGGGGAGATTGCAATAGTGATAAAAGGTTAAGGGGGGTTAAGTGAAGTCTTTCCTGTTTTTATGAATGATTGGGTATGATGTCGAAGCACCATTAAAAATTTGGGTAATGTTACTCTTCACACCAATTAATTATACTCATGTCACATGGGTTGACATAACGTGTTTTAATTAGTCTTTCTTTTGCGTGTGTGTGTGTGTGTGTGTATTTAAGTGGCTGACATGAAAAACGAAATAAATGGGTACGTGCATAGTAGCATTACTCTAAAACTTTAACATAAGGTGGACGAAAGGATTAAATGATAGCGGTTCTAACCTTAGAGAGTAAATTAATAACTTTTAAAACTTAGAGAGCGATTTGATAAAAGGTTATTGTTAGAATAATACAATCCAACAGTTATTCCTCAAGACCAATGAACTATTTGCACAAATGGAATGTCAACCATGTCGGGCCAAATTTAAATGAAGTAGCCCACCGTCTAGCGAAGAAAGCATTATACATGCCAGAGGAACATGTTCTAATAGAGGAAGTCCCCCATTGCATCTCTGATATTATATCTGTTAAGTGCTGTTCTTAATTTGTTTTTCTTATAAAAGATTTGCTCAATTAATCTCAAAAAAAATAAAAAAATGAAGCATTTTTCCTTTTTATTTATACCAATGGCAAAATCACATATATACGGGTAAACAAAATTCTGATAGAGTGCAAGAAAGATTGCGTCAATGGTAGCCAATAAAAGATAAATCAAAACTTTATACCATGCACGTACTAATCTGACAAGGTTTCGCCAATAAAAGATAAATCAAAACTTTATACCATGCACGTACTAATCTAAAGCAGATTATAGTGTTTGTACATAGCATTTGAAGACAAACAGTTAAATATCTAAATCACCAAAATTGCTTAGACTCCGATTCTTCATTTGCAAGCTTTAACAATGTCTAAAGTATGATATGGAGATTAATATAATCATACTAACGCTTCGTTTGTTTCGTAGAATTTTTTATGAAAAAAGTTTTTCTTATTTTTTCGGTGTTCAATATTATCAAAAATTTTGATCAATCAAAAATATTTTCGGTTGACTAAAAAGATCTCTTTTAAACTGTGTAAAATGGCTTTAATTTTCTATTTCTGTAAATAATTTTTCGAGATTGAGCATCTTCTTCTCACACGCATTTTTTCTCGCAATTCATTGCCGCCCGCTATCCTCCTGAGGGCACTGGAAGTCTCCAACTGTTTTCAGTCGTCACCTGCCTACGGTGAATTTTGGTACGAGTCAAACACCAAAAAATATTTTTAACTTATATAATTTTTCCAAATAATAATTTAATAATTAAAAATATTTTTCAACGAAAAAAAATTTTACACGGAACCTAAATTGGAGTAGATGACAAATTCGGTGAAGAAAATTAAATGAAACCTTGGATGTTAAGAAGGGCTCTCCTGAGTTTTCTGTAACAACCATTGCAGTCAATATTGTTGATCCTCATGACCATGCAGCAAAACTGCCACGTTGAAAGAAAAATTAGATCAATTGAAATGGCAAGCTGATCAAAATTAACTAAAAATTGTTCGAGTACGAGAGAGACAGTGGAGGTTTGGTTGCCTTTTCTTTCATGAAACACACGAAAGAGAGCCGTTGATCGAAAATGCTTGGAATTAATGGAAAACGGAAAAGTAGTGAGTGGATATAAAAAAGGGCATGATAATTGACAGGGTCTTGAGAATAAAAAGGATTATTTATGGGAATTCCCCCCCCCCCCCCCCCCCCCCTCTTTATTTCTTTTTTTTTTTTTGTTTTTTATTTTTTTAATTTAGAATCTGATTCGATGTCTCTGTTAGAATATATTCGATTTGTGTATAAATCTAAAATATAATAAAAATTGAATAGTTGTGGAAGCAAGAGATAGTAAAGAGACAGAATTTTCGTGGTTTAGTCTATGACCTACGTTCACAGGGTAAAATTCAAGAGGCTACATTGTGTTCAACATACAACTTGATTGTTTACAATATAATATAAGTCTCTATTTGTAGTTGAATAAGTTGACATATACAAATAAACCTAAATCGACTTATACTAAAAAACACCAATCAATTTAGACTAAAAAAATATAAATCAATAATATTATATTCAGAATATATTCAAAATATATTCTAACAATCCCAATGCAAAGGTATAGAGTAGAATGCTTATTATTCTTGACTTCCTTTCCGGTTGTTTTTGGATATTTAAACATTGCACAAGCGGAGAGCATCCTTTTCTTGTTTCAAGAGGCTCCTGTGCAAACGGATCAAAGGCATCGCTTTTTGTATAGACTTTCTCCAAATAAGAAAAAGAGATCTTGCGAAAGAACACTCTAGCTTTCTCTCACTGAACACTCATACTTGCTATCACTACTAAAAAAAAGCATATTCTCTAGACGGTTTCTTTTTAGACAGTTTTAAAAACCGTCTAGAAAAATAAAATTTACTGACGGTTTTTTGAAAACCGTCTGTAAAATCAAAAATTACGACGGTTTTACTTAAACCGTCCGTAAATTTTCAGACGGTTTTTCAAAACCGTCTGTAAATTTACAGACGGTTTAAAAAAAACGTCTGAATTTTTTTCTTTGCTTTTTTTTTTTTTCAGACGGTTTTGTGAAAACCGTCTGGAAATTTCCAGACGGTTTTAAGGAAAACCGTCACTAAATTTATAGACAGTTTAAAAAAAAACCGTTTGAATTTTTTTACTTTCATTTTTTCCGGACGGTTTTAGGAAAACCGTCTGGAAATTTCCATACGGTTTTCCTAAAACCGTCACTGAACTTCTTTTTTTTCTTCTGTTTTCTTTTTATTTTTTTCCTTTATTTTTTTTCTTTTTCTTTCTTTTAAAATAAAGACCCAAATCCCTTCTTTTTTAATTAGTCCGACCCCTTCTCTCCCTCTCCCTCTCGTTCTTCTTCTTGTCTCTGCGGTCGGCAACTGAGACGGGCGATGGGAACGGGACGACGCGATCTGGACACGGCCGGAGTCGGTGACGTTGCTGAGGTCAGATCTGAAGCGGAAGGTCAAATATCCGGCCGGATCCGACCGATACCCGCGCCCGACCGAATCTCTGTTCGGATCAGAGACAGATCCGGCCGGAATACGTGGATTTCCGGCCGGTTCTCCCTTCCTCTCTCTTTCTCTCCCCCCTTCCGGCCTCCTCGACACCACTTTCTCCAAGCCACCGGATGGATGTTTGATTTTTTTTGTTTTAGGTAAGTGAAATTCTTAGGTTAGATTTGCATTAATTTTGTGTTGTATTGAGTGTGGATTGTGATTCTTGGGTTTGGATTGTGAAGGATTGTTTGATTTGTGAAGGATTTTTCCTCTGTTTTGGGTTTGGATTGTGAAAGATTGTTTGATTTGTGAAGGATTTTTCCTCTGTTTTGTGATTCTTGGGTTTGACCGATGGATTTCCGGCAGTGACCGGAGAAGCCGAAGAAGGACCGGTGGAATCCGAAGGAGACCGGCAGTGACCGAAGAAGGACCGGTGGAACGTCTCTCCGATGGATTTCCGGTAGAACCGGAGACGCCCACCGAACATAAAAATAAAAATAAGAACAATAATTATATTTAAAATAATAATTATAATTATAATTTAAAAAAAAAAAAAAAAAAAAGAAGACAAATTCTGGACGGTTTTGGTTTAAACCGTCCAAAATTTTATGGACGGTTTTGCCCAAAACCGTCCAGAACCAGTTCTAGACGGTTTGGGCCAAACCGTCTGGAATTGCGGACGGTTTTGGGCAAAACCGTCCCGAATCTTAATTAGCGACACATATTCCTAGACGGTTTTAAACCGTCTAGAAAAAACCGTCTGAAATCAATTTCAGACGGTTTTTTTTGCATTTCTAGAATCTGCTTTTTTTTAGTAGTGTATGGCATCCATGCCAGCACAGAAGCTTGTAGATGCTTGATTTGACCCTAGAATGGGATTCAAAGCACAGTAGAAGGGTAAACATTTTACCTCAACAGTTTTTTTAAGATTGGAAATCTTGTTTTCTTCTCCATCTTTATGCAATCACATAAATAAAGCTGCCTTTAATACTAATGTAGGCACAATAATATATAGGATACCATTCCACACAAATCCACCATGCATGTATAGGACACTTAATTCATTTCGTAATGTTATTTATTAGATTGATATATGATTACCATACAATTTCTAGGTCTTGGATCAATATTTATATATATATAAAAACAAACCAACCGTTGATCATCTAATTGTCACATCATTTTAGTTGTATGATATATATATATATATATTAAATGGCATTACGTGCCCAATTCATTTTTTAGGAAAACAAGGAAATATCCCCAAGAATAGAAAACTATTTGCTAATTATTTTTGTAAAATTTATTCTGTAAATTAGACAATTTCCATATAGCTTTTTATTTGTTTTATATTAATAAAATGGGAAAACATCAAATAAAGTACACCTTATTATTTGATAAAATTGAAATTATAACCCCATGTAGCCGTTTCTTTTTTCTCAGTAGAGAAAGGGACATAATTAGTGCTTAGTGCTCCATTTGTTTTGATGTAAAATATTTTTCTTAGTAAATTATTTTCAACGAAATCATTTTTTAGGAAAATAAAAAAAAAAAAAAAAAGATTTTCCTGAAAAGATTTTTCAGTGTTCGGCTCATACAAAAAAATCACTAATGGCGAAAAATCACCGAAGACGAGATTCCATATTGGTCAGTAGTATTCCGACCACTTTAACTGAATTCCAACAAACTAGTCGGATTTTGGCCAGTTTCGCCGGAATTCAGCACAGTACAATCGTATTCCGGCACCGACTAGATTCCGACCTGTTTTGCCGAAATCTGATTGCAGTCGCTGGCGTCGAAATCCGGCGATCGGATACCTAAAGTCAAGGACCTTCGGCGGATTTGGGTTATCAACAAACTCCAATGCCTGACAATGGGGGATTCCCACAAATGTGCCTGCAAGAATGAAAAGTTTAAATCTTAAAAACGATTTACGGTTTTTAAAACCATAAATTGTTTTCTAAAAATTAAAGAGGCTTTTACGGTCAAAATTAAAAATGGTTTTTATTGATCATCATTTTCAGTCGTAACAAATACTAAAAAATACAAAAAATATTTTACCCCAAAACAAACGAAGCATAAATGCTATTAAGTTTTCTGAAATACATATATAGTTGAGATCAATGTCTGATAAACTGCCAAATTATCATGAGCTTTATTTTTCAAATCAATTTACACAGCCTTAGTAAACAAATTTGCCTAGTGTTTTCATTCTAGATCTTTGGAAAGAAAACCGTACGTGCAGTAGTACTTCTTCAGGCTTTCAAGATAGTTTTCTGAATATAGCAGCAACTTTTCTGAGAGATCATCCCCTGGAAGTTTTTCGAGTAATTGTCACCTTCTTCTCCAATACATTCACCTGTACCGACTCCATATCTGCAAAAGAATAAATTTTCAAAAATCCATTATATATATATTAATTTAATCGGATAATCCTCCAACAATGCCTTATTTGCCTACCGCCAACTTCTGAGATCATTTCAGCTACCCGCTTTTGGCACCTGGCGCAATGTAAATCAGCAGCTAAAACCACATCCTGATCCTGCTTTCAATACCACAACTCATCATTTTGTATGTTTCTGCCAAACAAATCTTATCTTCATATTCTTCTTTTTTTAATTTTTTATTTTTTTTCAACAAGAAAAGAGAGAGAGGGAGCTAACCAGAGGCTTTGCTGGTGAACGAAGTAGTAACCTGACAGATTTGGTCCTTAGCAGAGCAAACTTCTTCTTAGCCCAAGAAAATGAAGACATTCTTGTTGCGTTATTCTTGAAAAAGTGCATGATAAACCACAAATGCTTCAATTATATTGATCAGTTTGAACGGCATTGATGGGATCACTCTTATAATTAGTTTACGTACCTACTAAACTGGACCACTTAATTTTTTAAAGAAATCCCATTAATGAATGCTATTGTTGGGGATAAATCCCACTCAACTCAACCCGATCCAAAGAGGAGATTCAAAAGTCAAATAGGTCCAAACAGATAAGAATAATGATAAGATAAGAATAATGATCATATCAGAAGTCTAAGAAGATATCAGATTGGAAGTCTAAGAAGGTATCCAATTAGAAGTCTAGTAAAGGATTGAAGTCCAATTCGAACTCGGACAGCAGTTCTAGATCAACAAGGAGCAGGAGTCCTAATCCAGGTTTGACTCCACTTCTATGCCTATAAATAGGCTCATACCCCAGGTATAATCTAAGTCTCAATTTTTATGCATAGAGCATTATTTCTCTCACAGAAGCTAACTTAGGCATCGGAGCGGGACCCCCGGAAGGGTCCCTAGGTTTTGTTGTTTTGCAGAGTTATTAAGAAGCGTGAAGAACATCAAAGGAACGTGCAGATTCACACCATACCGGAAACTGTACCAACAGTTTGGCGCCGTCTGTGGGAAACGATTATTCGTTCCTCATAAAAGAAAAATAAGATCCAGCATGGTGATGAACACATGTTCCGGAAGCCAGACCAACCGAGAGCCCATAGTCCGAATGGAGCCAGGTATTCAGAATAATCAGCAGCCTCCACCGAACCCTCCCCCGGGGGGTGGAGATCAAGATCGCATAGCAGCGTTGGAAGCCCAGATTGAATCCTTAACACAGCGGAATGCCGAGTTGCTGCGCAGGAGGCCGGAACAGCACAATCCCGAGATGAACAGGGATGAGCGAGAGGAAGAAGATCACAACAGCAACACTAATCCTCGGAGGGAGGATGACCGCCAAGGAGATCTGAGCAGAGTTATTGCCGAGCTGGAGAGAAGGTGCACGTACATGGAGATGGAAAGAAAGGACAAAAGCAGATCCGTAATGGTGGACAAGCTCCTAATGGGTACAGACTCACCCTTCACCAGACGGGTGGCAGACTATCAGCTTCCCAATAAGTTTAAGGGAATTTCACCCGAGGAGCCTTTGATGAAAAAGTTGATCCGGAAGCAACCGAATACCTTGCAGGGCCTCATGGATAAGGTAGAAGAATTCATTAACCAGGAAGAGACGCTGAAGTCTATGGCCAGTTCTAGACTACCCCGAGAGACAGCCCCAGAAAAGAAAAGGAAAGAATTCAGAAAAGCTGACGGGGAAGAGCAGAGGCAGGTAAAGAAGTTCAAAGATTACAACTTTACACCTCTCAATGCCGAGATATCAGAAGTCCTCATGGAGATCAAGAGAGATCCGGCGTTTCGGGAACCGCAAAAGATACCAGGTATTCCTCCTTATAGGAATGCAGGGAAGTATTGTGATTTCCATAAACAAGCAGGTCATTACACCGAGGGGTGCGTAACCCTAAGGTTGTTAATAGAAGAATTCATAAAGAATGGCAAGCTGGTTCGGTTCTTGGGAGAAAAACGGAACCAGCAAGGAATTAACAGGCCTCGGAATCATCAGGACTATCAGCCCCGAGATCAGTAGCCACGGGATTACTATCCCCGAGACCGTCCTCAGCTAGACGAGAGGCATCAAGAGAATGATCCCCGAGATGACATAGAAAGAAGAGAGGACCGAAGAAGCAAAAGCCCAAAGCATAGAGAGCCGAGGCAACAGCAGTATCTGCCCGTGATCCCATAAAAATGACTCTCGGGAATTTCAGGCTTGCTTTTATTTTTTATTATTTATATTTGCAAAGAACTAGACTTTTATTTTCAATTCAGACTAGACAGAAATTTCCCCAGATTTTAGGAAAAAGTATTTTCAGAATAAATGAATAAAGCTGACTTAAGCATCGGAGTGTTCCCGGTCTAGGGACCGGGAACCTGTTGATGTCGCTTCTTTTGCAGGCAGAAACTTCTCGGATTAGTCCTAGCCGAGAAGGAGCCTCTCGGATCAGTCCTAGCCGAGAGCAAGAAGAAACTTCTCGGATCAGTCCTAGCCGAGAAGGAGCCTCTCGGATCAGTCCTAGCCGAGAGCAAGAAGAAACTTCTCGGATCAGTCCTAGCCGAGAAGGAGCCTCTCGGATCAGTCCTAGCCGAGAGCAAGAAAAAACTTCTCGGATCAGTCCTAGCCGAGAAGGAGCCTCTCGGATCAGTCCTAGCCGAGAGCAAGAAGAAACTTCTCGGATCAGTCCTAGCCGAGAAGGAGCCTCTCGGATCAGTCCTAGCCGAGAGCAAGAAGAAACTTCTCGGATCAGTCCTAGCCGAGAAGGAGCCTCTCGGATCAGTCCTAACCGAGAGCAAGAAGAAAACTCTCGGATCAGTCCTAGCCGAGACCAAGAAGAAAACTCTTGGATCAGTCCTAGCCGAGAGTCCCGGATCAGTCCTAGCCGAGAGCAAGAAGAAAGGGGGGTCGGATTTAACCCTCGGTTTTTGCAGGTTTTTCAGGAGTTGGCCATTCCAAGAGAAAGGGAGAAAACCCTAAGGAAAAACAAGAAAGTAATGGGGGGTAAGATTTAACCCTCAGGTTTTGCAGGTTAGCAGGTTTTCAGAAGGAGACAAAGATCGGGTTTCCTTAGACATGGAATTCCCATTATTCAAGCAAGCTTCGGATAAGGGAATTGGGGGGTAACTGTTGGGGATAAATCCCACTCAACTCAACCCGATCCAAAGAGGAGATTCAAAAGTCAAATAGGTCCAAATAGATAAGAATAATGATAAGATAAGAATAATGATCATATCAGAAGTCTGAGAAGATATCAGATTGGAAGTCTAAGAAGGTATCCAATTAGAAGTCTAGTAAAGGATTGAAGTCCAATTCGAACTCGGACAGCAGTTCTAGATCAACAAGGAGCAGGAGTCCTAATCCAGGTTTGACTCCACTTCTATGCCTATAAATAGGCTCATACCCCAGGTATAATCTAAGTCTCAATTTTTATGCATAGAGCATTATTTCTCTCACAGAAGCTAACTTAGGCATCGGAGCGGGACCCCCGGAAGGGTCCCTAGGTTTTGTTGTTTTGCAGAGTTATTAAGAAGCGTGAAGAACATCAAAGGAACGTGTAGATTCACACCATACCGGAAACTGTACCAACAGCTATTAAATACTTTACAGCAAAACGATGGAGATAAAAGCATACACCACATAAAAGCATAATAAGTGGATCGAGTAAGACTGTTGCTAAGTTGACAACGATGTCTCAATCCTAAAAAGGCGTAGTGTTCGATCAAAAAGTTATATCTGCAGATAAAAGTGGACCGCTTTCCTTATGATTTCAGGGTTTCGATCTCTTCAAATTTCAGGCACTAGATCGAGTAAGGATCTGCTACATATTGTAATTATAATTTAACTGTCTTTATTTTAAATATATATCTGCAGATATAAGTGGACCGCTTTCCTTATGATTTCAGGGTTTCGATCTCTTCAAATTTCAGGCACTAGATCGAGTAAGGATCTGCTACATATTGTAATTATAATTTAATTGTCTTTATTTTAAATATATATCTGCAGATATATGTGGACCGCTTTCCTTATTTTCAGGCTTTCGATCTCTTCAAATTTCAGGCACTAGATCGAGTAAGGATCTGCTACATATTGTAATTATAATTTAACTGTCTTTATTTTAAATATATATCTGCAGATATATGTGGACCGCTTTCCTTATGATTTCAGGCTTTCGATCTCTTCAAATCTCAGGCACCAGATCGAGTAAGGATCTGCTACATATTGTAATTATAATTTAATTATCTTTATTTATATATATATATATATATGTGTGTGTGTGTGTGTGTGTGTAATAAATATGTTGATATTCAAATATATATATATATATATATATATATATATATACATACCATCAATAGGATACTAATTGCATTTTAGTTGTATTTCCACTTGATTTATCAGGCGCCAATCGGTAGTTGTAGTACATATTTTATGGAAACGCGTAGAAGCTAGCACCGTTTTCTTGGATGCAGATTATTTATTTATTTATTGGGGTAATTACATTTTCTCCCCATGAACTACCAAAAAATGCGTGATGCCCCTATGAACTACCAACTCGACCAAAATAGAGCATTCAATTACCAAAGACAACCATTTCCCCCCATTCCGTCAGTCAAAGGGGTTAAAACAAACGGTCAACGGGTCACGTGACCATCACACGTCGTTTTGCCCTCATTTTCTTCCTCTTTTCCCCCCATGAACTACCACTTTCTTCCTCTTTTCCCCCCATGAACTACCACCATCTTCCAACATGCCCCTATGTAAAACGGCACATAACCAGTTGACTGTTTCTTTTAACCTCACTAACTGATGGAAGGGAGAAAAATGATTGTCTTTGATAGTTGAATGCTCTATTTTGATCGAGTTGGTAATTCATGAGAGCATCAAGCATTTTTTGGTAGTTAATGGGAGAAAAGTTAATTACCCCTTATTTATTTGTTTCCTTTTTTGGGTGACGATGGACATTGATGTTAGAGAATTAAAGAATAAACAAATAAAGATTGCACCTTCGATCAAGTTGAATGCTGACTTTAGTAGAATATGACTTAACCTTGGGAAAGTAGCACGTACGCTGACTTTGATTGAATATGAGTTACCTTGGTGAAAGTAGAGCATTCCAGAAGAAACTACTCTCCACCATTCTGGAAAAGCTAGAAATATTATCAACAAAAGCGTTGTAGGTTTTATTCTCTTCCATTTTTTAAAAAAATAAAAAATAAATATATATATATATATATATCGAGTGTTGAATACTTCCTTCTTCTTAATATAAATGAGGTGTTTTTTTATTGATTGTCCAAAAACATAAGGAGTTCCAAAAAAATGAAATCATTTATTCAATTTTGGAAGACTATTATATATATATTTTCACTAAAATGTGTACACTTGCAAACTTCTATCTAGTTTGAAACTAGGGATAGAGTACCAAGCAAATGAAGAGGATAACAGAATAGCGTAAGCAAAAGAAAGAGAATGCAAAACTTTGGAGTGATTCGGCCTTAAAGCCTGGGTCCTAGGAATTTTGTAATACTAAAAAATAAGATGATAAAAATAAAAAGTAATTAAGCATTGTAAATCCTGTTTTATAAAAATATACTTGTATTGCTAAATTTATTCAACTAATTAATCCTTTTAAAGGATTTTTCAAAGAAAATAAAAAAAAAAAAAAAAAAACCCTGACTTGAATGTTTGAATCATCTTTGGAATATTTGATGTGGACCCCTTTTCTTGTTCAAAAACAGTACACCGGACATTTGACCATAACTGGAAAGCAATTTTAACATACTATCTACATCATTCAGCCTTATCCACTTTAACCACGCCTATTTAAGTCACCCCTACGTCCTTCTAGTTTCTCTACTCCCCCATCCATCCTACTCATCCCATTTCTTGAGAGAGAGAGATCCTAGAGAGAGAAGGAGGTGATCTTGATGTTGTCTAATCTTCATTAAGGTAAACTTTGAATCTTAAACTCGTTTTCATGATGTTAGTATTCTGTTCATGTGATTTATCACGTTTATTGTAATGCCCCAAGAAATTAATTAACTTCACGGCTCGTAATAAGATTCAGGGATCTTCTACTACTCCAAAAGAGAATATTACGCAGCAGAAACATAAAAATTCTACCAACATTAATTACAACCAGCGCATCCATCAAGAGTCATTACATTAACTGGAATCACACTATACATATTATCGATATAAAAGATCAATATTAAACCTTAATACACAATCAAGCCTAAAATGCTAAGCCTACAACATCACCTAAGATAACTAATTATCATGAGTGATCTTCAGAATTCTACAATCTGTCCTCAAGCATAACCAAATCGATATCACTATGCCAAACGGCCACAACTGCTACAAGGTCCATCTTGAATCCAACATGTAAAGGTAGTCTAACTATAAAAATAACACAAGTTCCATAGGTGGAAAAGATACAAGCGTAAGTCCACGACTTAGTGAGTAATAATACACATAGTAAAATGTTATCATGTAGTTAATTCAGTTATTTATAAGTCATATGCAGCAATGCAAGATTAAAGTTTACCATTTGACAATGTCATCATGGATGCAATATAGATATAATGTATGCTTGTTGTGAGTTTTAAATTACTCGCAAGTGCACGAATTGTTTGCAATATAGTGTATGTGCATGTGCGAGGTCGAATCCATAGGGAACTGCGTTGTAAAAATTAATTTATATTTAAACTAGTTCCAAATTTTCGGGACTTTAATAAATAAAATAAAACAAAACAAAAGGTACTAAGGTTTTGGAATCCACACCCACCAAATCATAGCAACATATTCTTATGTTCATCAATACATATTTGAAGTTCTCACCATACAAATCTTATGTATGTTCTACTATGCTTAAAAAATTAATTAAATCATTCAATGAATCCGTTTTTTGCACAAATCACAAAAGATATCCAGTTTAAACCAAATCATCAAATGTATTCGTAGAAAGAAACACAATGAATATCCAACATTTTTTTATAAATAAAACCTAAGTAATCAATTAAATGAAACAATCTCAAATCATCACATGTATCTGTAAATCAAAATAGATATCCAAGAAATCTTCTCAATAATTGACCTGAAGTAGAACAATTAGAAATAAAAAAAACTCATAAAATCGGATAGTATAAACTCATGAAAATATTGTTGCTCTTCAATGGTGAGGTTTAGAATTTATCTACACATGATTAAAAAAAAAAAAAACCCCTAAAACTTTGAATTAAAATCATAAATATTAAAGATTTACAAAGGAGAAAATGTTGCAGAAAAAGAAAAAAATGAATCCCTACTGCCTGCCGCTATGTACAAAAGAGAGGCTCCCCCTGTAAACACAAAATAGTGTTCTCTTTTATATTGAACTGTTAGGTTAGAAAAAGAAACCAAAATGACGCCTCTACCCTTGTGTAAAAAAAACATCTTCTTTGCTTTCTTTGCTCAGACCATGTACACAAGATTTCATTTTTTTTTTCTTTTTTTTCTTTTTCTTGCAAGTCCCACGTAACAACAAGCTTGCCTTTCCTCAATTTTTTTCTTCTTCTTTCATTTTTTTTTTAGTTTTTTTATTTTTTTTTATTTTTGTCTTACACTTAACAGCAAGCTTCTTGGCTTTCTTCAATTTTCCTCTCTTTTTGGTCTTCTACAAAATATCTCCTTCCTTCTTTTTTTTTCCTCTTTCTTTTTTTTATTTTTTATTTTTTGCAATTCCACATAAATACCGTCATTTGCTCTCAATGACCTGCAAATACTAAAACACTAAAACTAACAAAAAACATTAGAAAATAAGAAAGCTAATCATTTAACAAATGCAAATTAAGAAGTCCAAATATACAATATTTGGTAGTCATCAATGCTATAATAGGAGAATCACGTCATAACTCAACACCATATAGTTTACCCATGATCTTAACCCCTTCCCGGCAAGGTTGGTGCTGTCCCGAGAGACTTGTAATACAACACCGGTGTCCAGGATATGTACCATATTGTCCATCATTAGCAACTCAACCGAGTTCAAACTCGGGTGGAACATGCTACTAATAACGTTTGTAACTGTGACCCATATTCATGCATGGTGCGCTAGCCACAAAATAACCATTAGATCTGTTGGGACAATTTCTGGTACGGTGTGAACTATATGTTCTTTGATGTTCTTCACGCTACCCAAAAATACTACAAAACAACTAAAATTAAGAGATCCTTCCGGGGTCTCGCTCTGATGCCTAAATTATCTTCTGAGAGAAAAATATGCACAATGCATAAAATAATAAGTTTGTAGTTTATACTTGGGCTATGGGCCAGACAACACCAAACTATTAGGACAATTTCCAGTACAATGTGAACGGTGCATTCTTCGATGTTCTTTACACTCCCCAAGAATACTTCAAAACAACTAAAATCAAGAGACTCTTTTAGGGGTCTCATTCCGATGCCTAAATTGGCTTCTGAGAGAAAAATGCATAAAATATTCAATCTGTCTTTTATACCTAAGGTATGGGCCTATTTATCGCCAAATAGGTGAAGTAAAACCTGAATTAGGTTTACTACTACCACTTAAGCTAGGAGTGGCTGGAGTTTGATTTGGTATGGGAGTTCTATCCCCATTCAATTGAGAGTTGGACTGTTGACCAAATTCTTCAATTGATTTGGACTCGGATTGGGACTACTACCCAATTCGACTTGGAGTATGATTATTCCTAACAGGATCCAAAGCCAAAAATAAAAATATATAAATCTTTGACCATAGGGTTAACCTGTATAGTAAGCCCATGGCCGTTATCCTGCACGTACCACTGTACCACGTCATACGATGTAAATTATTCTTCACTGTCTTTTACATACATTCCTTTATAAACTCTTCATTTTCATTATCTTTTTATTCATCACTCATTTTCACGAGTTCACAGTTTGTCAAAATGGTACTTCATGTGAGTTCTAAACATGCATGTTTGGTACACAAAATAATCATGTTTATGCCGAAATATAATAACTGTTAGTTTGTGACTGGTTCCATTCTGTTTGACAAAATCACTTTTATGTGATGTTGCTACATTATCAGGGATGCTGTTTATTTAAGAGTCTTCCTTTCAGAATGTGCTTCTCAAAGTTCAAAGAATATTCTGCGCAGATTTCAAGTCAGAAAAATCGGATCCCAAGCTTCCGTCTGGACGGCCCATACTGGCGTCCGGACAACCATCAATGTCTAGAAGATTCGAACTGTTCAAGCTTTCATCCATCCAGACGTCTCAGTAAAATGTCCGGACGCTCATCAGTGTTCGACAAGAAATCGAATTTCCTTCTCAGGCACAAATATGGAAAGACAGCTGCAACTGTCAGGACAAATCAGGTCTACATCGTCCGGACGTTATCCTTGATAAGGCAAGACGTGGAGAAGAATTGCAACCGTTTGGATGTCAGGACAACAACGTCTGGACGCCAGTCCATAATATGGAAATTATATGCAGCAGAAGTGTAACCGTCTGGACGCTAGGGTAACACCGTCTGGATGCGGCCTTGATATGGTATTGCGTGAAGCGCATTATGGAAAGTTGGTTGCACAGTTGTCTATCTGGACGCTTTCAGCTACCGTTTGGACGCCGCCTAGAGAAATCCGTTCCATACTCAATTTAGGTCTCTTGAGCCTGTAAATAGAGGCCTTAAGGCATGTACAATTTACAGAATTCGGTATTGAATTCTTTAGAGCTTGGAGAGTATATTTTAGGGAGATATTGTGCTACTCCGTTAGCTCTCAAGCCATTTCCGTTGTGTTGTTGCTGTGCTCATTTATTGAAGTCTTTCTTAGGGAGGAGCCCTAAGGTAAAGAAATCCATAGAAGACCTCTTCAAGTAGGAGACTTGGTTGGGAGGTGTTCACGTTGGGTTACGTGTCAGAGTGCTATACAATCGCTGCATCGGGTATGTGAGTGTTACTGTCTATGTACTAGCTTTGTCTTCTGATAGTGGATTTCCTGGGTTTGGCTGCCCCATAATGGTTTTTCTCTTAATTGAGTTTCTACTTCGTTAACAAAATAATTGTGTTATTTAAATTTCGCATTTACATTATTTTGTTACACATTGCACACGCACACTGTTAAATTAGAAGTCATCTATTTTTCAATTGGTATCAGAGCTTGGTACACTCTAAGAAGATTAAATTCTTGAGTGTGATTATGTTTGACTTCTAATATTGTTTTTATCATGTCTATCAATGTTGATTTGATGGAAAAAGTTGAACTCCAAAGGATGTGTGTCAAATTGTTTAATCAATTTGAAGATTTTAAAAGCTCTAGCATTGATCATCTTCAAAGACTTAAAAAGTTTGAAATTGAGAAAGATGTTCGTATTGAAAAAAAATAAGTCTTTGGAAGATGCTCTAATGAATTCAAAACTTTCTTTGGAAAAGCCTTTTGATTCTAGTTTGAGTATTGGTAGTGTAGCGCCCCAGATTTTAAGTAATTAAAATAAATGTCTTAAATTAGAATTTAAGACTGAATAAAATAGATAAGTCTAGAATTGACGTTCGATTCTCAATACTCGACGCTCGAACGGCTTAACATTGTTGGAAACAATATTCACATCGATCAATTAATAAAATACGTGACTTTAAGCACGGTATTTTAATCCCCGATAAATAATGAGGAATACATGGATATTTATAAAAATAAATATTCATTGGTCTTATTATTTATAAATTGTAATTTTATAAATGAGGAATAATATTATTAGACTCTAATGATATTACAGGAGTAATTAATAGACAGACTGGATTAATCTGTGGATTAATTGGCGTGATAATATTGTCGAATAATATTATGTGTAATTTTTACTGTGATATATATATATATATATATATATATATATATATATATATATATATATATATATATATATTTGGTATATATTTATGGTGCTATAATATTATAGAGATAATAATATTACCGATGAAACGAACTAGACACAGAACGGACTCAGATTATAATCTTGATAAATTATACATATTGGTAAAGACCCAAAGTAAAAATATCCACAGATCTTTCTGAAGATATTTTTACAGGAAATATTTTTATAAGAGATATTTTAATGGAAGATATTTTAGAAAAACTTAACTACTAAGTTATGTTCAAAATATCCAGAGATTTTATGAGATATTTTTATATAGGGATATTTTATAAACTTTATGATTAAGAAAAAAATAATATCTACTGATATTTTATAAAGTCTTCATTTCATTTGATGACTCAGCATCATGACTCATCACTGTCATGATTACTACAGTGACTCAGCCCAGTGACTCACCCTGTGACTCACTCTCTACACTGCCTACACAATCGGCTCTTCTTCCTTCTTCTTTTCTTATCTTTTCTCTTCTCCTTCTTTCTTCTCACACGAACACAGAGAGACTTGAGGGATAGAGAGAGAGATGCTGAGAGAGACAGAGAGACCGAGAGAGGGAGAGTCAGAGATCGGGAGAGAGGGAGCCGAACCCGACAAACCCAGGAGCTTGGACCCGCGACCCGTGAGCCAAACCCGACGAATCCTGGAGAACCCGTGTGACCCGATCCTTCTGGAGGTCCGATCCTCTATGTCCGGCAGTCTCAGTAGCGGTTTCCAGTGAGCCCGTGACCTGTGTGTGCAACCCAGCCGAACCCCAAAGCCTCGTGACCCAGAACCCGAACCTGTGACCCGAAGACCCGAGAGGAACACCCGGTTCTTCCTGTGCGTTTTCCGGCGGAATTAGTGGCTTTTCTGGTGGATTTGCTATGAAAATCCTTGGGGTAAATTCTTACAACCTATGATGGTTTATTTTGTGGATTGATTGGATTATTGTGAAATTAGGGTTTTATGATTTTGGGGGTTTTCTATGGATTGATTAGGGAATTTTATTGATTAATGATGAGGTGTTGTTGGATGTTGATTTCCCTGTTTTGTGTTCCTGTTCCGGCAGTGTGTGTGTATATGGGTTTTCTGTGTTGGTACCTACTGTTGATAGACTGTGTGGGTGCCGGCTGTGTTCTCGGTGGGTGATTTTCCTAGCCAGTGATATGTTGATTTTAGTTGATAAATTATGGATTGAGGGATTGCTCTTTATTGTTGACCGAATGGTTTTTGGATGGGATCCTTTGTTTTGTGTTGTTTGGTCTTTGGTGATTCGGTCATGTACATTGGAGAAACCATATGTTGATTTATTTGGCTATCCTTGTGTATATAGGAGAATATTTTTGAGATCTGAATATGTTACCCCTGTTTTGATGATGGCCGATTATTGATGAATTTCAGTGGGTTTGGATTATGTGCGGTTTTGGATATCTGATTTGTAGACTTTGGTTATTGAACTATGTGTTAAGTGTAGAGATGTTGGATTGGTTGAACCATGATTTTATGTTTAGCATTTTTTGTTTTGTGGTTGGACCGGTTCACTTATTGTTGGATAGATATTGGAATGCCATTTGGAGATTCTAGGGATTGTAGAAAGTGTTGGTACTATTTAGTTAAACCAATATTGGTCATGTTTTCCCTGTTTCGATTAAAGTTAAATGTATTAGGGATTACGTTTAATTGTTGATAATTAATATATGATATTTTACTCGAGTGCTTGTAATTTCTAAAATTGGATATATGCAAGTGATATTGGTGTTTTGGTTCACTTGTCCAATATAATTGATTTGTGGTATTTATAGGGTTGAGTGTTATCTTGATAAGTTTAGGTCTTTGAAATGATCCAACATGTTTTTATGGATGCTAATCAAAAGATTCGTTATTAAAACTGGTGGATTAACGACTCTGATGTGTGTTATGGTTGAAAGCTTTTAAAGTTAACAATGTGATATTAATATCTTAGTAGAAATATGCATAGGTTTCTTTATGACTGAATTATCTATACTTTAGAAATTAAGTTTGGTATTTTGGCCATGTTTCTTTTTAAGATGGAAATGTGATAGTGAATTAATATATTTTAAAAGAACTGAATTTTGATGTCTTTCTTGGCCAGTTGTGTATGTATGCGGTTTACTCAATTATTAATATTATTGAAATCTAAAATTGTATAATATTCTAGGGTATTGATTATGCTAATTCGGTTGATTGTTTAATGATGACTTTGTGATATTAGTTAAAACATGTAGAATCCCTTAAACTCATAATAGACATGAATGATTTTATGGTAAACATATCTCTATTTATGAAAATAGAATTCATGTTTAGGCATGAATTACTAAAAGAAATGTTATTAACTTGCTATGCACATATATATGTATTTGATGCAGATGATGAAATGAGACTACACAAAAGGGCTGTAAGTATAAATTACTTACTGAGGGTAGTACTGGATTTCAGTAGCGTTGTGTTTATGTTTTATTTTAATTGGATGCGTGTGATTGATTATTGCATACTGTTAATAATCAACTTATTAATATTGGGCGCGACGTCTCCCAAAGGTTCAGGATGGGAAATGTGCCTGGAACCGAAAACATAATAATTCATATTGATTGGGACGGCTTTCAAAGTGCTAGTAGAGTGACATGGAACGTACTCTACTAGTGCGAAAATAAGTTAATCAAAATGTAATGTAGATGGGACGGCCTCGAGAAAGACGTTGACCGGGGGGACGGCCCTTACGAGAGAGGAGTGCAATGACTATATTCAACTGTTAAACTTTGCATACAAAACTATCACTACATCATTATGTCATATCCCTGTTCCTTAAATAACGCATAAATCATGATGTTGTTGAATGACAGTTAGCTCACTTATGGAACTATGGGATTGTGGCTGTAACCACCTTCTCATAGATGTTTGCGCAGGTTCTGAAGATTATGGAATGGATTAACTGCTAGCTTAAGAGATTTAAAGCTATTGTAGTTAGGATGCTAGTGCTTTGTGCTTGTAAATGTTTATATTATTTTGTATGTAACATGTTTAGGAATTTACTTGTATTTAATAAGTTCCATGTATGCTTTAGTGTCTTATGTGACACATGTTTCTTTGTAATCAGTGTGAAGGATTTTAAATGTATGTCTAGAGGAATGTCAGTTAAAGCTCTGAATGTATTGTAAGGGAATTGCCCTGACGTTTGTAAAGGAAAAAAAAGATATTCGTATTTTCCGCTGCTAGATTTATCATCTCTGAATGGTTAATGGCACATAATTATCCAGATATAATTACTTACGCTTTTTGTAAAAAGCGGGTCGTTACAGGTAGTGTTGCATCTATTTCACATGCTATGCCTGCTTATAGAGCTGTGTTTGTTAAACCAAGCATGTCTCAACATCATACTCATTCTACTTGTGGGGATAAAGGGAAAAGTACTAAAGGGACTAGGCATAAAAATTTTAATTTTATCCCCACTGGTCATCACTGTGGCGTTAGTGGTCCATATTCGCCCTAATTGTTTTCAGTTGCGTTCTCAGAAACCTTGGTATAAATTGCATGTGCCTAGGAAAGATGAACCAGATATTGGGAACCAAGTCAAGAATTTGAGTGATCAGGTCAAACTCAATAGTGAAAAGCTAGGAAGCCTTACTCCTAATGAAAAGAAATCTGTCTTGGTTAATAAAAAGAAGAATACCTCTAATAAACAAGTCTGGATTAAGAAAGAGGACAACTTGTGTTTAGTCCATACTGCCTTGAAAATACTTGATACCTGTTTGTGGTATTTGGATAGTGGATGCTCTAAACATATGACAGGTGACAAGACACTTCTAAAGGATGTTCAGATGGGCAGAGAAGGAAGAATCAACTATGGGGATGGAAGTCAGTCCAAGGTCATTGGAAAAGGGCTTATCAACATTCCAAGACTAGGAGCATCTCAAGAAGCCTTATATGTAGAAAAGGCAAATCTCCTCAGCATTAGTCAATTCTATGACAACGACTTAGTTGTTCAATTCTCCAAGAAGAAATGCAATATTTTTTACAGTAGTGGGAAGTGGTTGATGGGAGGAGAAAGAACTGTTGACAACTGCTATGGTCTTCCAGGTCTCACTTCAGAGCCTCAGAAAATCTGTGATAAGGCAACCATTGATGACAGTGAGTTATGGCATCAAAGGTTGGGACACTTAAACTTTACAGATATGCTCAAGATTGCCAGCAAGGAGATTGTCAAAGATCATCCCAAGATGGAGAAAATTGGGGAATGAGTGTGTGGTCCATGCAAGCTGGGAAAGCAGACTCGAACAGCTCATAAAAAAACTTCAGCTATTCTCACTTCTAGAAACTTAAAATTGCTGCATATGGATCTCATGGGTCCCACTAAAACTGCTAGTCTAGGTTGAAGAAAGTGCATACTAGTGGTGGTAGATGACTATTCCCGGTTCACATGGGCTATTCTTCTCCGAGAAAAGTCTGATGCTTTTGATGCAGCTCAACAATTATTCAAGAAAATTCAGATTGAGCAAAACTGCCCCATAATGAGAATTCGTAGTGATCATGGAAGAGAATTTGAGAATGTCAAATTTGAAGAATTCTTCCACTTATATGGCATTTAGCAAGAGTTTTCATCCCCCATTACTCCTCAACAGAATGGGGTTTTAGAGCGGAAGAATAGGGTTATTCAAGAGATGGCTCGAGTGATGATCCACTTAAAAAATCTAGGTCAACACTTTTCGGAAGAAGCTGTCAACACTGCTTGCCACATCATCAATAGAGTCTACCTGAGGCTAGAAACCAACAAGACTCCCTATGAGATTTGGTGAGGAAAGAAGCCCATAGTTAAGTACTTCCGGATCTTTGGAGGTAAATGTTATATTCTTCAAGACAGGGAGAATCTGGGAAAATTTGATCCCAAAAGTGATGAAGGGATATTCTAGGGGTACTCCACCAACAATCGTGCTTATAGGGTGTTTAATAAAAGAATAGAAATTGTGATGAAATCAATAAATGTGGCAATTGATGATGATGAAGTTGGGGCATCTAGCAAGGGGGAGGAAATTCAGCCCATTTCGAAAGAGCTGCCTATTCCTTTAGCTGACATGATCAAGCCTCCTTCCACAACTCAAGAAACCCCTGCCATTCCATTAGTTGCTGAGTCTCTTTTAGATCCTCCTGTTATTGTGACTTTTGAGAATACAACTAATGCATCCGAAGATGAGGATGAACCCATGAATCCTCTTAAACAGTCATGGGTCAAGCTTAATCATCCCTCCCAGCAGCTTATTGTGAATCGTGAAGAAGGGCATCGATTGAGAAACAGAGTGATCCAGCCCTCAAGTGAAGTAGCAAATCAAGTATCCTACAGCTGTTATCTCACATAGACTGAGTCGAAGAAGGTTGATGAAGCTCTACAGGATGATAGCTGGATCACTGCCATGCATGAAGAATTACATCAGTTTACCAGAAACGATGTATGGACCCTTGTTCCCAGACCTACTGATCACAATGTCATTGGCACCAAGTGGATCTTCAAGAATAAATCAGATGAACATGGTATAGTGATCAGAAACAAGGCTCGTCTTGTTGCTCAGGGGTACACTCTGATTGAAGGGGTAGATTTTTTATGAAACTTTTGCTCTAGTTGCCTATTCAGAATCCATCAGAATTCTACTCTCCATTGCTTGTCATCTTGGATTCAAGGTGTATTAGATGGATGTTAAAAGTGCCTTTCTAAATGGCATACTTCAGGAAGAAGTGTATGTAGAACAGCCAAAAGGATTTCAAGATCCTCATCATCCTCAACATGTCTACAAGCTGAAGAAAGCACTATATGGCCCCAAGCAAGCTCCCCAAGCATGGGACTAGCGACTGACTGCTTACCTTTTGGCTAAAGGGTTTACAAGGGGACAAGCTGATCGAACTCTCTTTATCCCAAATCAAGGTAATAAAAAACTTATTGCTTAAATTTATGTTGATGATATCATATTTGGAGCAACTCTATATTCCCAAGCCCATGATTTTTCTGAGGAGATGAAGCAAGAGTTTGAGATGAGCATGATTGGTGAGTTGAACTACTTTCTGGGACTTCAAGTCAAGCAAACTTCTGAAGGAATATTCATCTCTCATTCTAAGTATGCTAAAGATCTAGTCAAGCAGTTCGGTCTAGATGGGAAGAGTCATGCTCGTACTCCCATGAGCACTAGTGTCAAGATAAGTGTTGATCTTACAGGCAAGTAAGTTGATCCTACTCTCTACAATAGTATGATCGGGAGCCTTCTCTATCTCACAGCTAGCCGACCAAATATTGCTTTCAGTGTTGGAGTTTGTGCTCAATTTTACGCAAATCCTAAAGAATCTCACCTCACTGCAGTCAAGTGTATCATCAAGTATGTAAATGATACTCTTCTTCGTGGCATTTGATATTCTAGGGAAACAAACCTTGTGGTTCCAGGTTACTCTAATGCAGATTGGGCTGGCAAAGCGGATGACATAAAAAGTAACTCGGGAGGATGCTTTTATGTGGGGAATAATCTTGTGGCTTGGATGCGTCGGAAACAATCTTCTATATCCCTCTCCACTATTGAGGCTTAATACATTGCTGCTGGAAGCTGTTGCACTCAATTGCTATGGATGAAGAAGCTATTGTGTGATTATGGATTCATTTAGGATACCATGGTTATTAACTGTGACAATACAAGTGCCATCAACATTTCCAAGAATCCTGTCCAGCACTCTCGTACCAAGGACATTGACATCAGACATCACTTCATTCATGATCTTGTGGAATCCCAGGAAGTATCTCTTTCTTTCATACCACTGACAACCAACTGACTAACATTCTTGCCAAACCTCTTGATGGAAGCAATTTTGAGTCTCTTAGAAAAGCCATTGGTGTTTGCCCTAGACATGTCTTTTCATGCTAGGATTAGACTTCTTTGTGTTCCTTAGTGAAAAATAAAATATGACTTCTAATTTACCAAGTGTGTGATAGTGTGCAACAAAATATTTAAATTGCGGAATTAAAAAGAGACAAATATTTTGTTGACGAAGTGGAAACTCTGTGAAGAGAAAAACCACTCCGGGGCAGCCAAACCCAAGATATCCACTATTCAGAAGACAAAGCTAGTACGTAGAAATTAACACTCACATACCCCGATGCAGCGATCGTCCCTATGACTCTGACACGAAACCCATGGTGAACGCTTCCCATCCAAGTCTCCTACTTGAAGGAGTCTTCAATGGAATCCTTTACCTTAGGGCCGACCCATAAGATAGACTTCACACGAACAATTGAGCACACACTGGCAATGGCTAGAGAGCTAGCGGATCTTCAATTTGCCCTAAACACTCTATGTAAGCACTATGGAATTCTATATTGAATTCTTACAAGTTACAAGCCTAGAGTCACCTATTTATAGGCTTACAGAAAACCTAATACTGTTCAAATTCAAACTTTGGCGAGTAGCGTCTGGACGGAGACCCAGAATGTTTTGGAACACTGGGTAGCATCCAGACATGTTGCGACATCGTCCGGACGTCTGGCAGAACCATCACAAATAGTGTCGTTGGAAATCCAACTCTGTGTCGAACTCGGAGTAGTTTGACCTAGCGTTTGGACAGTGTTACTCGAACGTCCGGACAGCTGCTACCATCCGAACGCCTTCAAAGGTCCGTCTGAACGGTTGCACAGGAACTAGCTGTTCTAACTTGGAAATTGCATTGAATCTTGGTGGACATCTTCTAGAAACTTGTGACCAACAAATGGCATGAAATGAGACACTATCCATATTGTTAGTTTTTGTGTTGGCTACATTCTGTTGGACAAAATCACTTCTATGTAATGTTGCTGCTTTCACAAGGATGCTGCTTTACCAGAGTCTACTCTTCGGCTATGTTCTTCAAGAAGATTCTGTGAAGTTTTCAAGGAAGTTTATTTCGGTTCCCTGTAAGCCGTCTGGACGACGTGGTATTCTGTCCGAACACTCATCTGTCAAAGCATCATCTGTCCGAACAACGAGAACTTTCCGTCCTGATGCCCATCAGTGTCTAGAAGCTTCGAACAGTTCAAGTTTGCATCCGTCCGGACGTAATGGCAAATCGTTCGGATGCTTTCCAGAGTTCAAGAAAATCCCAATGTTCTAGCGCATCCGTTCGGACGACATGGTTATACCTTCCGGACGCCATTCAGTGTTTGACAAGCATTAGGGTTTCTGCCTTGAGACACAGTTATGGGAAGACGACTGCTACTGTCCGAACGATGTGTGATCCTGTCCGGATGATGTTTTCTATAAGGCAAGACGTGCATACAAAGTTCAACCGTCCGGACGTCAGCCTTCATGGTCCGGACGATCAAGCTTCATATATGGAAATTGCGTGCACCAGTTCAACCGTCCGAACATCAGCCTTCATCGTCCGGACGCTCAAAGCCTTATTATTGTAATTACGTGCAGCCAAAGTGCAACCGTCCAGACGCTAGGGCAACACCGTCCGGACGCGGCCTTGTTATGGAAACTTTCAGTTCTATTTTTGAAAGGCAGTTGCAGTTGACCGTCCGGACGCTCGGTCAAGCCGTCCGGACGCCTTCCCGTATTTTGATCATAACATTTTACTCAAATATCGGATTGGGACGAAATTGGCGTCGTTAGAAAGCTGACAAAAAATGATCTCAATTGATTGTCTAGAAGGCAACTACAATCGTCAGGACGGCCCCGCGGAAAATTCCAGAATTACTTTTCAGACAAGGAAAATGTTACCTGTCCGGATGGCCACGGCTCCCGTCCGGACGCGCGTGCCTTAGACTCCATTTTTGACCCTATTTAGAGCTTTCTAAAGCCTATAAATAAGGGATTCTAGGCATGCTTTCAACACAAAATTCGGTGGTGAATTCTCTACAGCTTAGAGAGGGTGTTTAGGGAGATATTGAAAATCTGCTTGCTCTCTAGCTTTGCCAGTGTGTGATTTGATCAGCTGTGAAGTCTATCTTAGGGGTTGGCCCTAAGGTAAAGGATTCCATTGAAGACCCATTCAGGTAGGAGACCTGGGTGGGTGACGTTCGTTTTGGGTTACACGTTAGAGAGCAAGGTACGACCACTACATCAGGGGTATGTGAGTGTTACTACTTTGTATCTAGCTTTGTCTTCTGAATAGTGGATATCCTGGGTTTGGTTGCCCCGGAGTGGTTTTTCTCTTAATTGAGTATCCACTTCATCAACAAAATATTTGTCTCCTTTAATTTCCGCATTTAATATTTTGTTGCACACTGTTCATACACACTTGTTAAAATTAGTCGTCCATTTAATTTTTCAATTGGTATCAGAGCAGGTACACTCTGTTTAGGATTTATTTCCTGAGTGTGATTCTCATCTCTTTGGGACTTCTATTTTTTTATTACACCTTTTATCATGGATTTCTCTCAGTTATCTAAAGAAAATTTAGATGTTGAGCTCTCTAAAGTTTTTGCTAAAATTGATAAAATTGTTTCTCCAAAAGAGCTCAAAAAGGTGAAGCAAGAAAAAGAGTCTTTGATTATTTAGTTATCTGAATCACATGCCTTGATAGGCTCTTTGAAATCTGAGAATACCATGTTGCTTAATATTATTGATGAACTTGAGAATAAATTGGCAAAATTCTCAAGTGATAATTTGAAAAGCATGCAGTGTATTCATTCAGATATTTCGAACAAGCCTGGTTTGACTGCTGATTTAAGTACTTTTACTTCACATGCTTTTGATTTTGAATTAGATTTTGTTGATATTAAGCCTGTGATAGTAGATGCAGCTTGTGCTGAAAATTCTTGCTTAAATAAACATGTGATGCCCAAGTCCAAGGAATCTGGAACACGAGGTAAGTTTGTTCCTACTTGTCATAATTGTGGGAAAACTGGTCATATTAGGCCAAATTATTATTTGTTGGAATCCCACAGGCCTTGAATTAAGTAGGATGCTCTGAGGAAAGGTAAAGTTGAAGATTCTTCCTCATCCAAATATGTTCCTCCTCATAGGAGACAAATAAAAGGTAAGGGCAATATTGTGTGTAAGAATGCTAACCATATTTCTGCAGAAAAAGTCAAGCAGCATTCTACCAAAAGAAGCCTGCCCATCTGTTATCATTGCGGCATCACCGGTCACATCCGACCCAATTGTCCACAACTCCAGGCTCAGAAGTCGAAGGTTCAGAAGGAGTTTCCAACAAGAGCTACATCAGGCACTCTACCTTCGACAGCACATCAGGCTCCACGGCATCAACAGAGGTTTGTTCCTGCCAATCAGAGTGGCACACCAAAGAAGAACAAATCAAGGCGCTACAAGAGAAAGCCGCAGAAGCCCAATAGCAGCCATGGCTATGAAGGATTGCTGAGCCTAATACATGGTATGCTAAGGAGTATGGCCAACATGGACATGACCCGCAAACCATCTCCACGGGTTAAGCAAGTATGGGTCAAGAAGAATGAGACCATTCACCCCTTGAGGGGGAGTTAACTCACCTAGTAGGTGATGTCCCCCATGCCTAGAATTGTGGTTCTTAAATTCTAGTGCCTGTCAGGTATGTTTGCATTGTACTGTCTATCTTCTTATATCTTATTCATGCCTTGCATTATGTTTGAGGAACTGTTTATTTTATCCCCTATATTTTTTCTTGTTGTCTTGAGAAAAATCTGCAGATATTTTTTTAGAGGATAACAGTTAAAGCACGTCAGGCGGCTGCTTTTCTGTCTTGGTATTTCTAAACCTCTCTCCATGAGGACAGGTTTGGCTTTACCTTACATGCTGGGATTAGATGCCATTTCCTTTTCTAGAAGCATGTCTTTGTTGTTTTTCTGTTTATTGGTTTTCAACAAAAAAAAAAAAAAAAAAAAAAAAAAAAAAAAATTGGGGAGAAGATGCGGAATTTTATTTTTCTCTTGATAGCTTTTCAGATATTGCATGTGTTTTTGCCTGATATCTCAGTTCATTATGCATTGATTAAATATGCTTATATATGATTGAGAGTTTATGCATGATATCTGCTAAGTTTTCCTGTTGCATCTTAATGATAGATAGTTACTTTCCTCATGCGATGAAAATGTGCACTATGTAAAACTCCCCTAAGGTACATCTTTTCCTTCTCTGACTTTTTGCTTCTAGAAATTCTAGATAAGAGAAGAGGTTTTTGATAAGATGAACAAATTGACCAAATGCTATTTGAACCTAGAACCTAAAAATTCTGGCATTCTCTCTAGGTTGCTGCACCATAAGAATCAAGCAGTAAGACTTGAATTATGTGCTCTCATTTGTGTATTCACTGCTTATGTGCTAAATTTGCAATATACCTTGCTCTCTACGTGCAAGTAAAAAATTTACTTTGTCCTTCATGGTACAAGTACAACAAATTGTGTGTTGCACTTTAGGGGGAATATATAAGATGAAGGTGGCTAGACCCTAGTAAGTTATAAGGTTTGACTTTTGACTAATCTTTCACTGATTTTCTCTCTTGACTAGAAAATCTGGTTGCTTTTTGTCATATCAGTTAAAGTCATACCATATGGGAAAAGTCTTCACACACACACGCATTGCATGAGTTGAGTAATCTATTTAAAAATTTCTATCTGCAGGGAAATTTGTGTTTATTGAATACTTAACTCTCATTTATATCTTTGCATATTTTGGCAATGCTATTTGACTGTTTTATCAGTTGATTATACATGCGTGTTCTGAACCTAACTTTAGGAAAAAATATTTTTCTGCAAATTTTCCTCAAGTTTCAGATTTTCAGTGTGAAGCATCCAGACGAACCTATTCTTACGTCCAGACGAGAGCAGTCTTGTCATATGCTGACCTAGCAGTTTCCATCCAAACGGTTAAGTGACACATCCAGATAGGATCTCTATAGGTTTAAGACTTGCTTCTCTTTCTCTGCCATACACACATCTTTGCATTTTTTTTTATTGATTTATCATGGTATGTTGTGTGTTTTTCTCGTGGATTTCTCCCTAGATTTTGGCATTCTTTGCACATCTCTTCTCATCCTATGATCTTCATTGTGTCTTCCGTTATTCTTTTAAGGTTTTTTTGCTTTTAGAATATTGGAATATTTGGTGGGATATTTTCTTGAGATAGTGTGCATGAAAATCCTATTTTGTCTGTGTGTTGGGTTTATATTGGTATATCTGGGTCATTTGGATTGCGATTTTCTTTTTTTGTAATTCTTGGGCATCCAATTGACAGCCGTCTTAAATACCACTTTATTTTTGGAACTAACAGGATCTAATGGTATTTTTGGAGATATTTCTGGTTGGTTTTGATTCAGGAATATGACATCCAGCAGCAACCAGCACAATGTTTGACAGATGGATCCTTTGGAAAACTGACTGTAGTTGAAGTCGGGTGTTCAAAATTTCCAAGGGTCTCAGGATTTAAGATGAGCTTTTTCCCCCCAGCTCATGCAGAGCCTTCCGTAGCATTCCCTCAGATCTGCATCAGTCAGAGGTTCAGTGGTGAATCTCCTCAATTATCTTGCAGACCAGTTGCTTAGAGGATGTTAATCTGCGGATAACCAGGTTCAGGCCTTGCAAAATCAGGCGACTGAAGGTTTTTCAGTCCATGGTTCCCGGTTTCCTGAGCTAGAAGTCGAAGTAGTACAAATCCAACTTTTTATACGGATTTCTCTCTGCTACTTGAATTTAGTGGATCAGCGGGATTTAGTACATAGAGGATTTTTGTTCCTCTCTTTTCAGCCACTTGCAGACTCTTCTCTATTTTCCTATTGTTTTGGATTTTAGAATGTTTTTGTCTGTGGATATTATACTCTGTTTACCCTTGTCCTTATGAGACATTTAGGGAGAGTAATTATTGTGTGGTTTTCTCATTACTCTATTTTACCCTTTGTCCCTTTGTGACAAAAAGGGGGAGTAATCTTTGATTTCGACCGGGATTGTATTTTTAACCGGTCAAGTGATTTTTGTCCCAGAATGGCCAAAGGGGTAGTTTGTTAGTTTTTGTGTTGGTTGCATTCTGATGGACAAAATCACTTCTATGTAATGTTGCTGCTTTCAGAGGGATGCTGCTTTATCCAGAGTCTACTCTTCGGCTATGTTCTTCAAGAAGATTTTGTGAAGTTATGAAGGAAGTTTATTTCGGTTCCCTGTCAGTCGTCCGGACGACGTGGTATTCCGTCCGGACGCTCATCAGTCAGCAACATCCGTCCGGACGCTCATCTGTCAAAGCATCATCCATCTGGACGACGAGAACTTTCTGTCCGGACGCCCATCAGTGTCTAGAAGCTTCGAACAGTTCAAGTTTGCATCTGTCCGGACGTAATGGCAAATCGTCCGAACGCTCTTCAGAGTTCGAGAAGATCCTAGTGTTCCAGCACATCTGTCCGGACGACGTTGTTATACCGTCCGAACGCCATTCAGTGTTTGACAAGCATTAGGGTTTCTGCCTCAAGACACATTTATGGGAAGATGGTTGCTACCGTCTGGACGATGTGTGGTCCCGTCCGAACGATGTTTTCTATAAGGCAAGACGTGCATACAAAGTTCAACCGTTCGGACGTCAGCCTTCATGGTTCGGACGATTAAGCTTCATATATGGAAATTGCGTGCACCAGTTCAACCGTTCGGACATCAGCCTTTATTGTCCGGACGCTCAAAGCCTTATAATGGTAATTATGTGCAGCCAAAGTGCAACCGTCCGGACGCTAGGGCAACACCGTCCGGACACGGCCTTGTTATGGAATCTTTCAGTGCTATTTTGGAAAGGCAGTTGCAGTTGACCGTCCGGACGCCCTCTAGTATTTTGATCATAACGTTTTTACTCAAATATTGGATTGGGACGAAATCGGCGTCGTTGGAAAGCTGACAAAAAATGCTATCAATTGATTGTTCGGACGTCTACTAGAAGCGTCTGGGTGGATCCAGTCCAGACGGAAACATTTAGCATTCGGATGGCCCTGCGGAAAATTCTAGAATTACTTTTTAGACAAGGAAAATGTTGCCCATCCGGACGGCCAAAGCTCCCGCACGTGCCTCAGACTCCATTTTTGACCCGATTTAGAGCTTTCTAAAGCCTATAAATAAGGGATTCTAGGCATGCTTTCAACACAGAATTCGATGGTGAATTCTCTACAGCTTAGAGAGGGTGTTTAGGGAGATATTGAAGATCTGCTAGCTCTATACCTTTGCCAGTGTGTGATTTGATCAGCTGTGAAGTCTATCTTAGAGGTTGGCCTTAAGGTAAAGGACTCCATTGAAGATCCCTTCAGGTAGGAGACCTGGTTGGGAGGCGTTCGTGTTGGGTTACACGTTAGAGAGCAAGGTACGACCACTACATCAGGGGTATGTGACTATTTCTACTTTGTATCTAGCTTTGTCTTCTGAATAGTGAATATCCTGGGTTTGGCTGCCCCGAAGTGGTTTTTCTCTTAATTGAGTTTCCACTTTGTCAACAAAATATTTGTCTCCTTTAATTTTCACATTTAATATTTTATTGCACACTGTTCACACTCACTTGTTAAAATTAGGAGTCCTTTTAATTTTTCCAATATTAGATGAAGAAACTGAATAGAACGGATAATCCTGTTAAAAAGCAATTGTTACATAAAGTGTTTTTGTCAACCAGAATGTTGCTAGTATAAAATACATTCTGGGACAAAAATCACTTGACTAGTTTGGAAATACATTCTTGGTCCAAAATTAAAAAATACTCCCCCTTTTTGTCACAAAAGGACAAAGGGTAAACAGAGTATTAGAGAAAAACCATTGCTATAAAAATACAGAAAGTCTCATAAAGATAAATTGTTCTTAAACAACAACAACAAAATAAAAACAAATAAAAAGAGTAATGATAGCTTTCAATCCTCATCATCATCAGGCTTATGGTGATGATATTTCAAGCACTCCCGAATGTCGATTTGACTCTACTCGATACGCTCTCCAATATGGCTAACTTCCCACTTATGAGATCCCACAGTAGACAGAAGCTGAGCAAAAGCAGCTTCAATGTTAAAGGTAGGAGGCATAGTCTAAGATGAGGATGCAGCAGCTGAAGGGTCAACCTGAACTGGTGAAGGTTGAGGGACTTCGCCTTGACCCTCGTGCCATAACTAAGCATTGGACTTCATGAGAGTCTGTTTTCCAAAAGGATCCGGTATCCTCGATTTGGGCTCAGAATCAGAAATATCTGTCACTAATTGAAGGCAGATGTGAGTGATCAAACACCCAAAGGACAGACTAGTGGTCATCTCATCACAAACCTCAAGCATAGTGTACATAATATGCTTGCATAGACAGAAGGGTGTCCTCATCACAATAGCATACAGAGGGTGGGCCTTCTTGAGGGTAAGCTCACCCCAACGAGCTTCAGGCCAGAAGTTTGTCATTACAATCTTTGCCAAAAATCCGTGCTTAGGAGCAAATGCACCAATCCTGATATGAGAGTGGGCTCTCTCCTCCCCTTGTGGTTGAGCTGCAAAGAAATTCAGGAAGTAGTCAATGCTCGGAGCCTTAACATCATCAGGAAAAGGAACCCCTGGAACAGGTAGCACTGGGACCCCAATCACAGCACTAATGAGCTGTGGGTCAATCTAAAATGGTGTGTCCTCTGACTACAGTCTACATAATTAGTCCTTTGTCGTCATCCTGAATAACAACCATATGGCTGTAGAATTCTCTCACCAGTCTAGGAAAAGCCAGGCGGGCACAGTTGTAGAGATACTCCCACTGATTCTCCTGAATCATCTGACCAATAGGGAGTAGGACTGGATCCCTCAGATCTACGTGGAGAAGATTCCGCTCTAATAGAACTTGTCGCTTTTCCATGTGGAGACGTCTGTCATCTATAGATTCTTCAATTCTTTTCCTGGCTCTGGGTGGAGAGTTATCTGAAGACATTTTTCCTAAACTAAAACAAAGAAAATATTCCAAGAAATTACCTGAAAACATTAAATCTTGTTAGTTCAAAAAAATTTGGGTATTATGATGGCTATAAAAAGGACTATCTCAAAAATTACAGACAACATAAATATCCAAAATATGACATCACAACTCAGATAAAAGCAATATATCAACCCAACACAGAGAATATGAGCAATAAAATTCATTTTAACTCACATAAATCCAAAAGAAGAATTCCCTAAAGTTCCACTATTTTAAACATAAAAATTAAAAAGGAACATGAAAAAGGGTAGAGAAACATACCAGGGATGGAGATTAAACACAAAAGGATAGGTGCACGTGAGAAAAGCATGTGAAAAATGACACACAAACATCCAAAAACCCAAAGTAGAGTGAGGAGTGTCGTGCGATGCAGGGGGAAATGAGATATAACCCTGTAGGGTTCCCCGTCCGGACGTATCGTGCCAATTAAGATACTGGCACTGTTGAACGCATCCGGACCAGAAGCAAGAACGTTCGGACGATACAGCCACAATGTCCGGACATATAGAACAACCCGTCCGGATGCTTCACACTGAAAAGCTGAAATCAAAGGGAAAAATAGTAGAAAAAGTTTTCCCCAAAAAAATTTTAGAACGCGCATGTATAAAAAACTGACAACGCAATTCAATAGCATTTTAACACTAATGCTAAAATATAATTGTTAGTATTTTGGCCTCATTCTGTGGTTGGACAAAATCACTTATGTGTAAAGATGTTGTAAACAAGGATTCCACTTGTCAGAGCATTTTCAGAAGACTCTGCACTGCGAAAAAGATATAAGATTTTAGATTCCCTGTCAGCCGTCTGGACGTCCATCTGTCCACTGTTCCATCCGTCCGGATGACGTGTTCATCCCGACCAGATGCCAGATAGACCAGTATCATACATCCGGACGACGTATCTTTCCGTCCGGACTCTCCATTGTATCGAGAAGCTTCTGGTCCAGCTTGCATCCGTCCGGACATCTCAACAGCCCGTCCGAATGTCCATCAGTGATCGATCAGCTTCAGATTCTTTCCAAGTTCAGAATATGGGAAGATTGATACACCGTCCGGACGATGTGGTTTCCCGTCTGGACGCGCTCATAAATAAGGCAAGAATCGCAATTCAAATATCACCGTCCGGACGTCAGTCAGCCTTGGCCCAGACACGCGTGCAACTAATATGGAAATTGCCGATTCAACTTCAACTATCCGGACGTCTGCCTCTCATGGTCCAGACGCACGCATAGCAGATATGGAAATTGCGTGTTGAAGAATTGTCGTCTGGACATTCATCCCCCTTGGTCCGGACGCGTGAAGCCTTATATGGAAATTACTTGCAGCGGACGTGCGACCGTCCGGACGTGGATCTTAAACAGGAAAGATTTTCAGTGATATTTTCAGAAAATCCTGTCGCACAGTTGTCCGTCCGGACGGCTCAGATTCACCGTCCGGACGGCGTCCGTACAAATTACAGCAGTCACCCATTTTGTACCTCAGCCTATAAATAGAGGCCCCTGGGCATTGAGAATTGCAAGAATTCGCTATTGAATTCCACAAGAGCTCAGAGAAGTTCGAGATCCCTCTGAAGCCGTTTCAAGTGTGCTGCGCCACATCTAAAGTCTATCTTAGGGGTTGGCCCTAAGGTAAAGGATTCCATTGAAGACCCCTTCAGGTAGCAGACCTGGTTGGGAAGCGTTCGTGTTGGGTTACACGTCAGAGAGCAAGGTACGATCACTGCATCGGGTTAATGTGAGTGTTACTATCTTGTATCTAGCTTTGTCTTCTGAATAGTGGAATTCCTGGGTTTGGCTGTCCCGGAGTGATTTTTCTCTTGATTAAGTTTCCACTTCGTCAACAAAAATCTGTGTGTCTTTTATTTTCCATTGTGCTTAATTTTTGTTGACACTTGTGCACACACTTTACTTTTAGAAGTCAATTTCGATTTTCAATTGGTATCAGAGCAGGCACACTCCGTTGAAAGGATTTATTTCCTGAGTGTGATCCTCATCTCTTGTGACTTTTATTTTTTTGATTACTCCTTTTATCATGGATTTCTCTCAGTTATCTGAAGAAAATCATGATATTGAGCTCTCTAAAGTTTTTGCTAAAATAGATAAAATTGTTTCTCCAAAAGAGCTCAAAAAGGTGAAGCAAGAAAAAGAGTCTTTGATTGTTCAGTTATTTGAATGAGATCTGAGAATACCATGCTATTTAACATTATTGATACACTGAGAATAAATTAAAAGAATCTGAGGATCTCTTGAAAAAATTCTCAAGTGATAATTTGAAAAGCATGCTTTGTATTCATTCAGATATTTCTAACAAGCCTGCTTCAATTGTTGATGATATGAGTACTTCTACTTCACATGCTTTTGATTCTGAAATAGATTCTATTGATATTAAACCTGTGATAGTAGATACAACTTGTTTAGAAAATTCTTGCTTAACTAATCATGTGATGCCAAAATCCAAAGATACAGGTACACAAGCTCATGGTAAGTTTGTCCCTACTTGTCATAATTGTGGGAAGATTGGTCATATTAGGCCAAATTGTTATTTGTTGAAATCCCACAGGCCTTGGATTAAGCAGGATGCTATGAGGAAAAGTGAAGTTGAAGATTCTTCCTCAACAAAATATGTCCCTCCGCATAGGAGACATATAAAAGGTAAGGGCAATGTTATTTGTAAGAATGCTAACTATAATTCTGCAGAGAATGTCAAGAAGCATTCAAGCAAAAGAAGCTTGCCCACCTGCCATCATTACAGCATCACTGGTCACATCCAACTCAAGTGTCCACAACTCCAGACTCAAAAGCCAAAGAAGTTGCCAACAAGAGCTACATCAGGCACTCTACCTCCTACAGCACTTTAGGCTTCACGGCATCAGCAGCAGTTTGTTCCTGCCTATCAGAGTGGCAAATCAAAGAAGAACAAACCAAGGCGCTACAAGAGGAAGCTGCAGAAGTCCACTAGCAACCATGGCTATGAAGGGTTGCTGAGCCTGATGCAAGATATGCTAAGGAGTATGGCCAATATGGACATGACCCGCAAACCATCTTCACGGGTTAAGCAGGTATGGGTCAAGAAGGATGAGACCATTCACCCCATGAGGGGGAATGAATGCACCTAGCAGGAGAAGGTGTTCATGCCTAGGATTCGGTTCCTAATCCTAAGGCATCAGGTTTGATTGCTTGCACTTTTACTTGTTATATTTGTGTGCTTACTATGCAATCGAGGAACTAGTTTATTGTGCCCCCTATTCTCTTGAGAGAGCATTGCAGGTACTTGTTGGGGAAGACGGAAAAAGCAGGTCGAGCGACTATTTTTCTGTATTGGCATCATCAGGTTTGATCTTGCCTTGCATATGATGTCTTTTCCATATTGCATCTTTTTTAAGTTAATATATATATATATATATATATATATATATATATATATATATATATATATATATATATATATATATATATATATATATATATATATATATATGGGGAGAGTTTGCAGGATATTTTTTTCTCCTGGCTCATTAGATATTGCATTTATTTTTGCCTGATATCTCAATTCTGTAAGCATTAATCTACTATGCTTAGATATAATTGAGAGTTTATGACTATATTGGCCAAGTGTTTTTCCTGTTTTTGCAAAAGTAGGATAGCTTCTTTCCTCACGCGATGAAAAAGTGTACTATCCCGGGCTCCCCTAAAGGTACATCTTTCCTTCTCTGACTTTTTGCTTTTAGAAATTTTGGATAAGAGAAGAAGTCCTTGATAAGTTGACCAAATTGACCTCATGCTAGTTGAACCTAGAGCCTAAAAACTCTGGCACTCCCTACAGTTTGCAATACCATAAGAAACAAGCAGTTAATCGTATGAAATCTATGCTTTAAAGTATATATTCACTACTTCTGTGCTACATTTGCTTTATGCCTCGCCCTCTACGTGCAAGTAAAACATTTACATTGTCCTTCATGGTACAAGTAAATCACTTAGGTGCAGCATCTCAGGGGGAGTGTATCAGATGAGGGTGGCTAGGCCCTAGCAAGTTATAAGGTTTGACTTTTGGCTATTTTGTCATTGATTTTCTCTTCTGTCTAGAAAATCTAGTTGCTCTAAGTCATGTCATTGAAAGTCATACCTTGTGGGAAAAGAGTCTTCACACACACACACATGCATTGAGTGAGTGGAGTTGTCTATTTGAATTTTCTATGACCAGGAAAAATATTTGTGCTAATTGAAATCTCAACTCTCTTTTATATCTCTGTTTAGTTTTGAGATGCTCTCTGATTGTGTTATCAGTTGATTATACATGCATGTTCTGACACCGACTTGAGAAAATTTTATCTCTGTCAAATTTTCCTCAGTTTTTTTTTTCTGGTGTTTCAGTGTGGAGCGTCCGGACGGTCTCTCTTGGCGTCCAGACAGGTAGAGTTTGGCTGTTCGGACGGTTCCCTTTTTGAAGTCCAAACAGACGGCGTTTTATAGTCCGGACGGGATCTATTCCACGTCCGGACGTGAGCTGTCACCTTCGGGCGGACTAGTAATTTAATTCGTCTGGACGCACGTAACCGTTTTGCTACTTTCCGAGGCAGCGCGCGTCTGGACGTCATCAAAACACAGTCCGGATGGGGACCCTACAGAGGCTATAAAACCCCATTGCTCGCCATTCTCTCCCCATACGCCACAAATCTTACTTTTCGCTGATTGTGAGTAAGTTTTTTTGTGAGCTTTAGGGTGTCTTTTTGCATATTCTCTCACATTCCAAGTATTTTTTTTTTCTCTTGTCTAATTTCTTTCAGTTTATTTTGCAACTGTTAGAATCTTTTTTTGGAATGATTTTGGGATGCATATATCTGCCATACTGAAATTCTTTGGACTTAAATTGTGATATTCTTTGTCTTTATTTTTACAAAAGTCATTTTTACTGCTGTTATTCTGCCAAATTTTTGTTACCCTGACAAGAATATTTTTTTTGTGGATTATTTTTTGGCAAAAATTCTTGTTGGTTCTTTTGCAGAATCATGTCTGCCATCAGCTCCCAGCGCCAGGTCCGCCAGAGGACAGAGGAAGAGCAGACTGCATTCCAAGCCAAAATCATGGACCGCAATGTCCTGGCTGAGTGGAACGTGGTCCGTGCTGACATCATGGTGCCTCCATTGGATAGCATTTATGAGACTATCCAGACCTACAATTGTGGGTATCTCTACACGTGTGCCTGCATCGTCCTCACCAGGCTAGTTAGGCTCTTCTATGCCAACGTTGAGGTGGCTCAGGATGATGAGCGTGGGATGGTACTATAGTCCACTGTTGGCGGACACATCATCACTGTTGATCCCCAGATCATCAGTCAGTTCATCGTGGTACCAGTCCTTGATCTGCTTGCCAGTCCTTACAATGAGGTGGTGCTTCCTCCCTTTATAGACGATCTCTGAGAGTTCTTCCATGCAGTTCCACAGGGTGAGGGGCGTCATACTAACATCAGGATTGGTGCACTTGCTCTGGCTCGTCGTATGTTGGCCAAAATTGTTCAGCACAATCTCTGGCCAGTTGCCAGGCCCAGTGATCTGATACTAAAGAAGGCCTAGTTTGTTTATGCTGTTCATCTTCGCTTGCCTTTCTGTCTTTGCAAGCACATTCTGGGAGTCATGCTCGAGGCTCGTGATGAGAGCAATACCAGTCTCCCCTTTGGCTGCCTAATCACTCAGATCATCCTTCAGTCGGGCATCAATGTTAATGGAGAGCCTAGGATGAAGATCCAGCAGCCCCTCAGCAAACAGACATTGATGAAGTCGAATGCGCAGCTGCGACAAGATGATTCTGATGATGACATGCCTGCTGCTATGCATGTTGCTTGTCCAGACGTGGCTTCATCCTCTCATACCGTCCCGCCATCTGAGCCAGAGGAAAATTATTCTCAGATCATGGAGGCCTTAGCCGCCATTCAGGGAGGAATGACCAATATGCAGCAGTCCATCTCCTCCTTGCAGCTAGAGGTGCAGTCTATCAACAAGCAGGTGCAGCAGACCCATTTGGACCTTCAGGAGCCTTCGAGTTCATCACCCTGGAAGTCGTGATGATGAGGATGATGCAGCTCAGACTATACCCATGCCAGAGGATGTTTGAGTTTCCCTCTGTTTATTGTCTCTTTTTGTGTTATTTTGAGACTTTTTGTTATTTTCTGTTATTTTGTTAAACACTTAAACTTATATTACTCTGTTTCCCAGGTCCTTCTGAGACCGTTAGGGGGAGTAATTTCTATTACAGTTGGTTTTTATTACTCAGTTTTACCCTTTGTTCGTTTGTGACAAAAAGGGGGAGTAATTTTTTATTTTTGGACCGGGAATGTATTTCCAAACCGGTCAAGTGATTTTTGTCCCAAAATGGCCAAATGGGGAGTTTGTTAGTATTTTGGCCTCATTCTGTGTTTGGACAAAATCACTTATGTGTAAAGATGCTGTAAACATGGATTCCACTTGTCAGAGCATTTTCAGAAGACTCTGCACTGCGAAAAAGATAGAAGATTTCAGATTCCCTGTCAGCCGTCCGGACGACATGTCATCCTGTCCGGACGTCCATTTGTCCACTGTTCCATCCGTCCGGATGACGTGTTCATCCCGACCAGACTCCAAACAGACCAGCATGATCTGTCCAGACGACGTATCTTTCCGTCCGGACTCTCCACTGTATCGAGAAGCTTTTGTTCCAGCTTGCATCCGTCCGGACGTCTCAACAACCCGTCCAGACGTCCATCAGTGATCGATCAGCTTCAGATTCTTTCCAAGTTCAGAATATGGGAAGATTGATACACCGTCTGGACGATGTGGTTTCCCGTCCGGACGCGCTCATAAATAAGGCAAGAATCGTAATTCAAATATCACCGTCCGAACGTCAGTCAGCCTTGGTCCAGACGTGCGTGCAACTAATATGGAAATTGCCGATTCAACTTCAACCGTCCGGACGCACGCATAGCAGATATGGAAATTGCGTGTTGAAGAATTGCTGTCTGGACGTTCATCCCCCTTGGTCTAGACGCGTAAAGCCTTATATGGAAATTACTTGCAGCGGACGTGCGACCGTCCGGACGTCATTGTCTCACCATCCAGACGCGAATCTTAAACAGGAAAGATTTTCAGTGAAATTTTCAGAAAATCCTATCGCACAGTTGTCCGTCGGGACGTCTCAGGTTCACTGTCCGGACGGCGTCCATACATATTACAGCAGTCGCCCATTCTGTACCTAAGCCTATAAATAGAGGCCCATGGGCATTGAGAACTGCAAGAATTAGGTATTGAATTCAACAAGAGCTCAGAGAAGTTCAAGATCCCTCTGAAGTCGTTACAAGTGTACTGGCTACATCTGAAGTCTATCTTAGGGGTTGACCCTAAGGTAAATGATTCCATTGAAGACCCCTTCAGGTAGAAGACCTGGTTGGGAAGCATTCGTGTTGGGTTACACGTCAGAGAGCAAGGTACGGGTTAATGTGAGTGTTACTATCTTGTATCTAGCTTTGTTTTCTGAATAGTGGAATTCCTAGGTTTGGCTGCCCCGTAGTGGTTTTTCTCTTGATTGAGTTTCCACTTCGTCAACAAAAATCTGTGTGTCTTTTATTTTCCGCTGTGCTTAATTTTTGTTGACACTTGTGGACACACTTTACTTTTAGAAGTCAATTTCGATTTTCAATAACAAAAAGTTAAGTAATTAGCTAGCACAAATTTCCCGGCAGAAGAATTTTTTAAACAGTATACTTAACTCATGCAATGCGTGTGTGTGTGAAGACTTTCTCAATAAGGTATGATCTTCGCTGGTATGATTTAAAACAATTGAATTTTATAAAGAGAGAATTTTCATAGTTAGATTAGTCAAAAGTCAAACCTTATCTTACTATGGCCTAGTCACCCTCATCTGATACTCTCCCCTTAAGAAGCAATACTATTTTTCTTTTTACATGCACCATGAAGGGCAAGATATATAGCTGATTCAGCACAGAGTAGTGAATTTATTTATATAACAATGAGCTCAGAAGTATAACTGCTTGTTTCTTTTTGGTGCTGCAACCTAGAGAGGAAGCCAGAATTTCTGGTGCTAGGTTCAATTAGTGAGTTGGTCAATTTGACAATCTTAACACATAAATAATCTCTCTAAAAGAATTTTCAGAAGCAGAAAATCAGAGATAAAAAAAAAATGTACCTTAGGGGAGCTTTGGATAGTGTACATTTTCATTGCATGAGGAAAGCAACTATCTGTCAAAAAGATGCAGCAAGGAAACTTTGCAAATATCAAGCATGAACTCTCAGTTATATAAAAGCCAATATAATTTATGCACTAAGAACTAAGACATCAAGTAAAAATACATAGGATATCTGAAAGGCTAATTAAGGGAATAAAAATCTGCATCTTCCCCCCCCCCCCCCCCTACCCTCCTTTTTTTTTGCTGAAATATAAGAGCAAAAGGAAACAACAAAAATATGCTAAAAAGAACAAACAAATACAAACATCACAAAGAAATCATCAGCTACATTAATATCAACTCTAACTCTTCAATGCTAACATAATCCAATCCTTTAACTTTAGAATCTTTCGTACCTACATACGGTCTGTACTGCCTATATATAAATATATGGGTTAGTCAACTGCTTCTAATAATATAATGAATATGCATTTATTTATGACTTCATAATCACACGTATATGCAATATATGGCACATGCTTGCAAGTCATAGACATATATTAAACATATACATAATCATGAAGCAATAATATGACAGTTTTATATGCAATGTATTAATTATTCTTCTTTTGCACTCCTCTCGTTATGCGATCAAAACTAGATCTTGACCAAAACTAGGTCCGGTAAACGCATGGGAGAAAACCAAAACCAGGTTCCACTAGGAGCCAAAACTAGGTTCCACTCACTTAAAGCTTATTCGTTTAATGGCTGTTGAACACCAAAACTAAGGTCCAACACCTGTTATTTATTAATGCTATGGAAACCAAAACTAGGTTCCACTGGTAGGCCAAAACTAGGTCTCACCAGCTTGTTTTTTAGCAGTTTAATTAAAGGGTTAAATATATAAAAACCCCCCAAACTACCACCCTTTCTCCGGATGGCCCCCCAAACTACCAACACTGACACTCCGACCCCCCAAACTACCAAACTCTCGTTTTTTGGCCCCCTCCGTCAGTTTAAGTCGTCAAATTGGATGGAAAATGCCCACCTGCCGTGCACGTGAGTTTTTAAGCCCCAAAAGCCCGAAATTGCCCCTCTGTACAAGTATGATGGTTCTAATGGTTCTTCTAATGACTCGATCACGTCTTTAGGTGGAACCAGCCCCCGAAAGTCGCCTCTCCACAAGCCGACGACGCTTTCCAAAGCAGCAGCTCGGAGGAGGACACCGGTCGACGCATTCCGGCAGCCCCCGAAGGTCGCCTCTCCACACGCCGGCGACACATTCCAAAGAAGCAGCTCGGAGGAGGACACCGGTCGACGCATTCCGGCAGCCCCCGAAGGTTGACGCATTCCGGCATCCCCAAAAGGTCGCCGCCATTTTCGTCTCTGTTGACAGAGGCCGACGAGCTTGCCACCCTTGACATCCCGAAACAAGGTCGGTTTTAGGTTTTATTTTATTTCAATTTTAGGGTTTTATTTGATTAATTTGGAACAATTCTTAGGGTGTTCTATTTGAGTTTGAGTTTGATTTTGTGGACGAATGGGTGTTTGATGGGGTTTGTCTTTGTTGAGATTTTTGTGATAGACATCTCATTTAACTAATTAATGAAGATGTACATTTGGATAAAGGACCACTAGCTTTGATCACATGCAGTTATTGGAACTTTTTAATTTGGCAAACTAATCTCATCAAGATCATCCAATGATAAGAAAACTTCGTCCAAGCATGAGAGCTCTGTTCCGTCGTCGTCTTCGGCACGCTCATACACTTGGCATATCACCCAGTTACTGTAATCCTGGAAAATTCACAATCAAGATTCAGTACCCTATATAAAAAAACCCAAAACAAGAATCACAATAAAAGCTACACTGTATATATTACCTCTGGGTGTCCGAAAAACCCAACTCCAAAATACAGGGCAACACGCAGATCAGCACAACTCTGGCAAGGCAACGCACCTCCGGCAACCAACGTTTGGCGACGCACCTCCAGAAATCCACGTCCGGCGACGCAGTGCCAAGGTCCGAGCAACGCAACTCCCGTGAACCCCGGACGCCCGCGAGCTTTAGATCCAAGCCTTTGATTTCGGCCCTACCCCAAAACCGAAGCCCGACTGATCGGTCGACTGCTTCTTCCTCCAAGCCTTCGATTGCAAACCTGTAGAAACCAGACCAACTTCGACTAACCCTAAAATAAGACAACTCTGTTTTTTTTTCCCATTAAGATAAGCCTGTTCATTCAATATGGTGAAAGGTGGCAAAATTGTAATATTTTGCCACTTTTCACCTCATACGGGCACTAAAGGCAAGCAGGGCATTTTCGTAAATCTGGACTTGTACAGAGGGGCAATTTCGGGCTTTTGGGGCTTAAAAACTCACGTGCACGGCAGGTGGGCATTTTCCATCCAATTTGACGACTTAAACTGACGGAGGGGGCCAAAAAACGAGAGTTTGGTAGTTTGGGGGGTCGGAGTGTTAGTGTTGGTAGTTTAGGGGGCCATCCGGAGAAAGGGTGGTAGTTTGGGGGGCTTTTATATATTTAACCCTTAATTAATTAAAATAGAAAATATGCAAAATCACATGCACAGACAAATAAACAAATCTATAATCATGATATTATGAAAAGCTATACGTAAGTATTTTAAAAATACTTACAACCCTCCGACGCAGTCTCCTAACTCATCATCTGCAATAAACACATTTATATACATAGACCATTAACATTATCATTCATAAGTTCTAACTGTACATACATAGATACAATTACCCCTTTTTACTTGAAAATCATTTTAAACATACCAATGTAATCATTACTCAACTAAACAACAAAGTACTCTACATATATTCAAAATCCCAACATTACAGTTTATAATTAAAACCCATAAATCATTAAACATAACACTCACGGCTTGTATCACTTCTAAAACACCCACACAGCCAACACCCATAGTCAAAGAATCAACTAAAACTATTTTACAACCAACAAATTCACCACACTCCTTCAACAACAACAAATCCATAATATACCCATAATCTTCAACACCAAATATCACTCAACCAACACAATCGGTTCATCAAGAAAACTCATGGAAAACACACCTTATAAACCGGTCGGAACACACACACAAATGGCTAAACCAAGAACAAAACACACACTCACTAGAACAGGGGAAACACGGCCAAACATCAAAACCACAATCCAAAACAAATCAACAATAATAAATTGATTTAATCAATCAAAATCACAAGATTTATCTCAAATCAATATACATACAAAATCATCCAACAAAGAATCATTCAATGGTAAACCCAACAAATCAGTTAAATCAAAACAGAGAACAAGAAAGCAATCAATAACAATTAGAGGTAAAATCACAAGAAATTACCTGGAGGACTTTCTTAGAAAACTACCGAAGAAAACTCCAGAAATCCCGTCGGAATTGTCTCTAGAGGTTCCCGGATGTCTGCCTTGAACTGCAGGAAATCACCCATTGAAAACCACATTGAAAAGGGCAAAAATCGCTCCCCCGGCCACCGGTCGACGACCTAGAACCGGACGTTGCCTCCTACTCCTTCAGCGCTAACCCACCGGTTCTCTCCTCTCCCATCGATCTCTCATTGTTTCACTCTCTCTCACTCTCCCTCTCTCGGCATCTCTCTCTCTTCCAATCTCTCGATCCCTCTCAATCTCTCATCTCTGTCTCACTCCATCTCTCTCTGCTCTCTTACTCTCATTCCTCTCTCTGTTACTCAGACGAAACAAAGAACGAAGAAGAGAAGAAAAGAAATAAAAGAAGAAGAAGGAAATATTAAAAGAAGAAGTAGCATTTTTCATCTAAAGGAAGAGTTCCATTTATAGGTGAAGGAACTAAATATAAACTTTGAAAATTGAAATTGACTTCTAAAATAAACAGCAAGTGTGTGCACAATGTGTCAACAAAAATAATAATGCGGAAATTAAATGACACAGAGATTTTTGTTGACGAAGTGGAAACTCAATTAAGAGAAAAACCACTCCGGGCAGCCAAACCCATGATATCCACTATTTAGAAGACAAAGCTAGATACAAGATAGTAACACTCACATATACCCGATGCAGTGGTCGTACCTTGCTCTCTAACGTGTAACCCAAAACGAACGCTTCCCAACCAGGTCACCTACCTGAAGGGGTCTTCAATGGAATCCTTTATCTTAGGGCCGACCCCTAAGATAAACTTCAGATGTAGCGCAGCAACAGCACACTTGCAATGGCTTCAGAGGAAAAATAACGTCTCTGAGCACTTGTGGAATTCAATACCGAATTCTTGCAGTTCTCAATGCCCAAGGGCCTCTATTTATAGGCTGAGATGTAGAATGGGCAACTGCTGAAATATGTACGGACGCCGTCCGGACGGTGAACCTAGGCCGTCCGGATGGACAACAGTGCGACAAGATTTTTTGAGAATTTCGCTGAAAATCTACCTGTTTAAGATCCGCGTCCGGACGGTGAGACACTGTCGGCCGGACGGTCGCACGTCCGCTGCAAGTAATTTTCTTATAAGGCTTCGCGTGTCTGAACCATAAGGGATAAACGTCCGGAAGGCTGAACTTCAACACGCAATTTCCATATCTGCTATGCGCGCGTCTGGACCATGATAGGCATTTGTCCGGGTGGTTGAAGTCGAATGGGAAATTTCCATATTAGTTGCACGCGCGTCCGAACCAAGGCTGACTGACGTCCAGACAGCGATATTTGAATTGTGATTCTTGCCTTATGTATGAGCGCGTCCGGACGGGTATATCAATCTTCCCTTATTCTGAACTTGGGAAGAATCTGAAGTTGATCGATCACTGAGAGGCATCCAGATGGGCTGCTGATACGTCCGGACGGATACAGGCTGGAGCAGTAGCTTCTCGAAATAGTAGAGGTCTAGACTGAAAATGCACGTCGTCCGGACGGATGATGCTTGGTCTGACTAGCGTCCTGACGGTAAGGCACGTCGTCCGAACGGATGGAACAGTAGACAGATGGGCGTCTGGACGGGATGACACGATCGTCCAGACGGCTGGCAGGGAACCAAAAACTTCTGTCTTGAAAGCAGTGCAGAATCTTCTGACATCACTCTGAATAGTGAAATCCCTGATAAAACAGCATCTTTACAAACAAGTGATTTTGTCCAAACACAGAATGAGGCCAATAATACTAACAAACTCCCCCTTTGACCATTCTGGGACAAAAATCACTTGACCGGTATGGAAATACATTCCCGATCCAAATAAAAATTACTCCCCATTTTTGTCACAAAGGAACAAAGGGTAAAACAGAGTAAAGAAAAATACACAACTGTAATAAAAATTACTCCACCTAACAGTCTTAGAAGGACCCAGGAAACAGAGTAATATAAGTCCAACAGTTTACACACAAAAGGAAAGTACAAAAAGAAAACATCAAGCTGAACGGAAGAAAGAGGATCAGCATGGTTAGGTCCTTCACAAGTATAAGAGCACACGCATGTATCTCTGTCTTGAGAAATTAGTCATAAAGCACGTCAAAATTATTGAAACATATAGTCGATAGACAAGGATAAGACAGACACAGATTCCCTAGCAAACAGAGTAACAAGAGTAGCGCTATTAGCTCATGCAATGTGTGGGTGTGTGAAGACTTTGCCAATAAGGTATAACTTTCAATATTTTGACAAATAGCAACCAGATTTCCTAGACAAGAGAAAAAATAAATGGAAGATAAGCCAAAAGACAAACCTTATAACTTACTAGGGCCTAGCCACCTTCATCTGATACACTCCCCCTGAGATGCCGCACCTAAGTGATTTACTTGTACCATGAAGGACAAAGTAAATGTTTTACTTGCACGTAGAGGGCAAGGCATAAAGCAAATGTAGCACATAAGCAGTGAATATACACGTGAAAAATTGAAATTGACTTCTAAATATAAAGTGTGTGCATAAGTGTCAACAAAAATTAAAGCACAGCGGAAAGTAAATGACACACAGATTTTTGTTGACGAAGTGGAAACTCAGTTAAGAGAAAAACCACTCCAGGGCAGCCAAACCCAGGAATTCCACTATTCAGAAAACATAGCTAGATACAAGACAGTAACACTCACATGTACCGATGCAGTGGTCGTACCTTGATCTCTGACGTGTAACGCAACACGAATGCTTCCCAACCAGGTTCACCTACCTGAAAGGGTCTTCAATGGAACTCCTTACCTTAGAGCTGACCTCTAAGATAGACTTCGGTTTACAGCACAACACACTTGTAAAACAGCTTCAAAGGGATTGATAACTTCTCTGAGCTCTAATGGAATTCACACCGAATTATTGCAGTTCACAGTGCCCATAGGCCTCTATTTATAGGCTGGGGGCTCAAATGAGCGTCAGGCAAAATATACCTAGGCACAGTCCGGACGGTGGACATGGGCCTTCCGGACGGACAACTGTGCAAACAGATTTTCTGAAATTTCCGCGGAGAAATCTTTCCTGTTTAAGGACATCGTTCGGACGGGATGGCACATCGTCCGGACGGTCGCACGTCTGCTGCAAGTAATTTCCTTATAAGGCTCTCAAGCGTCCGGACCATTGGGGATGGGCGTCCAGACGGCTATTCTTCAACACGGAATTTCCATATCAGTAATGCATGCGTCTGGACCATGATAAGCAGTTGTTTGGACGATTGAAGTCGAATCGGCAATTTCCTTCTTTGATGCACGCGCGTCTGGACCACAGCTGTCAGACGTCCGGACGGTCATTTTTGAATTGCGATTCTTGCCTTACGGAGATGCGCGTCCAGACGGGATACCACATCGTCTGGGCGGTTGATTGATCTTCCCTTTCTTGAAACTTGGAAAGAAATCAGAAACTGATCGAGTACTGGGAGGCGTCCGGACATGCTACTGAAACATCCGGACGGATGCAAGCTGGCACAGATACTTCTCGATACTGTATAGGGTTTGGATGGAATGAACACTTCGTCCGGACGGATGATGCTGGTCTGTCAAGCGTCCGGACGGGATGACACGTCGTCCGGACGGATGAAGCAGAGGACAGATAGACGTCCAGACGGGATGGCTCGATCGTCCGGACGGCTGACAGGGAACTTGAATTTCTTCTAACTTGCAAACTCTTAATAGTGGAATCCCTGTTTACAGCATCTTTACATTTAAGTGATTTTGTCCAAACACAGAATGAGGCCAAAATACTAACAAACTCCCCCTTTGGCCATTCTGGGACAAAAATCACTTGACCGGTTTTGAAATACATTCCCGGTCCAAAATAAAAATTACTCCCCCTTTTTGTCACAAAGGGACAAAGGGTAAAACAGAGTAATAAAAAAATCAACTGACATAAAAATTACACCCCCTAACGGTCTCAGAAGGACCCGGGAAATAGAGTAATATAAGTTAAAAAAGTTTTAACAAAACAGAAATTGTCTCAAAATAACAAAAGATAATAAAAAAACTACAATCATAGGAGGGAATCAAACATCCTCAGGCATGGGTAAAATCCCATCTGCAACATCTTCATCATCACTGCTGCTAGGATGATGATACTTCAGGCACTCTTGAAGGTCCAGCTGGTTCTACTCCACGCGCCTGTCGATGGAGTGCACAGCTAACTGCATGGAACTCATAGACTGCTGCATGGAGGACATAGACACCTGCAAGCTTCTCATCCCTCCCTGAAGTGCAACAAGAGCCTCCATAATCCGATCATAATTGACCTCTGGCTCAGAAGGCGGCACAGTATGTGAGGATGAAGCCATATCTGGAAAGTCGACAGGCATAGCAGCAGGTGGAGGCTCCTCATCATCGGAGTCATCTCTCCGCAGCTACGCATTAGACTTCATCAATGTCTGCTTGCTAATGGGCTGCTGAATTTTCATCTTCGGTTCACCATTGACATTGATGCCTGACTGAAGAATAATCTGAGTGAGGAGGCAACCAAATGGAACACCAGCAGTGCTCTCATCACAGGCCTCTAATATAACCCCCAAAATGTGCTTGCACAGGCAAAAAGGCAAGCGGAGGTGGATTGCATAGACAAACTGGGCCCGTTTCAGAATAAGATCACTGCGCCGGGCAACAGGCCAGATGTTCTGCTGAATGATCTTGGCCAACATGCGGTGGGTGGGTGACAGGGCACCAATCTGGATCGTAGTAGAGCGCTCCTCACCATGGGGAACAGCACGGAAGAATTCCCTAAGATCATCCAGGGATGGAGGAAGCACCACCTCGTTGTACGGGCTGGCTGAGATCTCGAGCACTGGGACTTGGATGATGTGGCTGATGACTTGAGGATCAATAGTGATGAGATGGCCTGCGACTGAGGACTGTAGCACCACTCCACGATCATCATTCTGAACCACCTCCAGATTGGCGTAGAACAGCTTGACTAATCTGGTGTATACCTGACAAGCACAGCTGTGGAGATATCCCCAGTTGTACGTCTGGATGATGCCAAATATGTTGTCCAGTGGTGGCACCATGAGATCAGCCCGAAGAACGTTCTGCTCAGCAATGACGGAGCGGTCCATAATTTTGGCCTGAATTGCAGCCCTATCTTCCACGAGCCTCTGACGAACCCTGCGTGGTGGACTGCCGACAGACATGATTCTGCAAAAGATCTAACAAGAATTTTCTAAAGAAAAATATTCCAAAAATATTCTTGTTAGGATAATCAAATTTGGCAGAATAACAGCAGTAAAAGGACTTGTGAAAATAAATTCAAAATAATATCACAACTAAGTCCAAGAAATTTCAACATGGCAGATATATGCATCTCATATTCCAAAAATAAATAGCAATCTAACAATTTAAACAAAAACTGAAGAGATAAGGGCTGAAACACAATACCTAGAATATGAGAAAAATGCAAAAAGCCAAAGAACTCAAAGAAAAATAACTCACAAGCAGCCAAAATTTCAGATTTTGTGGAGTATGAGGAAGAATGCGGCGAGCAGGGTTTTTATAGCCTTTGTGGGGTCCCCGTCCGGACGGTGGATTGATGATGTCTGGACGCTCGCTGCCTCGAAAAGGAGCAAACTGGTCGCGCGCGTCCGGACGATGATGACAGCGCTCGTCCGGACTCTGTCAGGACTCCGAGGGAGAGCCGTCCGGACCACTAGTTTGTCCGGACGTCAATGAAGATCGTCCGGACGCTCCACACTGAAACACCAGAAAAGCTGAGGAAAATTTACAGAGATCAAATTTCCTCAAGTCAGTGTTAGAACACGCATGTATAATCAACTGATAACACAATTAGAGAGCATCTTAGAAACTAAACGGAGATATAAATGAGAATTGAGATTTCATTTAGCACAAATTGTTTTCCTAAAAATAGAAAAATCAAATAGGCAACTCAACTCATGCAATGCGTGTGTGTGTGGAGACTAAACCGACAAGATTTGAAAAATCATGACAAAAGCATCTGGATTTCCTAAAGAAGAAAGAGAATCCGTGACAGATTAGCCAAAAGTCAAACCTTACTTTTACTAGGGCCTAGACATCCTCATCTGATACACTCCCCCTGAGATACAGCACTGAATTGTTTTACTTCTACCATAAAGGACAAGATAAAACTTTTAGTTGCTCATAGAGGACAAGGTATATTGCAAATTCAGTACAGAAGCAGTGAATAGACAATTTTTAAAGCACAAAATTCATACGAATAATTGCTCAATTCTTATGGTGCTGCAAGTTAGAGGAAATGCCAAAATTTATAGATGCTAGGTTCAACTAGCCTATGGTCAATTTGACCATCTTATCACAAACCTCTTCTCTTATTCAAAATTTCTAGAAGCAAATAGTCAGAGAAGGAATGATGTACCTTTAGGGAGTCTCGGATAGTGCACTTGTTCATCGCATGAGGAAAGGAGCTATCCTACTTTTGCTCAACCAGGAAAACTAACTTGGCCAAAATAATCATATACTCTCAAATGTATCTAAGCAAAGTAAATTAGTGCTCACAAAATTGAGATATCAAGTAAAGATACATACAATATCTAATAAGCCAAGAAGAAAAAAAAATCCTGCAAATTCTCCCCAAAATACCCTTTTTTTTTATTATTAAATAAAAAAAAACATGCAATATGGAAATGACATCATATGCAAAGGTAAGATCACACATGTAACTGCTCAGAGATGCCAGTACAGAAAAACAGTCGCTCGACCTGCTTTTTCTACCTTCCCCAATAGATACCTGCAAAGTTCTCTCAAGAGAAACAGGGGGCACAACAAGCTAGTTCCTAGATTGCATAACAAGCACATAAATATAACATAAAAGGTGCATGCAATCAAACCTGATGCCTTAGGATTAGGAACCAAATCCTAGGCATAAACACCCGAACCTGCTAGGTGCGTCGGTTCCTCTTCCTGGGGTAACTGCCCTTCTCAGCCCAAGTATGCCTTCCAGTGGGTGGTTGCTAAAAAGACTGCATCATCAACTCCATCATGTTTTGCATCCAGACAGGAAGCTTACTGGAGTATAGCTCTTGGGGCCTTCTCACATGCTTGGGTTTGCTCTAGTAAGTGCCTCTATAATTGGTTAGTACAAACCGCTGCTGGGGCCGCTGATGCAGAGAAGCATGAGACCAAGGGGCTTGATACTGATGCCTTGATGCATGTCCCCATGGCACTTGATAGGATGCCTGATGCCAAGGAATCTGATGCTGAGCCGTAGGTCTAGCGTCATAATGAGCTTGTCTTGGCGTTTCTATCTTGGCTTTGGCCTTTTGAGCTTTCATTTTGGACCGGGAATGTATTTCCAAACCGGTCCAGTGATTTTTGTCCCAGAATGGCCAAAGGGGGAGTTTGTTAGTATTTTGGCCTCATTCTGTGTTTGGACAAAATCACTTATATGTAAGGATACTGCAAACAGGGATTCCACTGTTCAGAGTGAAGTCAGAAGAATTTCAAAGTTCCCTGTCAGCCGTCCAGACGATGTGTCATCCCGTACGGACGCCCATCTGTCTACTGATCCGTTCGTCCGGATGATGTGTCATCTCGTCCGGACGCCAGACACTCCAGCATCATCCGTCCGGACGACATGCTTCTTCCGTCCGGACACTTCACTGTATCAAGAAGCTTCTGTGCCAACTTGCTCCGTCCGGACGTTTCAGCAGCTCGTCCGGACACCTATCAGTTCTCGAACGGTTCACTGATTCTTTCCAAGTTCCAAGAAAGGGAAGATCAATCAACTGTCCGGACGATGTGGTATACCGTACGGACGTGTATCTCCGTAAGGCAAGAATCGCAGTTCAAAATGAACAGTCCGGACATCTGACAGCTGTGGTCCGGACATTGGTGCATTGTATATGGTAACTAACGATTTGACTTCAGCCGTCCAGACGTCTCCTCCTTATGGTCCGGACGTACACGCATCAGATATGGAAATTGAGTGCTGAAGTTTAGCCGTCTGGACGCTCCTGCCCCTTGGTCCGGACGCGCGAAGCATGTTATGGAAATTACTTGCAGCGGACGTGCGTCCGTCCGGACAATCGAGCCATCCCGTTCGGACGATGTTCTTATACAGGAAAGATTTCTTCGCAAAAATTTTGAAAAATCCTGTCGCACAATTGTCCGTCCGGACGGTCATGGTCCACCGTCCGGACGGCTCACAGGCTTATTTTGCCTGATGCTCATTCTGATCCCCAGACTATAAATTGGGGTCCTTGGGCACTTAGAGCTGCTAGAATTCTGTGTGAATTCCATTATAGCTCAGAGACGTGTTATTTCCTCTAGAGCCGTTTTTCAAGTGTGCTGCGCTATAAATCGAAGTCTATCTTAGAGGTCGGCTCTAAGGTAAGGAGTTCCATTGAAGACCCCTTCAGGTAGGTGAACCTGGTTGGGAAGCGTTCGTGTTGGGTTACACGTCAGAGATCAAGGTACGACCACTGCATCGGTATATGTGAGTGTTACTATCTTGTATCTAGCTTTGTCTTCTGAATAGTAGAATTCCTGGGTTTGGCTGCCCCGGAGTGGCTTTTCTCTTAACTGAGTTTCCACTTCCTCAACAAAAATCCTTGTGTCATTTACTTTCCGCTGTGCCTTAATTTTAGTTGACACTTATGCACACACTTTACTTTTAGAAGTCATTTCAATTTTTCAATTGGTATCAGAACCTGGTCCACTCTGAGAAGATTAATATCTTGAGTGTTTTTATATTTGACTTCTATATTTATTATGTCTCAGACTCTTAATTCTGTTCCTGCCTTTGATGGCTCGAACTATGGCTATTGGAAGGCACGTATGCGTTTCTTTTTGAAATCTATTGACTGTTGAGGTATTGTTGAGACTGGTTGGACTAAACCAGAGGATACAACGCTTGAACTAGTCACTGAAAAGAATGCTCGTCTTTCAAATGACAAAGCCCTCCATGCTCTATGCCAAGCACTTTCTCCATCTGAATTCGCCAAAATTTCAAATTGCGAATCAGCCAAAGTAGCATGGCAAATTTTGGAAACAACATATGAAGGCACAAAACTTGTAAAATCTGCCAAACTTCAGATGTTGATTTCAAAATTTGAAGAAATTAAAATGTTAGAGGAAGAGACATTTGGAGAGTTTTACTCCAAAATAAGTGACCTAAGGAACTCCATGGTGAGTCTTGGGAAACCTATCTCGGATGTAAAACTCATCCGAAAAACTCTCAGATCTTTGCCCGAGCGTTTCAGGATTAAGGTAACGACTATTGAGGAAAGAAAGGATCTCGAAGAAATGAAGATTGAAGAGCTTGTTGGATCTCTTCAAACATACGAGCTGTCTCTGCCCTCGGTCAAGAAATTAAAGACCATTGATCTTAAGGCTTCCAAGAAGAGGGTAGAAGCCTCCTCTGAAGAAGAATCTGAGGATGAAGAAAAGGCTGTGGCAATGCTTGCCAAAAATTTCAAAAGACTAATGAAAGATGATCAGTTCAAGAAGAAGTTTTCTGAAAAAGCCAAGAATTCTCTCAGATAAGCTGAATCAGAGGATGAGAAAGATTCCAGAGGACCCCGATGTTTTGAATGCTCAGGCTATGGGCATATCCGGGCCGATTGCAGGAATCTCAAGAAGGGCAAAGGGAAGGCTTACAATGTGACTCTCAGTGATGAGTCCGAAGAAGATGCTCCAGAGTCTGACAAATTTCTGGCTTTTGTGGCCCCTTATGTTGAAAAAGAAGACTCATATTATTTGGAGCATAGTGAGAATGAGGTAGAGCTCAAGGAAGCACACAAAACTCTCTACAAAGAGTTTGAGAAGCTGAGGGAAGGCCGAAAGCAGCAAGTTAATGATCTGAACAGTCTACATACTGAGAAGAGCTCACTGCTGCTCAAGATACAGTAGCTCGAGGAAAAGCTACTTGAGACGCAGCTCCAGCTAGACAGAGTCACTGATGAGAAGTTGACTCGTATGCTGTCCATTCAGAAGAGCCCACATGACAAGACTAGTCTCGGGTATGTAGCTTCCTCTTCTGATATTCCTTCTTCCTCGAAGACTGTGTTTGTACCTCCTACAGTCCTAGAGCTTCCTCCAGTTATTGAAGATAAACAGAAGGAAAAGGTCAATGATGATGTTCCAGGCACTCAGCAGCCTTATTCCATCAGAAGACCTCCTATTTGCCATCACTGCGGTCTTAGTGGGCATGTACGGCCTCAGTGCTCCCTCTTGAAAGCACAAAAGGCCAAAGCCAAGAAAGAAGTGCCTAGACAAGCTCAGTATGGCACTGTACCTGCAGTTCAGCATCAGACTCCTTGGCATCGGGCACCATGGGGACAAGCACCAAGACATTAGTTCCAAGCCTCTTGGTCTCATGCTCCTCAGCATCAGCAGCCTCAACAGCGGTTTGTACCAGCCAATCAGAGTGGCACTTACAAGAGCAAACCTAGGCATTTGAGATGGCCTCAAGAGCAATACATTGGTGAGCCTCCTGTTTGGATGCAAAACATGATGGAGTGGATGATGCAGTCTTGTCAGCCACCACCCACTAGAAGGCAGACTTGGGCTGAGAAGAACAGTTACCCCAGGAGGGGGAATAGACGCACCTAGCGGATTCAGGTGTTCATGCCTAGGATTTGGTTCCTAATCCTAAGGCATCAGGTTTGATAGCCAGCATATTTTCCTTGTCATATTTATGTGCTAGTTATCTAGGAACAAGTTGGTTGTGCCCCCTTGTGTTTTTCTTCTTGAGAAAACTTTGCAGGTGTTTTTGGGGAAGACAGAAAAAGCAGGTCGAGCGACTGTTTTTCTGTAGTGGCATCTTTGAGCACACACAGGTTTGATTGTACCTTAGCATATGATGTCTTTTTCCATATTGCTTGTTGTGTTGGTTTATTTCTTTTAATAAAAAAAAATAAAAAAATAAAAAAAAATTTGGGGGAGAATTTGCAGGATATTATTTCTCTTGGCTTATTAGATATTGCATGCATTCTTGCCTTATATCTCAATTCGGTATGCATTAATTAAATACGCTTAGATATAATTGAGAGTTTTGACTATACTAGCCAAGTGTTTTTCCTGTTTATGCAAAAAGTAAGATAGCTTCTTTCCTCATACGATGAAAAAGTGCACTCTCCCGGGCTCCCCCAAAGGTACATCTTTCCTTATCTGACTCTTTGCTTTTGGAAATTTTGGATAAGAGAAGAAATCCTTGATTAGAGTCTCCACACACACACACGCATTGCTTGAGTTGAGTTGCCTATTTGATTTTTATATAATCAGGAAAAATTATGTGTGCTAATTGAAATCACAACTTCCTTTCATATCTCTGTGTATTTCTGAGATGCTCTCTGATTGTGTTATCAGTTGATTATGCATGTGTATTCTAACACTGACTTGAGAAAATTTGATCTTTGTAAATTCTTCTTAGCTTTTCTGGTGTTTCAGTGTGGAGCGTCCAGACGGTCTACATTGACGTCCGGACGGTTCTCCCTTGGAGTCCGGACGGAGATGGAGCCCACATGTCCGGACAGGACCTGACGGAGTTCGGACGCGCGCTATCATCATCGTCCGAACGATTTCTTTATATCGTCCGGACGCGCGCGACCGTTTCTGCTCCTTTCCGAGGCAGCGAGCGTCAGGACGTCATCAATCCACTGTCCGGACGGGGACCCCACAACGACTATAAAATGCTCAGATCGCTGAATTCTCTTCATACCCCACAAAATCAGATTTTTTGGCTGTTTGTGAGTAAGGTTGACTTTAAGTTTTTGGCATTTTGCATATATCTCTCATATTTCATGTATTTTTCTAGTCTTTTTCTCTTCAGTTTTTTTTATAAAAAAAAACTGTTTGAATGTTATTTATTTTTGGAATATGAGATGCATATATCTGCCATGCTGAAATTTCTTGGACTTAGTTGATATTATTTTGAAGTCCCTTTACTACTGTTATTCTGCCAAATATGTGTTATCCTAACAAGAATATTTTTGGAATATTTTTCTTTGGAAATTCTTGTTGGATCTTTTGCAGAATCATGTCTACCGGCAGTCCACCCCGCAGGGCCCGTCAGAGGCTTGTGGAAGATAGGGCTGAATTTCAGGACAAAATTATGGACCGCTCCGTCATTGCTGAGCGGAACGTGCTTCGGGCTGATATCATGGTGCCACCACTGGACAACATACTTGACATCATTCAGACGTACAACTGGGGATATCTCCACAACTGTGCTTGTGTGGTGTACACCAGATTGGTCAAGCTGTTCTACGCCAACCTAGAAGTGGTGCAGAATGATGATCATGGAGTGGTGCTCCAGTCCTCCGTTGCAGGCCATCTTATCCCTGTTGATCCTCATGTCATCAGTCACATCATCCGAGTCCCGGTGCTTGAGATTTCGGCCAGCCCTTACAATGAGATGGTGCTGCCTCCATCCCTGGATGATCTCAGGGAATTCTTCCGTGCCATTCCACAAGGTGTGGAACGCTCTACTGCCATCCGGATTGGTGCCCTGTCACCCTCCCACCGCATGCTGGCCAAGATAATCCAGCAGAACATCTGGCCGGTTGCCCAGCGCAGTGATCTGATCCTGAAACGGGCCTAGTTTGTCTATGCTATCCACCTCCGCCTGCCTTTCTGCCTATGCAAGCACATTTTGGGGGTTATATTAGAGACCCGTGATGAGAGCACTGCTGGTCTTCCTTTTGGCTGCCTCCTTACTCAGATTATTCTTCAGTCGGGCATAAATGTCAATGGCGAACCGAAGAAGAAAATCCAGCTGCCCATCAGCAAGCAGACATTGATTAAGTCTAATGCGCAGCTGCGGAGAGATGACTCTGATGATGATGAGGCGCCCCCACCTGCTGCTATGCCAGTCAGCTTTCCAGATATGGCTTCATCCTCACATACTGTACCTCCATCTGAGCCAGAGGTAAATTATGCTCAGATTATGAAGGCTCTTGCTGCACTTCAGGGAGGGATGAGCAGCTTGCAGGTGTCTATGTCCTCCATGCAGCAGTCTATGAGTTCCTTGCAGCTTGCTGTGCACTCCATCGACAGGCGCGTGGAGCAGAACCAGCTGGACCTTCAGGAGTGCCTGAAGTATCATCATCCTAACAGCAGTGATGATGAGGATGGTGCAGATGGGATTTTACCCATGACTGAGGATGTTTGATTCCCTCTTATGTTTTTTTTGTAGTCTTTTTGTTATTTTTGAGACAATTTCTGTTTGTGGTTAAAACTTTATGGATATATATTACTCTGTTTCCTGGGTCCTTCTGAGACCGTTAGGGGGAGTAATTTTTATGACAGTTAGTTTTTATTACTCTGTTTACCCTTTGTCCCTTTGTGACAAAAAGGGGGAGTAATTTTCATTTTGGACCGGGAATGTATTTCCAAACCGGTCAAGTGATTTTTGTTCAAAAATGGCCAAAGGGGGAGTTTGTTAGTATTTTGGCCTCATTCTGTATTTGGACAAAATCACTTATATGTAAGGATACTACAAACAGGGATTCCACTGTTCAGATTGAAGTCAGAAGAATTTCAAAGTTCCCCGTCAGCCGTCCGGACGATGTGTCATCCCGTCCGGACGCCCATCTGTCTACTGCTCAGTCCGTCCGGACGATGTGTCATCCCGTCCGGACGCCAGACACTCCAGCATCATCAGTCCAGACGACGTGCTTCTTCCGTCCGGACACTTCACTGTATCAAGAAGCTTCTATGCCAGCTTGCTCCGTCCGGACGTTTCAGCAGCACGTTCGGATGCCTATCAGTTCTCGAACGGTCCGGACGATGTGGTATACCGTCCGGACGTGTATCTCCGTAAGGCAAGAATCGCAATTCAAAATGAACCATCCGGACATCTTACAGCTGTGGTCCGGACGCTGGTGCATCGTATATGGTAACTGACGATTAGACTTCAGCCGTCCGGACATCTCCTCCTTATGGTTTGGACGTACACGCAACAGATATGGAAATTGCGTGCTGAAGTTTAGCCGTCCGGACGCTCCTGCCCCTTGGTCCGGACGCGTGAAGCCTGTTATGGAAATTACTTGCAGCGGATGTGCGTCCGTCCGGACGATCGAGCCATCCCGTCCAGATGATGTTCTTATACAGGAATGATTTCTCCATGAAAATTTCAGAAAATCTTGTTGCACAGTTGTCCGTCCGGACGGTCATGGTCCACCGTCCAGACGGCTCACAGGCTTATTTTGCCTGACGCTCATTCTGACCCCCAGACTATAAATAGGGGTCCTTGGGCACTTAGAGCTGCGAGAATTCTGTGTGAATTCCATTAGAGCTCAGAGACGTGTTATTTCCTCTAGAGCCGTTTTCCAAGTGTGTTGTGCTATTAATCGAAGTCTATCTTAGAGGTCGACTCTAAGGTAAGGAGTTCCATTGAAGACCCCTTCAGGTAGGTGAACCTGGTTGGGAAGCGTTCGTGTTGAGTTACACGTCAGAGATCAAGGTACGACCACTGCATCGGTACATGTGAGTGTTACTATCTTGTATCTAGCTTTGTCTTCTGAGTAGTGGAATTCCTGGGTTTGGCTGCCCCGGAGTGGTTTTTCTCTTAACTGAGTTTCCACTTCGTCAACAAAAATCCTTGTGTCATTTACTTTCCACTGTGCCTTAATTTTTGTTGACACTTATGCACACACTTTACTTTTAGAAGTCATTTCAATTTTTCACTTTGTGCAGCAGTGAACTCTTCTCGGTCTGCAGACTGTTCAGTTCATTCAGGTGCTGCTTTCGGCCTTCCCTCAGCTTCTCAAACTCTTTTTAGAGTGTCTTGCAGGCCTCCTTGAGCTCTATTTCATTATCACTATGCTCCGAGTAATATGGGTCTTCTTCTTCAACATATGGGGGTACAAAGGCCAGGAATTTGTCAGACTCTGGAGCATCTTCTTCTGACTCATCACTGAGAGTCACCTTGAATGCCTTCCCCTTGCCCTTTTTGAGATTTCTACAATTCGCCCGGATATGCCCAAAGCCTGAGCATTCAAAACATCGGGGTCCTCTGGGATCACTCTTCTCCTCTTCCTCTGGTTCAGCTTCTCTGAGAGGTTTCTTCGTTTTATCAGAAAACTTCTTCTTAAACCGATCATCTTTCATCAGTTTTCTGAAATTTTTGGCTAACATAGCCACAGCTTTGTCTTCATCCTCAGAGTCATCTTCAAAGGAGGCTTCTACCTTCTTCTTGGAAGCCTTTAGAGCAATGGTCTTTAATTTCTTAACCTGGGGTAGAGACAGCTCATATGTTTGAAGAGATCCCACCAGCTCTTCAATCTTCATCTATTCAAGATCCTTGCTTTCCTCAATAGTCATTACCTTGATCCCCGAGCAAAGATCTGAGAATTTTTTGGATGAGTTTTACATCCGAGATAGGTTTCCGAAGACTCACCATGGAGTTCCTTAGGCCACTTATTTTGGAGTAAAACTCTCCAAATGTCTCTTCCTCTAACATCTTAATTTCTTCAAATTTTGAAATCAACATTTGAAGTTTGGTAGATTTTACAAGTTTTGTGCCTTCATAAGTTGTTTCCAAAATTTGCCATGCTGCTTTGGCTGATTCGCAATTTGAAATTTTGGCGAATTCAGATGGAGAAAGTGCTTGGCATAGAGCATGGAGGGCTTTATCATTTGAAAGACGAGCTTTCTTTTGAGGGACTAGTTCAGGTGTTGCATCCTCTGGTTTAGTCCAACCAGTTTCAACAATACCCCAACAGTCAATAGATTTCAAAAAGAAACGCATACGTGCCTTCCAATAGCCATAGTTCGTACCATCAAAGGCAGGAACAGAATTAAGAGTTTAAGACATATCAAAATATAGAAGTCAAATAAAAAAAAAACTCAAGAAATTAATCTTCTCAGAGGCAAAACGGAAAGTAAATGACACACAGATTTTTGTTGACGAAGTGGAAACTCAGTTAAGAGAAAACCCACTCCGGGGCAGCCAAATCCAGGAATTCCACTATTCAGAAAACATAGCTAGATACAAGAGAGTAACATTCACATGTACCGATGCAGTGGTTGTACCTTGATCTCTGATTGTAACCCAACACGAATGCTTCCCAACCAAGTTCACCTACCTGAAAGGGTCTTCAATGGAACTCCTTACCTTAGAGCCGACCTCTAAGATAGACTTCGGTTTACAGCACAGCACACTTGTAAAACGGCTTCAGAGGGATTGATGACTTCTCTGAGCTCTAATGGAATTCACACCGAATTATTGCAGTTCACAGTGCCCAGGGGCCTCTATTTATAGGCAGGGGGCTCAAATGAGCGTCAGGCAAAATATACCTAGGCACCGTCCGGACGATGGACATGGGCCGTTCAGACGAACAACTGTGAAAATAGATTTTCTGAAATTTCCGCAGAGAAATCTTTCCTGTTTAAGGACATCGTCCGGACGGGGTGGCACATCGTCCGGAAGGTCGCATGTTCGCTGCAAGTAATTTCCTTATAAGGCTCTCAAGCGTCCGGACCATGGGGGATGGGCGTCCGGACGACTATTCTTCAACACGCAATTTCCATATCAGTAATGCGGGCGTCCGGACCATGATAAGCAGTCTTTCGAACGATTGAAGTCGAATCGACAATTTCCTTCTTTGATGCACGCGCGTCCGGACCACAGTTGTCAGACGTCCGAACGGTCATTTTTGAATTGCGATTCTTGCCTTACAGAGACGCGCGTCCGGACGGGATACCACATCGTCCGAACGGTTGATTGATCTTCCCTTTCTTGGAACTTGTAAAGAAATCAGAAACTGATCGAGTGCTGGGAGGTGTCCGGACATGCTGCTGAAACGTCAGGACGGATGCAAGCTGGCACAGAAACTTCTCGATACAGTATGGGGTCCGTACGGAATGAACACTTCGTCCGGACGGATGATACTGGTCTGTCTAGCGTCCGGACGGGATGACACGTCGTCCGGATGGATGAAGCAGAGGACAGATGGGCGTTCGGATGGGATGGCTCGATCGTCCGGACAGCTGACAGGGAACTTGAATTTCTTCTGACTTGCAGACTCTTAATAGTGGAATCCCTGTTTACAGCATCTTTACATTTAAGTGATTTTGTCCAAACACAGAATGAGGCCAAAATACTAACAACACGTTAAAGCACAGAATTCATATGACTAACTGCTTGTTTCTTATGGTGCTGCAAACTAAAGGGAATGCCAGAGTTTTTAAGTGCTAGGTTCAACTAGCATGTGGTCAATTTGGTCATCTTGTCAAAAACCTCTTCTCTTATCCAAAAATTCTAGAAACACAAAGTCAGGGAAGGAAAGATGTACCTTTAGGGGAGTCTTTGGATAGTGCACATTTTCATCACACGAGGAAATAAGCTATCAATCATAACAAGTGAGCAGGAAACCTTTGCATATGTCAGACTTCTGTTCTCAACCATATATAAGAATAATTCATCAATGCATAGTGAACTAATAATCCAAGTAAAATACATGAGAGAGTTGGCATACCTTAGAAGGGACCAACTTGCTACAACCTCCCCAAATTTATTTTTTTATTTTTTATTTTTTTTAATAAAAGGTACACACAAAAAAAATGCAATGTGGAAATGACATCATATGCAAAGCAAAATCAAACCTGATGATGCCATTACAGAAAAACAGTCGCTCGACCTGCTTTTTCTGTCTTCCCCAATAAATACCTACAAAGGTCTCCAAACAAAATATAGGGGGCAAAACACAATACCACTGGTTCCTATATTGCATATGAAATATAACAGCAAAATAAGCAATCAAACCTGATGCCGTAGGATTAGGAACCAAATCCTAGGCATGGACCCCTGAACCTGCTAGGTGCGTCTGTTCCCCCTCATGGGGTGACAGTCCTTCTTGATCCAAGCCTGCCTTCCTATGGGTGGTTGCTGGTATGACGTCATCATCCACTCCATCATATTCTGCATCCAGATAGGTGGCTCATTGTGGTGTTGATCTACTTCCACCTTTTGTGGCCTTCTAAGGTGTTTGGCCGGTGCAAATCGTTGCTGAGGCCACTGATGCTGAGATGCCTGGACCCAAGGAGCATGAGACCAAGATGCTTGATATTGATGAGCTTGATGCCTTGGTGATTGTCTCCATAGTGCTTGATAAGGTGCCTGAGGCCATGGAGTCTGATGCTGGGCCGCAGGTCTAGTGCCATGATGAGCTTGTCTGGGCACTTCTTTCTTGGCTTCGGCCTTTTGTGCTTTCAAAAGGGAGCACTGAGGACGAACATGCCCGCTTAGACCGCAGTGATGGCATATAGGAGGTCTTCTGATGGAATGAGGCTCCTGAGTGCCTGGAACATCATCGTTGACCTTGTCCTTCCCTTTATATTCAACAGTGGGAGGAGGCTCTGGGACTGTAGGCTTCACAAACACAGTCTTTGAGGCAGAGGGAGCATCAGAAGAGGGAGCTACATACCTGAGACCAGTCCTGTCAGTTGGGCTCTTCTGGATAGACATCATATGAGTTAGCTTCTCATCAGTGACTCTCTCTAGCTGGAGCTGTGTCTCTTGTAGCTTTTCCTCAAGCTCTTGTATTCTATGCAGTAATGAACTCTTTTCAGTTTGCAAACTGTTCAGATCATAGAGGTGCTGCTTACGACCTTCCCTCAGCTTCTCATACTCTAAGTAAAGTGTCTTGTAGGCCTCCTTGAGCTCTTCCCCATTATCACTGTGCTCCAAGTAATAAGAGTCCTCTTCTTCAACGAGCGGAGCCACAAAGGCTAGAAATTTCTCAGACTCTAGAGCTTCTTCTTCTGACTCATCCCTGAGAGTCACATTATAAGCCTTCCCCTTGCCCTTCTTAAGATTCCCGCAATCGGCCCGGATATGTCCAAAGCCTGAGCATTCAAAACATCGGGGTCCTCTGGGATCTTTCTTATCTTCTTCCTCAGGTTTAGCTTCTCTGGGAGGTTTCTTTACTCTTTCAGAAAACTTCTTCTTGAACCGATCATCTTTCATCAGTCTTCTGAAATTTTACTTTTTCTTCATCCCCAAAGTCATCTTCAGATGATGCTTTTACCTTCTTCTTGGAAGCCTTTAGGGCAATGGTTTTCAACTTCTTGACCGGGGGCAAAGACAACTCATATGTTTGAAGAGATCCCACCAGCTCTTCAATCTTCATCTCCTCAAGATCTTTGCTTTCTTCAATTGTTGTTACTTTAATCATGAAACGCTCAGGCAAAGATCTTAGAATCTTTCGGATGAGTTTTACATCTGAGATAGGTTTCCCAAGACTCACCATGGAGTTCCTTAGGTCACTCATCTTGGAGTAAAACTCTCCAAAGTTCTCATCTTCCAACATCTTAATTTCTTCAAATTTCGAAATCAACATTTGAAGTTTGGCAGATTTTACAAGTTTTGTGCCTTCATATGTTGTTTCCAAAATTTGCCATGCTTCTTTGGCTTATTCGCAATTTAAAATCTTTGCAAATTCATATGGTGAAAGTGCTTGGCACAGAGCATGGGGGGCTTTATCATTGGAAAGTCGTGCGTTTTTCTAAGGGACTGCCTCTAGGGTTGCATCCACTGGTTTAATCCAACCAGTTTCAACAAAACTCCAGCAGTCAATAGATTGTAAAAAGAAACGCATTCGGGCTTTTCCAATAGCCATAGTTCGTACCATCAAAGGCAGGAACATAATTAAGAGTTTGAGACATGTCAATAATATAAAAGTAAAAAAAAAAACACTCAAGAATTAAATCTACACAGAGTGTACCAAGCTCTGATACCAATTGAAAATTGAAATTGACTTCTAAAATAAACAGCAAGTGTGTGCACAATGTGTCAACAAAAATAATAATGAGGAAATTAAATGACACAGAGATTTTTGTTGACGAAGTGGAAACTCAATTAAGAGAAAAACCACTCCGGGCAGCCAAACCCAGGATATCCACTATTCAGAAGACAAAGCTAGATACAAGATGGTAACACTCACATATACCCGATGCAGTGGTCGTACCTTGCTCTCTAACGTGTAACCCAACACGAACGCTTTCCAACTAGGTCACCTACCTGAAGGGGTCTTCAATGGAATCATTTATCTTAGGGCCGACCCCTAAGATAAACTTCAGATGTAGCGCAGCAACAGCACACTTGCAATGGCTTCAGAGGAAAAATAATGTCTCTGAGCACTTGTGGAATTCAATACCGAATTCTTGCAGTTCTCAATGCCCAAGGGCCTCTATTTATAGGCTGAGGTGCAAAATGGGCGACTGCTGAAATATGTACGGACGCGGTCCGGACAGTGAACCTGGGCCGTCCGGACAGACAATAGTGCGAACGGATTTTCTTAGAATTTCGCTAAAAATCTTTCCTGTTTAAGAGTCGCGTCCGGACGGTGAGACATTGTCGTCTGGACAGTCACACGTCCGCTGCAAGTAATTTCCATATAAGGCTTCGCGCGTCCGGACCATGGGGGATGAACGTCCGGACGGCTGAACTTCAACACGCAATTTCCATATCTGCTATGCGCGCATCCGGACCATGATAGGCAGTCGTCCGGATGGTTGAAGTCAAATCGGCAATTTCCATATTAGTTGCACACGCATCCAAACCAAGGCTGATTGACATCCGAACATTGATATTTGAATTGCGATTCTTGCCTTATGTTTGAACGCGTCCGAGTGGGAAACCACATCGTCTGGACGGGTATATCAGTCTTCACTTCTTCTGAACTTGGAAAGAATCTGAAGCTGATCGATCACTGAGAGGCGTCTGGACGGGCTGCTGATACGTCCGGATGGATACAGGCTGGAACAGTAGCTTCTCGAAATAGTAGAGGTCCGGACGGAAAATGCACGTCGTCCGGACGGATGATGCTTGGTCTGACTGGCTTCCGGACGGTAAGGCACGTCGTCCGGACGGATGGAACAGTAAACAGATGGGCGTCCGGACGGGATGACACAATCGTCCGGACGGCTGGCAAGGAACCGAAAACTTCTGTCTTGAAAGTAGTGCAGAATCTTCTGACATCACTCTGAATAGTGGAATCCCTGATAAAACAGCATCTTTACAAACAAGCGATTTTGTCCAAACACAGAATGAGGCCAATAATACTAACAAACTTGCTCAGCAAGATGTATGACTTGCTAATTAAGTTGATGACTCATTGTAGTGAGTCACCGTAATAATTATTATAGGAATATATTCCTTTAGATACTTTTACTAACTCCTATGTCAATTAATTTAATCAGAGTTAAAAAGTAAAATATCTAATTAATCCAGGGTTAAGTTTTATCTAGTTAATTTAACCTGGGTTAAACTAAAGATATTTATCCAAAAGTTACTAATTAACTTTTTACCGCAGATATTATTTTCTCATATTTTACGATTTTAATCTAACTGATTAAAATATCCATTTAAGTTCTTTTTGAGTCTAGTTCGTTTCATTGTAAATATTATTAACCCAATAATATTATATCACTGACAATATCATTAAACTAAATAATATTGTGGCAATAATAAATATTATGTAATAATATTATATACTAATAATTTTATTAATTAGCCTACTAAATAATCCGTATGATTATTTAATAATTAAGGACAGGTGACAAATAAATATCTATTTATTAAAAGAATGTCGATCGAGCGACATAAAATGATTATCGATCGACAGGTCAATCGAGTGACATGTATTGTCAATCGAGCGATTGACCTAGTAATAAGTTGATTGAGCGATTAGAAATGTGGATTGATCGCCATGAGTCTTAAATTTTATTTAAGACGTTATATCTTAAAATCTAGAGCGTTATATAATAGAATCGATAATCTTGTTAAAAAGCAACCGTTACATAAAGTGTTTTTGTCAACCAAAATGTTGCCAATATAAAATACTAACAAACTCCCCCTTTGGTCATTATGGGACAAAAAAAACACTTGACCGTTTTGGAAATACATTTCCGGTCCAAAACAAAAAATACTCTCCCTTTTTGTCTCAAAAGGACAAAGGGTAAACTGAGTATAAGAGAAAACCACAATTACTAAAATTCAAAACAACAAGAATAATAGTAAAGTGTCTCATCAAAAGCTCAAATCAACATAAGAGAAAACCAAAACCTCAAGATATCACATTTCTTGAATTTGAGCCACTTCGGCTTCTTGCTCCTGAAGCTGGGAAACCATAGACTGAAAATTTTCAGTCACTTGAGTCTTCTAGCCCGAAACTGATCATCCGTAGAAAGAAATCCTCTAGACAAGTGGTCTGCAAGATGATAAAGAAGATTCACCACTGAATCTCTAGCTGGTGTAGATCTAGAGGAAAAAGTTATGGAAGAATCTGTATGAGCGGAGGGAATGAGCTCATCTGAAATCTAAGACCTTTGGATATTTGAACACACTACTTCAAAATTAGTCAGTTTTCCAAAGAACCCTTTTTCTGACACTATGCTGAAGCCGCTGGACTACATATTCCTGGAAAGATTTAAACAGAAATCTATCCAAAATGAATGTGGTATTATGATGGCTATCAATTGGATGCATATAGAAATATAAAAGTAGATATAGCAATCCAAAAGACATAGATTAGTAATATCCATCCAGCATAAAGACAGAAAAAGATATTCATGCACAGTCTCTCAAATCATAATCAATTAAATATTCCAATATTCTAAAAAGACCCAAAGCTTAAGAGAATAAAGAAAGTCAAAGGAAACACCAGGGAATGAGAAAAGATGTGCAGAGAATGCCAAAATCTCGGGATCAGTCCGAGAGAAAACACACACAACACAACATGATAGAACAGGCATAAAGTAGTGTGTGTTTGGCAGAGAAAGTAAAAAGCTCGCGTCCGGACGTGGTACATACTCGTCCGGATGGCATGCTGTCAGACAAGAGATCGACAGAGCCGAGCACGTCTGGACGCTTCACATTAGAAGCTGAAAAACAGAGGGAAATATGCAGAAAAAAAAAAATCATAACGTTAACTTTAGAACACACATGTATAAATAATTGATAAAATAGTCAAATAGCATTTCAAAAATATACCAAGATATAATTGAGAGTTAAGAGTCAATAAGCACAAAAATTTCCCTGCAAATAGAAATTTTTCAATAGTAAACTTAACTCATGCAATGCGTGTGTGTGTGAAAGCTTTCTCAATAAAGTATGAAGTTCACTGATATGACTTAAAGCAACCGAATTTTCTAAATAAGTGAGAAAATCAATGTTAGATCAGTCAAAAGTCAAACCTTATTTTGCTAGGGCCTAGCCTCCCTCATCTGATACACTCCCCCTAAGCTGCATCACTTTTCTTTTACTTCGCCCTTTAGTGACAGTCTATTTCCGCAATGATTTGGTCACTGACTGTTTCTATAGGAACAAGTTCAAGAATAGATTTATAGCACAAAAGCAGTGGATCTTTTTATTTATCCATATTTATTCAGTTTTGAATACTTTTTATCACTTGGTGCTGCAACCTAGAAAGAATGCCTGAATTTATGGGTTCTAGGTTCAATTAGTGAGTTGGTCAATTTGACCATCTTAGGAAAAAAAAATCCCTCTCATTAGAATTTCTAGAAGCTAAAAGTCATAGAGAAAAAAAAAATGTACCTTAAGGAAGCCTTGGATAGTGCATATTTTCATCGCATGAGAAAAGCAACTATCTATCAAATAAATGCAGTAGGGAAACTTTGCAGATATCAAACAAGAACTCTCAGTTATATAAAAGCAAAAAGAGGAATGCACCAAGAACTGAGACATTAGGTAAAAATACATAAGATATCTGAAAAGCTAAATATAGGAATAAATATCTGCAACTTTCGCCCCCCCCCCCCCCCCCCCCCCCTTTTTAGAAAGAAAAAAAAAACAGAAAAACAACAAAAACATGCTTACACAGAGAAGAAGACAGTTTAGTCCACGCATGTAAGATAAGAGCAAACCTGACCTCAAGGAGAGAGGTTTGACTATACCAAGACAGAAAAGCAGTGACATGCTTTCTCTGTCATCCCTAGAAAGTACCTGCAGAAAATTCTCAAAGCAACCAAGAGAAAATCTAGGGATAGAAAAGGTGGTTCCTCAAACAGAATGCAAGGCAAAAATAGGATATATAACATATGACAATCAATGCAATGCAAACATACTTGGTATGAACTAGGATTTAGGAACCAAAATCTTAGGCATGGTGAGACTACACCTATACTAGGTGAGTTCACCCCCCCTCAAGGGGTGAATGGTCTCATCCTTTCTGACCCAACCCTGGTGTACCCATGGTAGATGTGATCGGGTATTGCTCATCCTGTCCGTTCTCCTCAGCATCCCTTGTAACAAGCTCAGCAACCTTTCATAGGCATGGTTGCTATCGAGCTTTTACGGCTTTTTCTTATAGTGCATTGATGTGTTCTTCGGAACAAACCGCTATTGTTGCCGCTGATGCCATGGAACCTGATGTCCCTGCGAAAGTAGAGTACCTGATGTGGTCTTAGTAGGCAACTTCCTCTGAGCCTTCTTCTTCTAAGCTTGGAGCTGTGGACTTTTGGGTCGAATGTGACCGGTGATGCCGCAGTGATGACAGGTGGGTAGGCTTCTTTTGTTGGAATGCTGCTTAACTTTCTCTGCAGAACTATGGTTAGCATTCTTACAAACAATATTGCCCTTCCCTTTTATATGTCTCCTATGTGGAGGGACATATTTTGATGAGGAAGAAAATTCAACTTCACTTTTCCTCAGAGCATCCTGCTTATGGAATTTCAACAAATAACAATTTGGCCTAATATGACCAATCTTCGCACAATTATGACACTTAGGAATAAACTTACCTTGTATTCCTGATTCCTTGGAGTTAGGCATCACATTATTAGTTAAGTAAGAATTATCTAAACAAGTTGTATCTTCTATCACAAGCTTAATATCAATAGAATCTAATTCAGAATCAGAAGCATGTGAAGTAGAAGTACTTAAGTCATTAACAATTAAATCATGCTTGTTAGAAATATATGTATGAATACAAAGCATGCTTTTCAAATTATTATTAGAGAATTTTTCCAAGAGATCCTCTGATTCTTTTAATTTATTCTCTGGTGCATCAATAGTATCAAAAGGCATGGTATTCTCAGATGTCAAAGAGTCAATCAATGCTTGTGATTCAGGTAACTATAAAATCGAAGACTCTTTTTCTTGCTTAATCTTCATGAGTTCTCTATTGGATTTCTAAAAGAGTTTACCTATCAAAAGGGTATCTATAGAGAAATCATAAAAATGATCTTAGCGAACTCAGGAAGATTTATGTTAGAAGAAGTCACGGATCACACTTAGGAAATAAATTCAAACACAAGTGTACCCGCTCTGATACCAATTGAAAAATAAAATAATGACTTCTAACAACCAAGTGTGTGTTTGTGTGCAACAAAATATCTTAAATGCGGAAAAATAAAAGAGACAAGATATTTGTTGACGAAGTGGAAACTCTGTGAAGAGAAAAATCACTTCGGAGCAGCCAAACCCAGGAAATCTACTATCCAAAGACAAAGAAAGTTACAAAGCACTCGTACTCACAAAACCCATTGCAGTAGTCATACCTTTAACTATAACACGAAGCCCATCGTGAACGCTTCCCAACCAAGTCTCCTACTTGAAGGGGTCTTTGATGGATTCATTTACCTTAGGGTCGACCCCTAAGATAGACTTCACACGAGCTGTTGAGCACACACCGGCAATGGCTAGAAAGCTAATGGATCTTTAATTCTTCCTAAACACCCTCTATAAGCACTATGGAATTCGATATAGAATTCATACAAATTACAAGCCTAGAGCCCTCTATTTATAGGCTTATAGAAAACCTAAATCTACTCAAATTGGAACTCTGGCTATCGAGCGTCCGGACGGAAGTTAGCCTCATCCGGACAGTCTTCTGCGACCGCCTTCTAGAACAGCGCAATTCTTTCCATAACAGGTACTCGTCCGGAAGGCTTGGCCGAGCGTCTAGACAGTCTTCGCTGTAACTCCTTTCCGCGCTAAAAAAGGAAGTCCAGAATATTCTAAAATCTTGGACAGCGTCCGGACGTATTACCACGTCATCCGGACGTCTTGCAGAGACTTCGCAAAGAGTGTCGATTGAAATCCAACTCCGTGTAGAAATTGGAGAAGCTTAAGCTAGCATCCAGACGGTGTTGCTCTAACGTCCGGACGTCTTCAACGCTAAAGCTTCTAGACACTGCGGGGTGCCCGGACTCCTTCAAAGGCCCGTTCGGATGGTTGCACAGGAACCGGCTGTTCTGACTTGGAAATTGCATCGAATCTTCATGGACATCTTTTTAGAAACTTGTGACCACACACATGGCATGAAATTAGACACTGTCCATATTACTTGAAGACTCTGAATAGAACCGATAATCCTGTTAAAAAGTAACCGTTACATAAAGTGTTTTTGTCAACCAGAATGTTGCCAATATAAAATACTAATACTTAGGTCTCTAATTTTGGTGTAAAACTCTACGAATGTCTCTTCTTCGAGCATCTTAATTTCTTTAAATTTAGAAATCAACATTTGAAGCTTGGCAGATTTAACAAGTTTCGTGCCTTCATATGTTGTTTCTAGAATTTGCCATGCATCCTTAGCAATTTCACAATTTGAAATTCTTATGAATTCAGATGGTGAGAGAGCTTGACATAGAGCATGGAGGGCTTTATCATTGAAGAGTCGTGCGCTTGTTTGAGTAATAGTAATTTTGTCCGTTTCCTCTAGTTTAATCCAACCAGTTTCAACAATTTTCCAGACGTCAATTGATTTTAAAAGGAAGCGCATGCGGGCTTTCCAATAGCCATAGTTTGTCCCATCAAAGGGCGGAACTGAATTAAGATTTTGAGACATGATAAAAATAAAAGAAGAGAAGTAGAAGTCAAGAGATCACACTCAAGAAATAAATCTTAACCAGAATGTATCAAGCTCTGATACCAATTGGAAAATAAAATATGATTTCTAATTTACCAAGTGTGTGATAGTGTGCAACAAAATATTTAAATTGTGGAATTTAAAAGAGACAAATATTTTGTTGACGAAGTGGAAACTCTATGAAGAGAAAAACTACTCCAGAGCAGCCAAACCCATGACATCCTTTGTTCAAAAGACAACGCTAGTACATAGAAATTAACACTCAGATACCCTGATGCGCGATCGTCCCTATGACTCTGACACGAAACCCATCGTGAACGCTTCCCAACCAAGTCTCATACTTGAAGGGGTCATCATTGGAATCCTTTACCTTAGGGCCAACCCTTAAGATAAACTTTACAAGAACAATTGAGCACACACTGGCAACGGGTAGAGAGCTAGCGGATTTTCAATTCTCCCTAAACACCCTCTCTAAGCACTATGGAATTCTATATTGAAATCTTACAAGTTACAAGCCTAGAGCCACCTATTTATAGGCTTACAGAAAACCTAATACTGTTCAAATTCGGACTCTAGCGAGTAACATCTGGACGGTCACTTAGCTGCGTCCTCCTTTCCAGAATAGCACAATTCTTCCCAAAACAGGACCGCGTCCAGATGGCTTGACCGAGCGTCCGGACGATCAATGCTGTCACTCCTTTCCCCATCCGTAAAGGAAACCTGGAATATTCTGGAACATTGGGTAGCGTCCGGACGTGTTGCCACGTCATCTAGACGTTTGGCAGAACCTTCCCAAATAATGTCATTTGAAATCCAACACCGTGTCGAACTCGGAGTAGGTTGACCTAGCATCAAGACGGTGTAGTCAACCAGCTTTGTCCTCAGTAAGTATAGAGATACTTACCGTTTCTGCTCCAAAGATTATTCACAGAAGCTGCATAATTATACCCATGCATTAATAGACTAGTAAATAATACTAGGTGAATCTACCTTTTTTTTTTTTTTCAAATTATTATTTATCCGGACATCACAACGGCTATGCATATAATAGTTATATAAATATAACCTTATCATTATATTTTATACCAACAAATAAAATAATCATTTTGTATTAATAAAATGGATGGCACTAAAATATTGATATTCTTTTTTTTTTATCGCTTTTGATCTCAAAATGCTGTAACGGCATATAAAATGGATTAATAATAATGCCACATATTTCATGTGGGCATTATAATAGCATTTATAAATAATAACCAAAATATCCATTTTTAATAAAAATTGCCCTTTTCACTTTTAAATCATATTAGCGTAATATTTCTTTCTAGACAAAACAATTAATATAACTAATTGCCATAGTTATAAAATAATCCTAATTTTATTCTTTTATAAAATTGGGGAGAATAACGACATTAATATATTGAGTGCATAAAAATACTTAAAAGTATTTGGGCAGCGTAACAGCGCTTTTGTAAAATAGTGACTTTTATTTAGGCATTATAACGGCGTATTTTATATTTTAGTCACTCCACTTTGAAAATCCTGTTTAAAAATCAACATTAAAACATTAGATTAAAAACTCATAAAATCAACAATATTAAAAACAAAACTTTATTAAACTAAATATCATTTTCTTTTCTTTTTCTTTTTCTTTTTCTTTTTCTTTTCTTCTTCTTCTTCCTTATATATATATATTTTTTTTCTTTCCTTTCTATGCAGGTGCCCACGAACAAGAGAGATGGAGAATGAAAGAAAGAGAGTTCGGAAGAAAGAGAGACTTACCCATGAGAGAGAGAGCTTCGGATTTCTTCTGCCTCTGCTGCTGAACCCATAATTGAGAGAGAGGGAGAGAGAGAGAGAGAGAGAGAGAGACAGAATTTGAGAGAGATTGGGAGAGAAGTTGAGAGAGAGATGTTGTCTGATTGAAGGGAGAGGTGGGTTCCTTATATAGTGAAATGGTCGGCCCAGATCAACCCAAAATGATTGTATCCAACGGCTGGGACGAAGATTTGGTTGGATTTGGTCATAAAAATCGAATCCTAGATGATTCGGTGCATGAATCTGTTTTCTACATAAAGTCGATCGATCTACTTGAACAGTATGTCGATCGATCTACTTAAACAGTTGGTAGATCGATCTACTTTTTACACTATAAAATAATCGATCGATCTATTATACTTAGCCAAATTTTCACCTGTTTCAGCACCTATATAACTAAATCACTCAATCGATCAATTTCGGCTTCTAATAAAGGTTTGATTCCTTAATCACACGATTGATTTTAAGACATTAAACAATCGCTCGATCGATTCTATAATCAATCGATCGAATTAGACTTGGTCTAATTTCCAATCCATTTTAACTCCTACACACTTATACATATATTCTAAATAAATATTTAATCTCTTAAATATATATACCTATTATGATGAATATTTATTCCACAAATATTCATATGTATGTTATTCCTATTATTCGGCCTTAAATCATATTTTATGATATTTTATTTAATATCTTAAAATACGGGGAGTATTACATCCCTCCTCTCTTAACGGAATTTCGTCCTCAAAATTCATAAATCTTATATCACACAAAGTTTATATTAAGGGAAGATTTTAGGTTACTAAATCCTAGTCTAATGACATAGGAAAATAATGTATATTTTCTTTCTATCATCTTGCCATAATGCCTTAGCTTAGATGATCTTCTATTTGACCTTCACCATCCACATCATTTCCATTTCCATTTCTTTGCTTCAATGTAAAAGTCTACTCTTATCGTAGATCTTCATCTACTTTGTTCGTCCGTGTTAGCAGTACCTGATCAGATCATTATATTTTCAAATACCTCAAATAATATACTGGATTTTCATCTTATCATCTATTGTTAAAATTTCCATCTTATGTTATTGAAATTCCACCTCCCAATCCTAGGGAAGAATCTTGTTCCAGTTCCAACGTCTCGATTAAAAGATTGTCCTTAGTTAATCCGGAGTTTCTTTCTATTAGAAAATCATTTAACATAAATCCAGGCTAATCCTTTCTATCTATCAAGTAGAAAGTAGACTTTAATTCTTTAAACCTCGAATGCATAAATCATATCAATCATAACAATTTATACTAAGCAAAAATTCCAAATCAAGATATTACTCACCTCAATCATTCTTAAATGCAGCTTAGTGGGGAACTGATATATTTATATTTTTCTGATTGATCTCGAAATATGGTTCAGTCTATTGGTCCCCCAATATGACACCAAAAAGTTGATCATCTAACCAATCGAGTTAGCATCATATATCTTAGAAATTTACCTCTATCTCAAATCTGCATTTATATTATCAGCACTTTGGTTTTATGCAATTATAACCATCTTTTAACTCATGCTATTATCAAGTAAGGTTTAAAATCAAGTCCTATAAATAGTCTTTTTTCTTTTATTCCTCAAAAAGGGTGTAAGAAAATAATGTCCCTCAAACTTATCTTTAACTCATTCTATAGACATTATACATGCATTCCATTGTATGGTTCAACCTCAAACATAGATTAAATATTAATCGGATGTATACCTAATATCCAATTCAATAAATCAATGATTCTAAAATCGATAAGGCATAATACCAAACATCCTAAATCAGTTACCTTGTTCTCATTGCCTGTCTTAGGAATAACCTCTTTAATTTATCACGTAGCATTTCTCACTATAGGGGTTATGCCATGACCTATTCTTCACATTGTCATAATTATTCCATCCACTACAATTAAAAATCATAAACAACTATAATCCAATTAAACTTTAAAGTGGACTCATCTACACTCATTATTCTACAATAACGAATATCCAAAATATGTCTCCATATGGAGATTCCAATTCTTTCGATAGCTAAAAACATATCTTCTTAATAAAAGGTTATCTTTCCAAAAGTATAAACTTATCACCAAATTTTAATCATTGGCTGATATCATAAGGTCAGCATTTATCTTTTTAAAACTTCAAGCTTGGCCAATATAAATCGTCTACCAATTCTCAATCAAGATTTATTTATCTCTATAACAAATGATATCAAAATCCTCAATCCCTTTGGCTAATACCCAAAGTTATCACATAAGTTAATAGCCATAACAAACTCTATACTTAAGGCTAATAGTTTATCTTGTTAGCCAAAACTTATCATAGGATTCTTCATAGCTGAAACAGGAGTAAATCAATCCAAAGTTCATGTTGGAAGCTTCTAAAATTAATCCAATTCTAGCTTGACTAATTTTACACTTATAATCTCCAATGAATTTCTCAAATCATGGTTAAGCTTATTCTTGATCTATAGGGTAATTCTATGTTATTCATGGGAGCCTTAATCCCATTGGTCAAGATCCACATTTACCATGATCCTAATTATTACGGTAACTAAAATAACTGAAATCTGATACAGGGCCAAGCATCATTCGAAGTCAATGTTAACCGAAGTAAATGTTAACATCAAATTTCTAAAGGATAAAATTCTTAATCTAAATCGTCGAGAATTAGTTCTACTCAATACGACTGAGAGGGTTAACGTACTTACCTTGTATGCTTAATTGATAGTAATCTTGCATGTGATAGATCTTGGTTTTCTAGATGTGAGCGTAGAGATTCACAAGGATTATGATAAGGTCTTCCCCCCCCCCCCTCCCCCCCTTTTTTTTTTGGCGCGGCTTGACAAGACGTGTTGGCTATCGTCATCGATCCCTTTGTTGTCGCTGATTGATCGTGGCAGGATACGATTAGTCAATCGATCAAACAATCACTCAAATATTAGTGACAGGAATAATCAATCAACATAAATCAATACATGAAATCTATCATCTCATTGTTTCTTAGGACTTAAAGAAAACCAATCCTAATTAACATATGCCATAGATTCCACTTTAAACCTCAACATGAAGTTCTAAGGTGTAAATATTTCTTCTAATGGTTAAATCCTGGATTGCCACAAAATTTGTATCTCCAAATTTTAGTCAGCAAGCCTATCATTTATGTAACCTCAAAGTTTACTAATTGAATCATCCTGAGTGTCGTAAATCATTCTTGTCAGATCTTAACAATCAAAAATTATAATACTTAGACAACCATTAATCCATACCTCAAAATATTGCAGTCCTCTTTGCGAGCTCGATATGTTTCCTCGAACATATATAATTAATCTTATCAAAGACGTGCAAGGAAGTAATAGGGTCTTATCATAATTCTTCAAACTTTTACTTCCATATTATTATTATTATTATTTTGAAGTACCATGATCTTTTCCTTGATCTTGCACAATTTCTATCATCCTCAAGAAGTGAAGTAATATCAAATTCTTACTATTAATTCAGCTTAATTATGCAGTCAATCAATCCTCAAATTTGCTAGACAGACTGACTTTCCATAAAGTCAGAGTTTACTAAGAAAATTGTAATTGATATCAGATACGTGGTAATGAGGCATCCTATATACAATTCTCTTTTACCAAACAACTTAGATTTTAGAAAACCTCAATCATTCATCAATTAAAGGATTCTAATATTTCCAAAGCTTATCAGATGCTTAAGAAAACAATCTTGCCAAATATCCTGGAACCATTCGGTCATCATTATTTCTTTGAATGTATGTAAGTCAATAATCCCATTTATCCTCAAAAGATACTAGATTCGGCATAACATGCAATATATCTTCAAATACACATGAATCAACAATCCTCAAAATTCAAAATGATCCATCAATTACAATTTATATACCTATCTTCAAAAGATATCATTATTCTCAATTGGTTATAACAGATGTTCATCACCAAACTACTCAACAATTTAGTCCACAAGATATACTTTCTCTTACCTTAGTATCAATCGGGTATTAAAACCTTAATATTTGTTCTTTTGATTCTAAGGTAGTCTTTACCATTGACATAGGAGAAACATTATTTATAAGCTTATCAATAAGGTACTAAATCAACTTAACATCCATAAATCTGCCAAGATAATTAGCACCAGAATTAATAATCAGTTTCTCCAAATATGTATAACAATATCACGATCATACTTCTAAAGTGGTACTAAAAATCAGATTACCTTGACCATGAAATTATTCTTAGTGCCATACTTTAAACTTCTCAGATTGAATTATCATATATCATATTCCTCATTAGGTCCTTAGAAATATAAATTCAAAAACGTCTGAATAATTAATTAACTTAAGCACTAGAGAACCTCAGTAATTTACCAATTAATAGATCCTAACTTCTCCAGAGTTTATCGTCAAATCATATAATCGACTAATTTCCTCAAATAAATCAGTAATCCATAATTTATATACTTATCTTCAAAAATGCCAAATTCAAAATAATAAATCCCATCCTAAGATATCCTTGCTTTAAATTCTAGGGTTAATCGTATATAACTTAAAGCCTCAATATTTATCTCTTGATTCTCAGGCTATCCGTATTATGGACATAGGAGAATTATTATCTCTAAACACATGAATATCCATAAAGTGCTTTATAATTTTATCAAAAACTCCGTCAAGGTTTAAAGCACTTTAATTCTCCAAAATATCTCATGACTATACCTCAAAATAATTGTAGATGTCAAATTATTCTAATCATGATATTATTCCTACTTTCATATCTCAGATTTCTCGTCTATCTTACCTTGAGATCGTTGTTTGGGCGGGAGGTTTCTGCACTTAGACATCTAAACTGTTAGATCTAGTCAAGAATATTTATTTAACTCTCTTCGCATGATAATCCAATGTTCGATCATAATACTAAACTTAGAGATCATATATAACAAAGCATTACCAAATTATTTTATTAACAATCCACATATCCTCAACAGGTGCCATTATTCATTTATCTATAAGTCATCAATCCATAGAATATATTCTTCTAAGATTAATCGGGTAAGCATTAAACGAATATAGGAAACCGTTATCTTTAATTTAATCAATAAGGTGCTTAATTAATTTATTATCTTAATATACATAGATCAGCCAAAGTATTAAGCACCAAATATCTTATCTCCAAACATCGCCAAATTAAAACTATACCTCAAATATGACGCTCTTAATCACGAAATTATCTCTATCCTCGTACCTCAAAATCATAGGCACTCAGCTACCTTATTATTAAATCCGAGAATTTCATCCATTCTATGCTATGGTCATTATTAGGGCAGAATCCTTTCTGCACTCAAATATCTAAACTTGTTAATCTCAAGTAGAAGAATGTCTATAATTATCTATCTAATAACTTTGTAGATAGAGCGGATAAACATTCAATATAAAATTATATAAATCTTAATTTCAAGTCATATAAAAACCAGAGGCATTTATTTATAAACATGATTAAAAGCAATACTATGTACCATATATTATTAGCACATTTTCACAAATCATTGTATTAAACTTTGTTTTTCATACAGAAATTCTATTGTTTTAAAATCTTTTGAAAACATCTAATAATACATGAATGAGTATTTCCATTCTGGAATAAAAGTTTTACTCCTATTCAATAAAAATGTCTGAGTTGCTATTAGATAGTGAAAACACAAATACGTATATAATATAGATATATATTATTGTCATAAAAATTTTCCTTTTAAAACAATTTCATCTCATCTAAATATCATTTGAAAACATTGTTCAAGCGTTGAAAGCTCATATTTAAAAATAATTTCTTTCGTCAAAATGGTTTCATATTCCTTGTTTTGAATTATGATATTTGTTTAACATGTCATCATACCAATATGTTTTCTAATATATAGCAGGGCATTGATACATATATTCAAAGATTATCAAAGGATGGAAAAATAAACACTCATCAAACAATACTATACAATCTAGTAAAATCCACGCAAAGCACTAGAAATGTGATTTATTTCCTATAGCTCTTGTGTTATTTCTAGACTTCTAGGGTTAAGTCTTAGGGTCCTCAGAGTGAACTGCTCTGATACCAAACTGTAACGCCCCGCCTTTTACAAAAAGGCATAAGTGAAAATTTCATATTTTCACGTGACATTACGACATCATCAGAGTTAAGATTTGGCAGCGGAATATAATATATCCGACAGACTTGGAATTAAATAACACATCAGAGCTTCTAACTAAAATTCCTCTAGACATCCATTAGAAAATACTTAGAACAAATACATGGAAACAGGCGTCACTAGTGACACAAAAGAATACATGAAAATTTTAGCAATCTTCTCAACATAAAATGTTATAAACACAGAAGACTACAAACAAAATACAATCTATGTGTCCTTAACTTTAAAACCTCTTGCGCTCTAATCTTCATTTATAAAACTTGCACCAATATACATATATATATATATAGAAACAAAAACACAAAATACCCTAAGTGAGTCCGCTGTTTCCAATAATATAATGAATGCTAATTTATTTAATAAATGCAACATAATCCAAATATGGCTTTACAATCACATGTATACGCAATATATGATCCATGGTAGCTAATCATGGCCATAGATTGAATATAAACATAACCATAAAGCAGCAATATGACAGTTTTAAATGCAGAGTTTTAGGTATTGCCCTTTTTCTACTCCTCTGTTGGCCTAGGCACGGTTAGCATCTTATTTGAAGCATGGGCTTCCTCACTTTAACTCTTAATTATATTCTTTGGGAGCCTAGACTCCTAGAAACCTAGGTTTTCTTGGTGACCTAGGTACACCAGTTTTTGTATTTATTATTCTCTTTTCAGGTACTTCCTCATTCACCGAGAACCAAGGAACTCCTGTGAAGCCTCATGTACCCACTGTGGATCTAGATCCAGGAACTTGTTATTAGACAGATTGTTAAAATAATAAAATGTGCAAAGTCACATGCGCAAACAAGTAAATAAAGCAGTAATTACAATATTATAGGAAAAGTCAACCAGCTTCGTCCTCAATTATTATAGAGATACTTACCGTTTCCGCTCCAAAGATTATCCACATAAGCTGCATAATTATACCCATGCATTAATAGACTAATAAATAATACTAGGTGAATCTACTTTTTTTTTTTATTTCAAATTGTTATTTATCCAGACATCACAACGGCTATGCATATAATAGTTATATAAATATAACCTTATCATTATATTTTATACCAACAAATAAAATAATCATTTTGTATTAATAAAATGGATGGCATAAAAATATTGATATTCTCCTTTTTTTTATTATTGCTTTGGATCTCTAAATAATGTAATGTTGTTTGGACATTATAACGGCATATAAAATGGATTAATTATAATGCCACATATTTCATGTGGGCATTATAATAGAATTAATAAATAATAACCAAAATATCCCTTTTTAATAAAAATTTCCATTTTCACTTTTAAATCATATTAGCATAATATTTCTTTTTAGACAAAACAATTAATATAACTAATTGGCATAGTTATAAAATAATCCTAATTTTATTCTTTTATAAAATTGGGCAGAATAACGGCATTAATATATTGAATGTATAAAAATATTTAAAAGTATTTGGGCAGCGTAACGGTGCTTTTGTAAAACAATGACTTTTATTCGGGCATTATAACGGCGTATTTTATATTTTAGTCACTCCACTTTGAAAATCCTGTTTAAAAATCAACATTAAAACATTAGATTAAAAACTCATAAAACCAACAATATTAAAAACAAAACTTTATTAAACTAAATATCATTTTCTTTTCTTTTCCTTTTTCTTTTTCTTTTCTTCTTCTCTTCTTTTTTCTTCTTCTTCTTCCTTATATATATTTTTTTTCTTTCCTTTCTATCTAGGTGCCCACGAACAAGAGAGATGGAGAATGAAAGAAAGAGAGTTCAGAAGAAAGATAGACTTACCCACAAGAGAGAGAGCTTCGAATTTCTTTTGCCTCTGCCGCTAGACCCAAAATTGAGAGAGAGAGAGAGAGAGAGAGAGAGAGAGAGAGACAAAATTTGAGAGAGATTGGGAGAAAAGTTGAGAGAGAGATGTTGTCCGATTGAAGGGAGAGGTGGGTTCCTTATATAGTGAAATGGTCGGCCTAGATCAACCCAAAATGATCGTATCCAACGGCTGGGAAGAAGATTTGGTAATAAAAATCGAATCCTAGATGATTCGGTGCATGAATCTGTTTTCTGCATAAAGTCAATCGATCGATTTCTAAGTCCATCGATCTACTTGAACAGTATGTCAATCGATCTACTTTTTACACTATAAAATAATCGATCGATCTATTATACTTAGCCAAATTTTCACCTGTTTCAGCACCTATATAACTAAATCGCTCAATCGATTAAAATAATCAATCAATCGATTTTGGCTTCTAATAAAGGTTCGATTCCTTAATCGCTCGATCGTTTCTATAATCGATCTATCGAATTAGACTTGGTCTAATTTCCAATCCATTTTAACTCTTACACACTTATACATATATTCTAAATAAATATTTAATCTCTTAAATATATATACCTATCATTATGAATATTTATTCCACAAATATTCATATGTATATTATTCCTATTATTCGGCCTTAAATCATATTTTAAGTTATTTTATTTAATATCTTAAAATACGGGGTATTACAGGTTACACGTTAGAGTGCTAGATACGATCACTGCATCGGGTATGTGAGTATTACTATCTATGTCCTACCTTTATCTTCTGAAAAGTGGATATCCTGGGTTTGGCTTCCCTTGAGTGGTTTTTCTCTTAATTGAGTTTCCACTTTGTTGTTGTGCAAATATCTGCTTAAATAAATAGATAAATATTTGTACGTTTTACTCGCAAGTGCATAAGATCAAAAGGATAGTATAGTAGGCAAATACGAGATCATTCTCACAAGGATTGGCAAAATATGCTTAAAAGATTTCCTAAATAATTAAAATGAGTGAAAAGAAATAAAAATATTAATGAGATCTAATAAAAGAAAGGAGTCAAAAATATTGAAGAAATATAATAGGAGATAAGGTAGGGCTTCGATATCCACCGCTAATCATACTCAATTAAGATTAACAATACCAATGCTACCATCATAACTTGATACTTAATGCTTACCAGCCACAAGGGAATGGTATCTTCTCCTAAAGCTATTGATTTCCCTGAGTAACGAGTTATGCATGGTATCTACTCTAACTTTTTTCTTCCTTGAAGGATTTAGCATGGTATCTACTAAGTTGTTTTTCAAGAAAGCATAAATCTATGGAAAAATCGGTAAACACACTCAAATTGGAACATGGTATCTATTCCGGTTGTCTTTATGTTGATTAATCCAAGGACCTGTGGTGGGGTTCTTTTGTTACTTTATTATGCCTAGGACTCGGTCATCCAAATTGACATAAATAACAAATCCATACCACATGCATATGATGATCAAGCATAAACATGAGAGAAATTCAAGAAAATAGGAAATAATCAAGTTAAGTATCAATATATGAATTGTAGCAAAGGCGCCAATTGGAAACCTTAAAGAGACATAATTAGGGCTTCAATCGAGCCCTAACTAAATTATTAGTTACAACTAATATTAACTAAAATTATATACATACAGAAAATAAATAAAGGAAGAAAGAAAATAAAAACTAGAAAGAACCTCCTTCTTAATGTAGCCTTTGATTCTTCCTCAAAGCTTTTTCTTCAAAGGTTAGAGGCCTATTTATAAGGATTAGAGAAGCTCTAGAAGCTCTAGAAATCCTAGAATAATTATAAATAGGTCTTCTAGTCAAAATAGAATAAGTACAAGTCTTTTCCTTTTCTGAAATTTCCATCCAAGTGGAGAAAGGATTCCAAAATTCGTACAGATTTGCGGTCTTTTATTGCGGAGCGATTTTAGTATGGTAAACATTCGAATTAGGAAACACCTATTTCTTACATATTTGTTTCATTTTTCATTAGCTTTCTAAAGCCACAAATGTAGTTGCAATCGGATACTTAAGGTGAAAGTTATGATTAAATTACTGAGACATGCTCATTTTGGATTCTTTCCAAAAATAACGAATTTTTACTGACTTCTCTTTCCTTAAATTCAAAATTGATTTGAAGTTGAATCTATCCAAAAGTGAGTTTGCCGGATTCATTATAATCTTGGAATTTAATGGATTTTCTTCCAAAACTTGTAAAATACAAGAAAACACAAAAATAACACAAAACATCAAACTATAACAAAATTAAGAGCTTAACATATGTAAATTAAAGGGCTTGAATGTGTAACGTTCAACACTTATCACACCCCCAAACTTACATATTGCTAATCCCTTAGCAGTGCAAAACTAAAAATAAAAGGAAAACTAAAACAATAACTACTCTACCTCCTCTGTCGCGGGAAACACTATTGCATTTAGCGTATGCAATAAGCCTTTTAAACCTTTAGGACTCTCTGGTGGACGAGTGAAGTCTCATGAGGGTTTGCCAAGAATGATACCCACAAACATTATGCAAAACTCATGTTTATTCCAAAGAGTTAAGTGTCACCAAAATTATGATTCTCATTCATTAGCAAGGTTAGAAAGATAACTCCATCTTCAATATAAAATAGAATTCCAAAGTCTAACCACTTACGAACGACAAGCTGAGACATCACAAGTTCAATTCAGTGTAAGGTGAACTAACACATAATCATGAGGCTTCAAATTACTTTCAATGTGCAATGACTCAATATCTCAAAATTCACTGGGATCCCCATCAAATTGAATACCAAGGCATAATAGCAAGAGCTTTATTCTCTTATTATTTTTTCTTTTCTTTTCTTTTATTCTTTTTTTTTTTGGTCAAACTGTGCAATGCTTAGTTCTCTTAAGCTTTCTAATTGACCCATGTAACGAGTGTTAGGCTAATGCTCCCAAACCAGATGGCTTTAAGGGACTAGGTGTGGAAACACCCCTAAAAGCTTACTAACTCTAGTCAAAAAAAGCTACAGAACTAAACTAGTCATGACTTTAACCGATCTAAGTTTCTCACTTTTTGACATGAATATTCAATGCTTAATGAGGCAAGAAGTCCAGTTACTCAGTGAAAGCTTAAAAAATGGTTTATTTCTTTTTCTTTTTCTTTTTTATTATATATATGCCAAGGTATCCATCCAACAAGTCACCCAACTTCACCCAAGACATTGAAAAATACACAATTAAATTCATATATCATACCTCACAAATTATATGCTAATGTGCTTGTGATAGTTTAGATTGAAACAAATGAATCCTTAGATGCCAAAAGTAAGTAGTAGGACTTTAGAATCAATTTCAAATGATCATGTGTTCAACATTCTAAGCTCACCAATGAAATTCAAATCACAATTTTTTAGATCAACCAAAGTCTTAAAAATAACATGAACATGCAATTTGAATTTTTTTTTTTAAAAAAAAAAAAAACAAAAAGTGTGTGTCCCATACCCCCAAACTTGAATTACACATTGTCCTTAATGTGTATATAGAATGGAAAGATCATACTAGGGAGATGAGAAAATTGGTTGGGCTAGGTATGGCTCGTAGCATACCCCCAAACTTGAATGCAAAAACACTTGTCCCAAAAAAACAAAACTAGAAAAACAAAACCAAGGAAATGAAAAATAAAAAAGAATAGAAAATAAAATTAACTACAATAAAACTAAAATTAACCAAAATAAAATGAACTAAAATAAAAACAAAATCAAAATTCTTTAAAGGATATGGATTTTTAGTGCATGCAGTGGCCTTTGTACACTAATCTGGGCAGATGTGCTTGAGCTCTTGGACTGCTCGAGTGCTGTTGGTAGTAGCTTTTGAGTTTAAATTTGAAACACCAATCTTTTCTTCTCTTAGACCATAGAGAATGAATTCTACCTACAAAAATGTAGTTCTTACTGTTCACAGATCGGGGTAAATCACTCTAAGAATTCTCAAACAGTTTCTCATCCGGAAGGGAATCATGAACTGGAATACTTTGAGGAGAATACTTAGATAGTTTTTCTACTTTGATGACCTCAGCTCGCTCATCTAATAGCCCTAGCAGACTACTTCATGGCCTCTTGGTAATTCAGGAATAGGAGTTGATGCTGAAGAAGCCTCAGTGCTCACTTTCTTGCCTTTTTCTCGATGTAGATCATGTGTGACCTCAATTTGCTCCTCCTTCCCCTCTTCCTCATGAATTTCGACCACTTCTTCCCTCCTCAATGTTGTGATAGCTTGCTCATGATAGGAAGAACTCCAATCCTCCACGTAATATCCACTAGGATTACCCACCAACAGACTTTGAAGCTCTTCGTCTCTTTCTCTTTTGAGGTGGTTGATAATTTGTTCACAGTCAGCTTCCATTGGGAATTCGTCCCTTTTTCTCTCACTTAATTCTTTGCCCAACTACCCCACTTGTGTTTCCAATCTTTGGATAGCTTGACTTTAGTGGACTCCAATTTTTGAATAGCTTGACTGTTCTGAGTATTGCTATGTTGTTGTACAGTCATAAATTGGAGTAGAGCACTTTCGAGGTCATTCTTCTTTGGCTCTGGATTTGGTTGGACCGCTTGTGGTGGAGATTGATAGTTATTTCCTTGCTGGAAATTTCTTTGCTACCCTTGTGTATTCTAAGCATTCTAATTATTACTCCATGAAAAATTGGGGTGGTTTCGCCACCCTACATTGTAAGTGTTGGAGTATGGATTGGTCTTTGGAAGGTAATTATTCTGGCCCACATAGTTCAGTTGCTTCTGATCTGTAAATGAAGACATGGGACAAGTCCCAGTGGTGTGGTAAGAATGAGAACATATGGCACATACCTCAACTTGAGCAATTTGTTGAATGGGAGAGATGTTATGAGTAGTCATGACTTTCACTAGCATATCTAGTGTCCTCTCCATGGTAGCCATCTGAGTTTGAACTCCATTATTGCCATTCACTTCATAGACGCCTCTTTCTTTGAGTCCCTGCCTCAAGAAATTAAACTGTTGGCTCCATACCGGGTTATAGGAATCATACTAGAAGTCATTACCCGGTCTAAAGAATGGTGTGTTCATATGCTCATAATGATAGTGAGAAAATTGTCTCATTTCAGGACAATCTTAAACATGATGATAAGGATTAAAGCAATATGAACATGGTCCATGGGGTGTAGGAATATCTCCCCACATGAATAAAATAACGAAAGGAATACAAAAATTAAAAATTAAAAATTAAAATTAAAGGAAAAAGATCTTCTTTTTTTTTAAAGATTATTGAAAAATTATTGGACTTCTAATTTTAACAAGTGTGTGTAAACAGTGTGCAACAAAATATTAAATGCGGAAATTAAAGGAGACAAATATTTTGTTGACGAAGTGGAAACTCAATTAAGAGAAAAACCATTTCGGTGCAGCCAAACCCAGGATATCCATTATTCAGAAGACAAAGCTAGATACAAGATAGTAACACTCACATATACCCGATGCAGTAGTCGTACCTTGCTCTCTAACGTGTAACCCAACACGAACGCCCTCCAACCAGGTCTCCTACAAGAAGGGGTCTTCAATGGAATCCTTTACCTTAGGGCCAACCTCTAAGATAGACTTCATAGCTGATCAAATCACACACTGGCAAAGCTAAAGAGCTAGCAGATCTTCAATATCTCCCTAAACACCCTCTCTAAGCTGTGGAAAATTCACCACCAAATTCTATGTTGAAAGCATGCCTCAAGCCTCTTATTTGTAGGCTTTGGAAACCCAAAATCGAGTCAAAAATGGATTCTGAGGCACGCGCGTCGGGACGGTATCCGGGCCGTCCGGACGGGCCAAGTTTTTCTTGTCCGGAAAGTAATTATGGAATTTTCTGTAGGGCCGTCCGTACGGCATCCATCCAGATACTTAAATTACAGAACTTTTTCTTAGCTTTCCAACGAAGCCGATTTCGTCCCAATCCGATATTTGAGTAAAAGGTTATGACCAAAATACCCGAGGGTGTCCGGACGGCTTGACCGAGCGTTCGGACGGTCAAATACAACCGCCTTTCCAAAGTAGCATTGAAAGCTTCCATACAAGGCCGCATTCGGACGGCGTTGCCCGAGTGTCCGGACGGTTGCACTTCGGCTGCACGTAATTACCTTAATAAGGCTTGGAGCGTCCGGACCTTGAAGGTTGACGTCTAGACGGTTGAACTGGTGCACCCAATTTCCATATATGAAGCTTGATCGTCCGTACCATGCAGTCTAACGTCCGAACGGTTGAACTTTGTATGCACGTCTTGCCTTATCGTTCAGACGGGATCACACATCGTCCGGACGGTAGCAGCCGTCTTCCCATAAATGTGTCTTGAGGCAGAAACCCTAATACTTGTCAAACACTTAATGGCATCCGGACGATATAACCACGTCGTTCGGACGGATGCACTAGAACACTGGGATCTTCTCGAACTCTGAAGAGCGTCCGGACGATTTGCCATTACGTTCGGACGGATGCAATCTTGAACTATTCGAAGCTTTTAGACACTGATGGGTGTCCGGACGGAAAGTTCTCGTCGTCCGGACGGATGTTGCTAACTGATAAGCGTCTGGACGGAATACCACGTCGTCCGGACGGCTGACAGGGAACCGAAATAAATCCTTGAAAACTTCACAGAATCTTCTCGAAGAACATAACTGAAGTGATTTTGTCCAACAGAATGCAGCCAATACAAAAACTAACAAACTCCCCCTTTGGCCATTCTGGGACAAAAATCGCTTGACCGGTTAAAATTACAATCCCGGTCCAAATCAAAAATTATTCCCCCTTTTTGTCACAAAGGGACAAAGGGTAAAACAGAGTAATGAGAAAAACCACACAACAATTACTTCCCCTCAATGTCTCAGAAGTACAAGGGTAAACAAAGTAATAATATCCACAGACAAAAACTTTCTAAAATTCAAAACAATCAGAAAATAGAGAAAATTCTGCAAGTGGCCCAAAAGAAGAGAAAAAGCTCATCTTTAATCCTGAGACCTTTGGAATTTTGAACATCCGATAACAACAGTCAGTTTTCCAAAGGATCGATCTGTCAAACATTGTGCTGGGAGCCGCTGGATGTCATATTCCTGAACCAAAACCAACTAGAAATATCTCAAAAATACCATTAGATCCTGTTAGTTTCAAAAATAATGTGGTATTTAAGACGGCTGTCAAATGGATGCCAAAGAAAAATATAAGCAATTCAGCTATTCATAAGGCATAAAAGATCAGCCCAGCACATTGACAGAAAAAGATTTTCATGCACCCTATCTCAAGAAAATATCCCAAAAAATATTCCAATATTCTAAAAGCACAAAAACTTAAAAGAATAATGGAAGACACAATGAAGATCATGGGATGAGAAGAGATGTGCAAAGAATGCCAAAATCTCGGGGGAAATCCACGAGAAAAACACACAACATGATATGATAAATCAATAAAAATGCAAAGATTTGTGTATGGCAGAGAAAGAGAAGCAAGTCTTAAACCTATAGAGATCCTGTCCGGATGTGCAACTGCTAGGTTAGCATATGGCAAGACTGCTCTCGTCTGGACGAAGAATAGGTCCGTCTGAATGCTTCACACTTGAAAATCTGAAACTTGAGAAAAATATGCAGAAAAATATTTTTCCCAAAAGTTAGCTTCAGAACACGCATGTATAATCAACTGATAAAGCAGTCAAATAGCATTGCAAAAATATGCAAAGATATAAATGAGAGTTAAGTATTCAATAAGGACAAATTTCCCTGCAAATAGAAATTTTAAATAGATTACTCAACTCATGTAATGCGTGTATGTGTGAAGACTTTCTCAATAAGGTATGAAATTCACTGATATGACAAAAAGCAACCAGATTTTCCAAACAAGAGAGAAAATCAATGAAAGATCAGCCAAAAGTCAAACCTTATCTTACTAGAGCCTAGCCACCCTCATCTGATACACTCTCCCTAAGATGCAACACCTAATTATTTTACTTGTACCATGAAGGACAAAGTAAAAATTTTACTTGCACGTAGAGGGCAAGGCATATAGCAAATTCAGCACATAAGCAATGAATATATAATTTAAAAGCGCATAATGTATATGATTTACTGCTTGATTCTTATGGTGCTGCAACCTAGAGAGTGCTAGAATTTTTAGGCTCTAGGTTCAACTAGCATAAGGTCAATTTGACCATCTTAATCAAAGATCTCTTTTCTTATCTAGAATTTCTAGAAGCAAAAAGTCAGAGAAGGAAAAGAAGTACCTAAGGGGAGTTTTAGATAGTGCACATTTTCATCGCATGATGAAAGTAACTATCTATCATTAAGATGCAACAGGAAAACTTAGCAGATATCATGCATAAACTCTCAATCATATATAAGCATATTTAATCAATGCACAATGAACTGAGATATCAGGCAAAACCACATGCAATATCTGAAAAGCTATCAAAAGAAAGAAATAAAGTTCCGCATCTTCTCCCTAAATTTTTTTTTGTTGAAAAATGAGACAAAAAAACAACAAAGACATGCTTATGGAAAAGGAAATAAGGACAGGTTTGGTTTTACCTTACATGCTGGGATTAGATGTCATTTCCTTTTCCATAAGCATGTCTTTGTTGTTGTTTTTCTGTCTCATTTTTCAACAAAAAAAAAAATTTGGGGAGAATTTGCAGGATATTTTTTCTCTTGGCAAATCAGATAATTGCATGTATTTTCTCCTGATATCTCAATTCTTTGGGTATTAATTTACTTCGCTTAGATATAAGTGAGAGCCTCTGACTATAATTTGCCAAGTGTTTTCATGTATATGCAAAAGTAGGATAGCTTCTTTTCTCATGCGATGAAAAATGTGCACTATCCACGACTCCCCTAAAAGGTACATCTTTCCTTCTTTGACTTTGTGTTTCTAGAAATTTTGGATAAGAGAAGAAGTCTTTGATAAGATGGCCAAATTGACCACATGCTAGTTGAACCTAGAACCTAAAAACTCTGGCATTCCCTCTAGATTGCAGCATCATAAGAATCAAGCAGTAAATCATATGAAAAATGTGCTTTAATTATTCACTGCTTATGTGCTGAATTTGATTTATGCCTTGCCCTCTACGTGCAAGTAAAACATTTACCTTGTCCTTCATGGTACAAGTAAAACAATTAGGTGCTGCATCTCAGGGGGAGTGTATCAGATGAGGGTGGCTAGGCCCTAGTAAATTATAAGGTTCGACTTTTGACTAATCTTGCATTGATTTTCTCTCTTGTCTGGGAAATCTAGTTGCTCTTTGTCATATCTATGATAGTCATACCTTGCGGGTTAAGTCTTCACACACACACACATTGCATGAGTTGAGTAGTCTATTTGAATTTTCTATGTCCAGGAAAATGTTTGTGCTGATTGAACTCTCAACTCTCTTTTATATCTCTGCTTAGTTTTGAGATGCTCCCTGATTGTGTTATCAATGGATTATACATGCGTGTTCTGAAACTGACTTGAGAAAAATTAAAATTCTTTAAAGTTTTCTTCAGTCTTCTGTTTTTCAGTGTGAAGCGTCCGGACGGTCCTATTCTTACGTCCGGACAAGCGCAGTCTTGCCATATGCTGACCTTGCAGTTTCCATCCGAATGGTTAAGTGACACATTCGGACAGGATCTCTACAGGTTTAAGACTTGCGTCTCTTTCTCTGCCATACACACATCTTTGCATTTTTATTGATTTATCATGGCATCTTGTGTGTTTTTCTCGTGGATTTCTCTTGAGATTTTGGCATTTTTTTGACATCTCTTTTCATCCCATGATCTTCATTGTGTCTTCCGTTATTCTTTTAAGTCTTTGTGCTTTTAGAATATTGGAATATTTGTTGGGATATTTTCTTGAGATAGTGTGCATGAAAATCCTTATCAGACTATGTGTTGGGCTGATCTTGATATATTTATGCCTTATGAGTAGCTGCATTGCTTATATTTCTCTTTGGCATCCATTTGACAGCCGTCTTAAATACCACAGTATTTTTGGAACTAACAGGATCTAATGGTATTTGGAAGTATTTCTGGTTGGTTTTGATCCAGGAATATGACATCCAGCGGCTCCCAGCACAATGTTTGACAGGTGGATCCTTTGGAAAACTGACTATTGTTGAAGTTGGATGTTCAAATTCCAAAGGTCTCAGGATTAAGATGAGCTTTTTTCCCACAGCTCATGCAGAGCCTTCCGTAGCATTCCCTCAGATATGCATCAGTCAAAGGTTCAATGTCGAATCTCCTCAGTTATCTTGCAAACCAGTTGCTTAAAGGATGTCAATCTGCAGATAACCAGGTTCAGGCTTTGCAAAATCAAGAGATTGAAGATCTTTCAGTCCATGGTTCCTGGCTTCCTGAGCTAGAAGCCGAAGTAGTACAAATCCAGCTTTTACGGATTTATCTCCGTTACTTGATTTCAGTGGATCAGCAGGATTTGGTACTTAGAGGATTTCTGTTCCCCTTTTCTGGGCCACTTGCAGACTTTTCTCTATTTTCCTATTGTTTTGGATTTTAGAAAGTTTTTGTCTGTGGATATTATTACTCTGTTTACCCTTGTACTTCTGAGACATTGAGGGAGAGTAATTGTTGTGTGGTTTTTCTCATTACTTTGTTTTACCCTTTGTCCCTTTGTGACAAAAAGGGGGAGTAATTTTTGTTTGGACCGGGAATGTATTTTCAAACCGGTCAAGTGATTTTTGTCCCAGAATGGCCAAAGGGGGAGTTTGTTAGTATTTTGGCCTCATTCTGTGTTTTGGACAAAATCACTTGTGTGTAAAGATGCTTCACAGGGATTCTACTATTCAGAAGTGCTTCAGAGTCAGAAGATTTTTTGTTCCCTGTCAGCCATCCGGACGATCAAGCCATCCCGTCCGGGCGCCCATCTGTCATTGTTCCATCCGTCCGACGACGTGTCTCTCCGTCTGGACCCTCCACTGTGTCGAGAAGGTTCTATCCAGCTTGGATCCGTCCGGACGTTTCAGCAGCACGTCCAGACGCCTCTCAGTACTCGAACAGTCTCAGATTCTTTCAAAGTTCCAATAAAGGGAAGATCGATCAACCGTCCGGACGATGTGGTATCCCGTCCGGACGCGCATCTCCTTAAGGCAAGAATCGCAATTCAAATATCACCGTCCGGACGTCTGACAGCTGTGGTCCGGACGCGCGTTCATCAAAGAAGGAAATTGCCGATTCGACTTCAACCGTCCGAATGACTGTCTATCATGGTCCGGACGCGCGCACATCAGATATGGAAATTGCATGTTGAAGTTCAACCGTCCGGACGCTCATCCCCCATGGTCCAGACGCTCGATGTCTTATAAGGAAATTACTTGCAGCAGACGTGCGACTGTCCGAACGATGTGCCATCCTGTCTGGACGAGACTCTTAAACAAGAAAGATTTCCCTGGAAAATTTTCAAAAAAATCTTGTCGCACAGTCGTCCGTCCAAACGGCCCATGTCCACCGTCCGGACGGCGCCCACGTATATTTTACCTAACACTCATTTGAGCCCCTAGCCTATAAATAGAGGCCCCTGAGCATTGAGAACTGCAAGAATTCGGTATTGAGTTCCACAAGAGCTCAGAGAAGTTCAAGATCCCTCTGAAGCCGTTACAAGTGTGCTGAGCTTAAACTGAGGTCTATCTTAGGGGTTTACTCTAAGGTAAAGGATTTCATTGAAGACCCATTCAGGTAGGAAACCTGGTTAGGAAGCGTTCGTGTTGGGTTACACGTCAGAGAGCAAGGTACGAGCACTGCATCGGTACATGTGAGTGTTACTATGTTGTGTCTAGCTTCGTCTTCTGAATAGTGGAATTCCTGGGTTTGGCTGCCCCGGAGTGGTTTTTCTCTTGATTGAGTTTTCACTTCGTCAACAAAAACTGTCTTTTATTTTCAGCTGTGCTTAATTTTTGTTGACACTTGTTGCACACACTTTATTTTTAGAAGTCAATTTCAATTTTCACAAATTAAGTGGGCATGTCCGACCCCAGTGCTCCCTTCTCAAAGCTCAGAGAGCGAAGGTTAAGAAAGAAGTGTCCAAACAAGCAAATTTTGGCACAAAACCTCTGGCCTAGTATCAAAATCCCTGGAATCATGCTTCAAGGCATCAAGCTCCCCATCAGGCTCCATGTAATCAAAGCTCCAAGGCATTAGGCTCCTCAATATCAGGCCCCATGACATCATGCCCCACAGTGCCAGGCTCCTCAGCACCAGCGGCATCAACAAAGATTTGTTCCTGCCAATCAAAATGGCAAATCCAAGACTAACAAATCCAAGCACTTTAAAAAGTCGCAGAAGGTTGAGAATGATCAATACTGCAAGGAGCTACCTATTTGGATGCAGAGCATGATTCAGTGGATGGATCATCAGATGAAGTCCTGCCAACAACCACCAACAGGAAGGTAGGCATGGGTTAGGAAGAAAGAAGATATTCACCCCTTGAGGGGGAATGGACTCACCCAGTTGGTGAGAATATTCTAGTTGGTGAGAATATCCATGCCTACGGTTTGGTTCCTAATCCTAGAGCATCAAGTTTGATTGTATTGCTTTCCAATTTAGGAACCGCTATTATTTGCCCCCTATTTCTCTTGAGAGAATTTTTGCAGGTACTATTTGGGGAAGATAGAAAAAGCATGTCGGGCAAATGCTTTTCTGTATTGGTAATTTTAATCCTTCACAGGTTTGATCTTGCCTTACATGCTAGTCTTGATTTTTTTTTTCTTCCATATAGCATGTTTTTATTTTTCTGAAAAAAAATTGGGGGAGGAATTGCAAGAAATTTTATTTTTTTCTTTCCTTGGCATGTCAGATATTGCATGTATTTTTGCCTGATATCTCAGTTCATTGCGCATTAATTGACTAGGTTTTGATATGATTGAGAGTTTACGCCTATCTGCCAAGTTTTTCCTGTGCATCTAAATACTAGATAGTTACTTTCCTCATGCGATGAAAATGTGCACTATCCAAGGCTCCCCCTAAGGTACATTTTTTCTCTCTCTGACTTTTTGTTTCTGGAAATTCTGATGAGAGATAATTTTTTGATATGATGGTCAAATTGACCAATATGCTAGTTAAACCTAAAGCCTAAAAATTCCAGGATTCTCTCTAGGTTACTGCATCAAAAAGAAACAAGCGATTATTCTTCTGAATTACTTGTTATATGCTTATATTCACGACTTTTGTGCTGAATTAACTTTATATCTTGTCCTTCATGGTGCAAGTAAAAATTTTATCTTGTTCTTCATGGTAGAAGTAAAACAATTAGGTGCTACATCTTAGAAGGAGTGTATTAGATGAGGGTGAATAGGCCCTAGTAAATAATAAGGTTTGACTTTTGACTGATCTTTCTTTGATTTTCACTCTTGTTTAGAAAATTTGGTTGCTTTTTGTCATATTAGTGAACTTCATACCTTATTGAGAAAGTCTTCCCACACACACGCATTGCATGAGTTGAGTAATCTATTTAAAATTTCTGTCTAGAGGAAATTTTTGTGTTGATTGAACTTTAAAAACTCTCTTTTATATCGTTGCATATTTTTTAGATGCTATCTTACTACTTTATTAGTTGATTATACATGCATGATCTGAAGCTGACATTAGGGAAAATGTTTTTTTCTGCAATTTTTCTTTCAGTTTCTGCTTTTCAGTGTGAAGCGTCCGGACGGTCTCTCCTTGTGTTCAGACGGGTGCGGCTCAGACGGGCGGACAGTCAGGTGACACGTCCAGACGCGCGCAACCTGTCGCATGCTTATGTGGCAATGATCATCCGGACGAGTTAGTGATCCGTTCGGACAAGGACCCCCAAAGTTATATATTGCATGTCCAGCCCTAGCCGCCACATCTCTTCTTTTTCTCTCGATTTTCTCTTGTACTTTTTGTCTTTTTGTGAGTTTTTCTCGAGAGTTAGTGCATAATCTCGGCCTCTTTTGTCCTTTTGTGCTTATTTCTCTCCATTCTAGGTATTTTTTTTTCAGTTCTCTTTATTCTTTTCAATGTTTTGTTAAACTATTAGAATATTGAATCTTTTAGGGAATATGTTTGAGATTAAAATTGCACATTTTTTATTTTTGCTGCATTGGGATTATCTGTTTGGCATACTTTTTGGACTGTATTGGATTATTTGCTATTTGTAATTTTTAGAAAAGTCCATTTTATAGCCGTTATAATGCCAATTTTCTTTTTGGGAACTAACAAGAAACTAATATTTTTGAGAATATTTTTGGCATACCTTGTTGGTTATTTTTGCAGAATCATGTCTGCTGGCAGCCCACAACGCAGGGTGCGTCAAAGGACAGAAGAAGATGCTGCAGCCCATAGAGCCAAGATTATGGATAGGGCTATCATTCCAAAGAGGAATGTTGTTCGAGCAGACATTATGGTTGCTCCTCTGGATGGGATCAATGAGATCATCCAGACCTATAACTGGGGCTTTCTCCACAATTGTGCCTGTGTAGTTCTCACCAGACTAGTCTGACTATATTATGTCAATCTTGAGGTGGTACAGAATGATGATGATGGGATTGTCCTTTAGTCTATCATTACGGGGAATATTATTATAATTGATCCTATGGTTATCAACGAGATTATTGGAGTACCAGTTCGTCAGACTTCTGCCAGCCCATATAATGAAGTTGTTTTGCCTCCTTCGTTGGATGAGCTCAGGAAATTTTTCCATGCTGTCCCTTAGGGCTAGGAGCATGCTTCTTCCATCAGGATTGGTGCTCTATCTCCCTCGCACCGTATGCTTGCCAAGATCGTCCAGCACAATTTCTGGCCAATTGTTAGGCGAAGTGATCTCATTCTAAAGAGGACACAGTTTGCACTTGTCATTCTGCCTATGCAAGCATATTATGGGTGTTATCTTAGAGGCTAGAGATGAGAATAATTTTGGCCTCCCCTTCGGCTGCTTGCTCACTCATATCATTTTGCAGTAAGGCATTGATGTAGTTGGAGAACTAAAGATGAAGATCCAAGATCCCATCAGCAAGCAGACCCTGATGAAGTCCAATGCCCAGCTGAGACGTGAGGATCAGGATGATGCTCCACAACCTCCTCCCATTCATGTTATGGTTCCAGACATTGGATCCTCTTCTCAGACTGCTCCACCGCCCCACAGCAGGATGCAGGTTATGCTCAGATCCTAGAGGCTTTAGCTGCACTTTAGGGAGGTATGAGTTCCATGCAGCTGGCTGTTTCTTCTATGCAGCAATCTATTTCTACTATGCAGCAAGAGGTTCACTCTGTCAACCTCCGTGTGGAGCATAGCCAGTTAGACATCCAGGAGTGTCTCAACCACCACCATCCGTCCAGCAGTGATGATGAAGATGATGCGCCAATGGCTAAGGCTGCTTGATTTTTTTTTTTTTTTTTTTGCTTGGTTTTTATCTATTTTGAGACATTTTATCTTTCCATTGTGAAAAATTAAATGACTTCTATATTCACCGTGTGTGTGTGCACAATGTATTAACAAAAATATAAATGCGGAATTTAAGAGACACAAGTGTTAATAAAATATTGACTTCTAATTAACTAAGTGTGTTTGTTTGTGTGCAACAAAATATCTTAGATGGAGAATTTAAATAAGACAAGATATTTGTTACGAAGTGAAAACTCTGTGAAGAGAAAAACCATTCCGGGGCAACCAAACCCAGGAACTCCACTATCCAAAAACAAAGCTAGTTACAAGACACTCGTACTCACATACCCTTATGCAGTAGTCATACCTTTAACTCTGACACGAAACCCATTGTGAACGCTTCCCAACCAGATCTTACACCTAAAGGGGTTTTTGATGGATTCCTTTACCTTAGGGCCGACCCTAAGATAGACTTCACACAAACTGTTGAGCACACACCGGCAACGGGTTGAGAGCTAGCGGATCTTCGATTCTCTCTAAACACCCTCTCAAAGCTAAGAGAATTCAATATCGAATTCTGTCTAAAACACAAGCCTAGGGCCCACTATTTTTTATAGGCTTACAAGAAACCTAAAACTGTTAAGATTCAGGCTCTGGCTGGCGAGCGTCTAGACAGAAGTTAGCCACGTCGGACGGTTTTCTACGATATCCTTTCAGAAACAGCGTAATTCTATCTTTATCAGGTTCACATCCGGACGGCTTGACCGAGCGTTCGGACGGTCTTCGCTAAAATCCTTTCCGCGTTCGAACATAACTTTGGAATATTTTGAAATACTAGACATCATCCAGACGTGTTGCCACATCGTCCGCACGACTTGCAGAGACTTCCTAACAGTGTCGACTTCTGAAATCCAACTCCTTGTTGAATACTGATTGATCTAGCATTCGGATGGTGTTGCTCTGACATCCAGACATCTTCATCGCTATCTGTAAGACACTGCGGGGCGTCCGGACGCCTTCAAAGGCTCGTCTGGACAGTTGCACAGGAACCAGTTGTTTTGCCTTGGAATTTACAAGGACTCTTTATGAATATCTTCAAGATGCTTGTGATCAGTCACATGCTTTGATTTCTACATTGTCTGAATACATGAAGATTCTGAATTTGAGAACCGACCATCCTGTTAAATTGCAACCATTACATAAAGTGTTTTTGTTTATCCAGAATGTAGCCAATATAAATACTAACAAACTCCCCCTTTGGCCATTCTGGGACAAAAACACTTGACCGGTTTGGAAATACATTCCCGATCTAAAAACTAAAAAATTCTCTCCCTTTTTGTCACACAATGACAAAGCGTAAACAAAGTATTAATTAAAACCATAAGTGTTTTAATAATTACACCAAAATGTCAGCACAAATTTAAAATTGTTTACATACAATCAAACAACAAAGAGAACAACAACAAAAAACAGTCCTCATCATCAGGCTTGGAGTGATGGTACTGCAGGCACTCCCTGATGTCAATCTAACATTATTCAACACGCTTTCCAATAAGATTAACTTCACGCTGGAGAGCTCCCATAGATGACATCAGCTAAGTAAATGCAGCCTCTATATCAAAAGTAAGGGACACAGCCTAAGATGATGATGCAGCTGCTGGTGGGGGAACTAGTGGAGGCTGAAGAACACCACCTTGAGCCTCGTGCCGCAACTGAGCATTAGACTTCATGAGAATCTGTATGCCAAGGGGATCTGGGATCCGTGAGCAGGGCTCAGAGTTTGAAATATCTGTCACGACCTGAAGACAGATTTAAGTGATCAAACACCCAAAAGACAGACTTGTGTTCTTCTCATTGCGAACCTCGAGCATAGTGTGCAATATGTGCTTACACAGGCAAAAAGGAGTCTGTGTCACTAAGGCATAAAGAAGGGTGGCTTTCTTAAGAGTAAGCTCACTCCGACGAGCTTGAGGCCAAAGGTTTGTCACAACCACTTTTGCTAAAAATCGGTGCATAGGAGCAAAAGCACCGATGTTGATCTGGGAGTGGGACTTGTCTTCTCTCTATGGTCTCCTCCCAAAGAAATCATGAAGAAAGTCAATGCTGGGTGTCTCGTCACCGACAGGGAAAGGAACGCCTGAGACTGGGAGAACAAGGACCCCGATCACAGAACTGATAAGCTAGGGGTCAATCAGAATTGTCTGGCCTCTGGCCATAGTCTGCATGATCAGTCCTCGGTCATCATCCTGAATGATGATCATGTGGCCATAAAATTCCCGTACCAGTTTGGGAAAAGCCGGGCAGGCACAGTTCTACAGATACTCCCAGTTGTTCTCTAGAAGCATCTGAGCGATGGGAAGCAGCACTGGATCTCTCAGATCGGCGAGGAGAAGATTTTGGTATGATAGGACCTGTCGTGAGTGGATGCGGTGCAACCTGTCCGCAACTGACTCTTCAATTCTCTGCCTGACTCGGGGAGGAGAGTCGTTTGAAAACATAATTCCTAGACTAAAAACAATCACAGAAACAAATCTATGAAAGTATTAATATATGTTAGTCTAAAAAATTTGGGCATTATAACGGCTGTAAAATAGACTATCCCAAAAATTACAACAGCAAGAAATGCAACCCAAATAATATCAAGACCCAAATATGCAAAATCTCAACCCAAATAATAAAGAATTTTGAGCAATACTACATATTAAACTCAAAATAATAGAAACCAAAAAACAAACTATTCTAAGCATAAAAACTTAACATAAATTAGTAAAAGAGTAAAAAAAAATACCTGGGGTGGAGATAAATTGCAAAGATGACATGTGCACTTGAGAAGTACGCATAAAAAGTACAAAAAAAAAATGCACAAGACGACAAAAAGAACCAAAAGAAAGGAGAAAGTGACGTGCAGAGAATGCCAAAATCTCGGGATTAGTCCGAGAGAAAACACACACATCACAACATGATAGAACAGGCAAAAGGTAGTGTGTGTGTTTGGCAGAGAAAACAAAAAGCTCACTTCCGGTCGTGGTACATACTTGTCCGGACGGCATGCTGTCAGATAAGAGATCGACAGAGTCAAGTGCCGGACGCAAGAACATGTCTGTCCGGACGCTTCACACTAGAAGCTGAAAAACATATGGAAATATGCAAAAAAAAAAAAAAAAAATAAAATAAAAATAAAAATAAAAATAAAAATTCCTAACGTTAGCTTCAGAACACGCATATATAAATAACTGATAAAACAGTCAAATAGCATTTCAAAACTATACCAAGATATAATTGAGAGTTAAGAGTCAATAAGCACAAAAATTTCCCTGCAGATAGAAATTTTCAATAGTAAACTTAACTCATGCAATGCGTATGTGTGTGAAAGCTTTCTCAATAAGGTATGAAGTTCACTGATATGACTTAAAGCAATCGGATTTTCTAAATAAGAGAGAAAATCAATGTTAGATCAGTCAAAAGTCAAACCTTATTTTACTAGGGCCTAGCCACCTTCATCTGGTACACTCCCCCTAAGCTGCAGTACTTTTCTTTTACTTCGTCCTTTAGTGACTGTCTATTTCTGCAATGATTTGGTCACTGACTGTTTCTATAGGGACAAGTTCAAGAACATATTTATAGCACAAAAGCAGTGGATCTTTTTATTTATTTGTATTTTGTTTTTAAGTTTTGAATACTTTTTATCACTTGGTACTGCAACTTAGAAAGAATGCCAGAATTTATGGGTTCTAGGTTCAACTAGCAAGTTGGTCAATTTGACCATCTTAGCAAAAAAATCTCTCTCATTAGAATTTCCAGAAGCTAAAAGTCAGAGAGAAAAAAAAATAACGTAGGGAGCTTTGGATAGTGCACAATTTTTCATCACATGAGAAAAGCAGTTATCTAGAATTAAGATACACAGGAAAACTTCGCAGATATCAGACATAAACTCTCAATCATATATAAGCATACTTAATTAATGCACAATGAACTGAGATATCAAGCAAAAACACATACAATATTTGAAAAGCAATTCTAAAAAAAATAAAAATTCTGCATCTTCTCCCCCATTTTTTTTTTTTTTTTTTGTTGAAAACAATAAAATAGAATAACAACAAAAACATGCTTACACAGAGAAGAAGACAGTTTAGTCAAAACATGTAAGATAAGAGCAAACCTGGCCTCAGGGAGAGAGGTTTGACTATATCAAGATAGAAAAGCAGTGACATGCTTTCTTTGTCATCCCTAGAATGTACCTGTAGAAAATTATCAAAGCAACCAAGAGAAAATCTAGGGATAGAAAAGGTGGTTCCTCAAATAGAATGTAATGCAAAAATAGGATATATAAGATATGACAATCAATGCAATGCAAACATACCTGGTATGCACTAGGATTTAAGAACCAAAATCCTAGGCATGGTGAGACTGCACCTATACTAGGTGAGTCCACTCCCCTTCAAGGGGTGAATGGTCTCATCCTTTCTGACCCAACCCTGGTGTACCCATGGTAGATGTGATCGGGTATTGCTCATCCTGTTCATTCTCCTCAGCATCCCTTGTAACAACCTCGGCAACCTTTCATAGGCATGGTTGCTATCGGGTTTTTGCGGCTTTTCTTGTAGTGCCTTGATGTGTTTTTTGGAACAGACCACTTGTTGCCACTGATGCCATGGAACATGATGTCTCGCTGAAGGTAAAGCACCTGATGTGGTCTTAGTAGGCAACTTCCTCTGTGCCTTCTTCTTCTGAGCTTAGAGCTGTGGACATTTGGGTCGGATGTGACCAGTGATGCCGCAGTGATGACAGGTGGGCGGGCTTCTTTTGTTGGATTGCTGCTTGACTTTTTCTGCAGAAATATGGTTAGCATGCTTACAAACAATATTGCCCTTACCTTTTATATGTCTCCTATGCGGAGGGACATATTTTGATGAGAAAGAATCTTCAATTTCACTTTTCCTCATAACATCTTGCTTAATCCAAGGCCTGTGGAATTTCAACAAACAACAATTTGGCCTAATATGACTAATCTTCCCACAATTATGACACTTAGGAATAAACTTACCTTGTATTCCTAATTCCTTGGAGTTAGGCATCACATGATTAGCTAAGCAAGAATTATCTAAACAAGTTGTATCTTTTATCACAAGTGATGTGCAAATTTGTTTAACTCGCAAGCGCACGAATCGTATGTAGCATAGTGCGTGCAAGTGCGAGGTCGAATCCGCAGGGAAGTGTGTGTGAAGAAAAGAAAATCACTTTCTATTTAAATAAATCTTGTTTTAACCTAGACCCAAAGATTTTGTAATTTTTGTAAACAAAATAATAAACAAAAATAAACTAAATAAGAACAATTTATAAAGAAAGACACTAAGGTATCGGAATTCACCAAACTAAATCAAACACCCTACTCTTGCATTTTATTCATAAATTCAATTCAATGGGCTCAATATTCAAATTCAAAACATGAAAACATTTGAAGAAATCAATTCAAACAAATCACAACGATTATCCCTTTTTAATTGAAATCATCTATTGTATCCGGAAATCACAATAGATATTTCAATCTCAAAGAAATCAATCGATGTATCCATCGATTGAATTACAACAAACATTAAATAAAGATCATCAATCTAAAAAAATAAATTGACGTGGAATTTGAATATATATATATATATATAAGAACAATGAATCTATGAATATCATGACAAGAGTATAGGTGTTATCATTGATGAGGTTTCATCCTCAACCTTAGTTGAGGATCTTGGCCTCTCATGACTAAAAACACTAACAACTCATGAAATGAAATCATGAAATAATAAAAGCGAAGAAGAAAAAGAAGAACAGAAGTTTTTTTTTTAAAAAAAAAGTAAAAATAAAACAATAAATTAAAACAATGGGAAAGAAAGGAAGAACGGAAACGAAGTAACAATAAACAAAAGATAAGTGATGAGAAAGAAAGAAGAACAATTGAAAATTAAATAACAATGTCAAAGAAAGAAAGAACGAAAATTAAATGAAAAGTAAGCAATAAATAAAAATGAAAAGAAAGAAGAACAACTGCAAATTAAATAACTTAAAATTAAAGCGATTAATTAAATAGCAAATAAAATAAAGAAGAACAACTGAAATTTGAATAACTTAAAATTAAAAGAAAGAGTAACATCTAACAAAAAAGAAAAGAAAAGAGCTAAGACAAGTGCTCTGAGGAGAAAAGTTGATGCCCTAAGTGGTACCTAGCAGGGGGTATTTATAGCAGAAGATTAGGTTAAACCAATCTTTTACAAAATGACACCTCTACCCCTCTAAACCCTAATAGGAGAAAAGAACGCTAGGGTTTAGGGCCATATTTTCAAAATGGCACCTCTACCCCTCAAAAACCCTAATAAGATAAAAGAATGCTAGGGTTTGGAGTGTCTGCAGTCGCCAGGAACAAGGAAATTCGCGCTCTTATATTGCGGGGCATTTATGACGTGGCAGACATTCGAATTGGAAAAATTATAATTCACAATGATTTGTATCATTTTGAATTATCTTTCCAACGCCGCTGATTTCACTTCAATCCAATACTTGAGCTGAAAGTTATGATCAAAATACTATGACTTGTGCAGAACTTGAAATTTAATCAAATCCGATTTTGACTTCTAAAATTTGCATTTTTTTCACTTTAAAACTACGGTTTTCTCTCCAGGATCTGCAAAATACCAAAATACAAAAACTAACCAAAAATATTAGAAAATAACAAAACTAAAGGTCTAACTAATGCAAATTAAGGGGTCCAAATATACAATATTTGGCACTCATCAAATACCCTCAAACTTACATTTTGCTAGTCCCTTAGCAAAACAAAATGAATAAAATAAAATAAAATCAAAGCAAGAAACATAAATCCACTTTCGAGGGAGAGACGATTGCATTTAACGTATACAATAAGCCTTTTAAACCTCTAGGACTCCCTAGAGGACGAGTGAAGTCTCGTGAGGGTTTGCCAGAAATGATACCCACAAACATTTTAAAGCACTATGTTGTTGTTAAGATAAAAACTTCCATATAAACACATGGTTCATACATCATGAGTAGGCTTAACAAGGCGAACATCACAATCACATCAGCCATCACAAATCAATTAACTCATAGCTGGAAAATCGAGAAAACACATGTTCCAATAAGTGCAAAGTGAGATTTAACATAGACTCATGAGGTTTCAATTTTTCTCAAAGTTTGTGTACCCAAAATTCATAGGAATTTTATTAGATGAAAACAACCAAGGCTGCAATATTTTTTTTTTTTTTTTTTTTTTTTTTTTTTTTTTTTTTTTGTGTAGGCCGTGCAATGCTTGACTCCCTTAAGCTTTCTAATTAACCTATGTAGTGAGTGTTGGACCAATGACTCCCAAACCAAATGGTTTTAGGGCACTAGATGTAGAAACATCCCTAAGGGCTTAATTACTCAAGTCAAAAAGGCTACGAAGCCAAACTAGCCATACAATCAATTAAATTTTAAATTCCGCATCTTTTTACGTGAACACTCAATGCTTAATGAGGCAAGAGGCCCGGTTACTCAATGAGAACTCAAACTGATGATTTTTTTTTTTTTTTTTTTTAACAGCCGAGGTTTCATCAACCAATCATCCTACAATTCTTATGATACACATTCCCCAATTCAAATTTCATACCCAACAAAACCAATGCAAATGTGCTTGTGAATTTTAATTAAAACAAGTGGGGTCTCTCAAATCCAGCAGATGAATCAACAGATTCAAATTTCTAATGATATGCAACGTTCAGAGTGTTAAGCAAACCAATGTTATGCAAACCATAGTAAGATGTAATCATGCTTAATCAACAACATAGCAATTTTTTTTTTTTTTTAATTTTATGATAACAACAAAATAATAGACAGGGACAGAAATGCCTACCTCACCCCCAAACTAAAATGATACATTGTCCCCAATGTGACCAGAAATACAATATCGATTGGGTGATGCAAGTCAAGTATAGCAAGGCTCCCCCAAACTTGAATGGCAAACACGTATCCTGAAAAATATAATAAAAACAAAAACAAACAAACAATCAAGTGATAAGTGAAAGAATGAGGGTTGCCTCCCACAAGCGCTAAGCTTTCAGTCTTCAGCCAGACTTTCCACAAAAGACGACAATCAGTCCGAGTAACGAAAATCTTCCAACAAGGTCGTCTCAAACACTCATGCCACGCCAAGTACTCTACCAATGGATCAATGAGTGGGCGTGAAAAATAAGCCTTCCTCGTGGCAGCATGCACTTTGTGGTAGTCTATCCATGCTCTCCATCCTGACTGAATACAAGTTGGGACAAACTTGTCATCCTTGTTCTTTACTACTGTCAAACCAGCCCGCTTTGGCACCTCATGAATTGGGCTCACCCACTTGTTATCATCAATAGTTCAGCCGTTAGCTTCCTTGTGCTCTCTTAAAACATCTGATAACTTTTCCTCTGGAGCATCAAGCAAATCCAAAGCTCTACTCACAAGTAGAACATCTTCTGGACCTAGGAACTTATACTTAAGAATGTCTTGTAGAGGTGTAAGTTCCTTCTTGGGAGGCTCAGGTATTGCCGCCTCCTCATTCTCACTGCTCACTAGAGAAGCAGACTCCAAAATGGCATCAGCTTGCTCAAGTAACTTGTCCAAATCCAAATCTTCTCCAAATTGAGCAAAGCATGCCTCTAAGAGGTCCTATGTGTTTGATTCATCTATGTTCTCCTCATTCTTATTGCTCACCAGAGGAGTAGACTCCAAAAGGACATCAGCTTGCTCAAGTAACTTATCTAAATTCAAATCCTCTCCAAATTGAGCAAGACATGCCTCCAGGGGGTCCTTAATGCTTGATTTATCTACAGTGTCCTCCTTGATCTCCTCAATCAAACATACACTTTCAACCTCATCATACTTTAATGGCTGATTGCTGATATCAAAGATATTCAGCTCCACTGTCATGTTGCCAAAAGAGATCTTCATTACCCCTATCCTACAATTTATCAGGGCATTAGCCGTAGCTAAGAATGGTCGCCCTAGAATTACCGGTATCTGAATCCCAACATTCTGAACCGGTTCTGTATCAAGCACAACAAAATCCATGGGAAAATAAAATTTGTCCACTTTTACCAAAACATCCTCAATGATTCCCCCGATCTTTTCATCGACCTGTCAGCCAATTGAATTGTCATGGATGTAGGCTTTAATTCCCCTAACCCCAATTGCAGATAAACCGAATAGGGTAAGAGATTCACACTTGCTCCAAGATCTAATAAAGCCCTCTCAATTCGGCTGAGTCCTATCATGCAAGAGATAGTAAGACACCCAAGGTCCTTGTACTTTAATGGCATCTTGCATTGAAGGATTGAGCTAACCTGCTCGGTCAGACAAACTCTCTTCGGGACATTGGTTTTCCTCTTAACCTTAATCAAGTCCTTCAAGAACTTGGCATAAGATGGCACTTGCTGGATGGCATCCAAAAATGGGATATTAATTTGAACTTGCTTGAACACCTCCAGAATGTCCTCAAACTTCCCTCCCTTTTTAGGTGCTAGTAATCTTTCTGGGTATGGTGCCTTAGGCACAAATGACCTAGGAGGATCATCAACGATGGGTGTGACTTTAGATGGCTCCTCTTCTGTCTCCTCATTGTTGCCACTATCTTGCCCATGAGGCTTAGGGTTCTCTTCATGAGGAACCACTCGGTTGTCCACTTGTCTCCCAGACCTTAGTGTGACAATAGCTTGTACATGCTCCTGCTTGTGTGCATAAGAACTTTCACCAGTACATTGTAACTTTGGATTGGGCACGGGCTAGCTAGGAAGCTTTCCCTTCTCTCTCTCACCCAAGTGATTTGCGATTTAACCAATTTGAATTTCTATCTTTGCAATCGTTTGGGTGTTCACCATGGTAGCATTCTTCACTTCATTGATGGACTGGCCAGAAGCTGCATGAAGGCCTTGAGAGTGTCCTCTAATGTGGACTGTGAAGAAGAGGCTTAGGCTTGAGTAGGGGGTTGGTATGCTGGTGCTGGCGGTGGCGGTGCTTGGCGACTATGATGATGAACAGGATGATGAAATCCGGGGGGATATTGATTATGGGCTTGATGAGGTCCTCCCCCTTGATTCATTGGTGGACTCTGCTTCCACGAAAAATTAGGATGGTTTCGCCACCCAAGATTATAAGTCTCGGAGAAGGGTCCATTGGATTGCTTCCTAAAGTCATTGAAAGCATTAACTTGTTCCATTGATGACTCGACAAAGGTTGGCAAAGAAGGACAATTTTGTGCTGAGTGAATGGGGCTAGCACAGATGGAACAGCAATCCACGTGGAATGGGTTCGCCGCATTAATGGATTTCCCTATGACGAGGGCATCGACCTTCTTAGTAAGGGCATCTAACTTCATCTTTAGCTCCATATCTTCCTTCACCTCGTAGATGCCTCCCTTCTTTTGGATGCGAGCTGATCTATCCCGATAGCTTGAAAAATCCCACTGTTGGGAGTTATCGGACAACTGATCCAAGGTCCGATATGCTTCTTCTCCCGTCAAACTCAGAAATGCGCCTCCATTCATTGACTCAATCATGTTGCGGCTGGATTGAGTCAATCCTTGGTAAAAGAATTGCACGAGTCTCCATTTCTCATATCCATGAGGAAGGCATTTGATCAACATTTCTTTAAATCTTTCCAAACTCTCAGAAAATTTTTCATCCTCCTCCTAAGTGAAAGAGCTTATTTCCTTTCTACATTCATTCACCTTGGACATTGGGAAAAATTGGTTGTAAAACTTGTTTAGCAAGTTATCCCAAGATGTGATAGAACCAGGCATATTTGAATCCAGCCATGCCTTGGCTCTATCGTGACGAGAGAATGGAAAGAGTCTAAGATGTACAGATTCCTCAGAAAAGTTCTGAAATTTGAAAGTAGCGCAGATATCTTTGAACTTTTTTACATGGCTGTAAGGATTTTCGAGGTCCAAGCCATGGAATGAGGGCAAGAGTTGGATAACATGCGGTTTTAGATCGAAGTGGGTGGCATTGGTGGGTGGAAAAACTATACGTGACGCAAAGTTTATCGCAACGGGTGCGAATAAATCCCTGAGTGATCTAGTGTAATCCACATTTTCCGCTCTTGGCTGCTCCACATTTACATTGGGATTTCCTTCCGTGTTGTCTCCCATCTCAGAAGTTGTTCTTCGCTCAACTTTTGCTTGGACAAGTGTTTTGCGCTTTTTCCTAAACACCCTATCTATATCGGGATCTAAGGGTAACAATTCTAAGTTCAAGGATCTCCGACCAAGCATACAAAGTTCCAAACAAAATTTAACCACAAAACAAACAAGATAAAAAAAAAATAAAAAAGAAGGAACAAAAATAAAAAAAAATAAATAAATAAACAAGATAGAGAAAAGAAATTGCAAGTAGGGTAAACAAAATTCTTCAAGGTGCAATCTAGGTTAGTTCCCAGGAAGGTGAGGGGGGTCACACCGGACACACTTAAATCCCAAGACCTTCCTTGCCATAATTTGCCTTGATATTTGCCCCTTAGATAGTTCTGTAGGCCCACACTAGCAAAGTCTTCTCTTTTCTCTTATTATTTTTTATTCTTTTATTTTTTATTATTTTTTTGAAGATTAAAAGAAAAATAGCACAAACAAAATAAATAAGAAAAAAAAAATCAAGACTTAACACAAATGCATACAACCAAACAAAGACATTGAAAATGCAAGAATTGAAACTTACAGGTTTGGACCAAATTTTTTTTTCTTTTTTGGCAAAACTTTTCTGCTACTAAACTTCTCCAAGCAACGCCTCTTGTGTTGGTTCGATCAATCGACTTTGACGGTCTCTCGTTTGACTTCGCAAAATTCCGCACAACCTGAAACAATCACAGAACAGAAACCCTTGCTCTTTTCATGTGTTTTTTTTTTTTTTTTTTTATAAGAAATAAAATAAAAAGATTGAGAGGAAAAGAAAAAAAAATCTAGTAGAAAAACAAAATTAAAATAAACAAAACTTGATTTCTTTCTTACAAATCAACACTTCCCCGGCAACGGCGCCAAAAACTTGATGTGCAAATTTGTTTAACTCGCAAGCGCACGAATCGTATGTAGCATAGTGCGTGCAAGTGCGAGGTCGAATCCACTGGGAAGTGTGTGTGAAGAAAAGAAAATCACTTTTCTGTTTAAATAAATCTTGTTTTAACCTAGACCAAAAGATTTTGGAATTTTTGTAAACAAAATAATAAACAAAAATAAACTAAATAAGAACAATTTATAAAGAAAGACACTAAGGTATCGGAATTCACCAAACCAAATCAAACACCCTACTCTTGCATTTTATTCATAAATTCAATTCAATGGGCTCAATATTCAAATTCAAAACATGAAAACATTTGAAGAAATCAATTCAAACAAATCACAACGATTATCCCTTTTTAATTGAAATCATCTATTGTATCCGGAAATCACAATAGATATCCCAATCTCAAAGAAATCAATCGATGTATCCATCGATTGAATTACAACAAACATTAAATAAAGATCATCAATCTAAAAAAATAAATTGACGTGGAATTTGAATATATATATAAGAACAATGAATCTATGAATATCATGACAAGAGTATAGGTGTTATCATTGATGAGGTTTCATCCTCAACCTTAGTTGAGGATTTTAGCCTCTCATGACTAAAAACACCAACAACTCGTGAAATGAAATCATGAAATAATAAAAGCGAAGAAGAAAAAGAAGAACATAAGTTTTTTTTTAAAAAAAAAGTAAAAATAAAACAATAAATTAAAACAATGGGAAAGAAAGGAAGAACGGAAACGAAGTAACAATAAACAAAAGATAAGTGATGAGAAAGAAAGAAGAACAATTGAAAATTAGATAACAATGTCAAAGAAAGAAAGAACGAAAATTAAATAAAAAGTAAGCAATAAATAAAAATGAAAAGAAAGAAGAACAACTGCAAATTAAATAACTTAAAATTAAAGCGATTAATTAAATAGCAAATAAAATAAAGAAGAACAACTGAAATTTGAATAACTTAAAATTAAAAGAAAGAGTAACATCTAACAAAAAAGAAAAGAAAAGAGCTAAGACAAGTGCTCTGAGGAGAAAAGTTGATGCCCTAAGTGGTACCTAGCAGGGGGTATTTATAGCAGAAGATTAGGTTAAACCATTCTTTTACAAAATGACACCTCTACCCCTCTAAACCCTAATAGGAGAAAAGAACGCTAGGGTTTAGGGTCATATTTTCAAAATGGCACCTCTACCCCTCAAAAACCCTAATAAGATAAAAGAATGTTAGGGTTTGGAGTGTCTGCAGTCGCCAGGAACAAGGAAATTAGCGCTCTTATATTGCGGGGCATTTATGACGTGGCAGACATTCGAATTGGGAAAATTATATTTCACAATGATTTGTATCATTTTGAATTATCTTTCCAACGCCGTTGATTTCACTTCAATCCAATACTTGAGCTAAAAGTTATGATCAAAATACTATGACTTGTACAGAACTTGAAATTTAATCAAATCTGATTTTGACTTCCAAAATTTGCATTTTTTTCACTTTAAAACTACGATTTTCTCTCCAGGATCTGCAAATTACCAAAATACAAAAACTAACTAAAAATATTAGAAAATAACAAAACTAAAGGTCTAACTAATGCAAATTAAGGGGTCCAAATAGACAATATTTGGCACTCATCAACAGGCAAAATATCAACAAAATCTTCAGAATCAAAAGCATGTGAAGTAGAAGTACTTAAATCATTAACATTTAAATCGGCTTGTTAGAAATATCTGTATGAATACAAAGCATGCTTTTCAAATTATTACTAGAGAATTTTTTCAAGAGATCCTCTGATTCTTTTAATTTATTCTCTAGTGCATCAACAGAATCAAAAAGCATGGTATTCTCAGATTTCAAAGAGTCAATCAAAATATGTGATTTAGATAATTGTAAAAACAAAGACTCTTTTTCTTGATTAGTCTTCTTGAGTTCTATATTGAATTTCTTAAAGATTTTACCTATCAAAAGGGTATCTTTAGAGAAATCATAAAAAACATCTTCAGAGAACTCAGGAAGATTTATGTTAAAAGAAGTCATGGATCACACTCAAGAAATAAATCTAAAACACAAGTGTAACCTGCTTTGATACCAATTGTTAATAAAATATTGACTTCTAATTAACCAAGTGTGTGTGCTTGTGTGCAACAAAATATCTTAGATGTAGAATTTAAATAAGACAATATATTTGTTACGAAGTGGAAACTCTGTGAAGAGAAAAACCACTCCGGGGCAGCCAAACCCAGGAACTCCACTATCCAAAAACAAAGCTAGTTACAAGACACTCGTACTCACATACCCTTATGCAGTAGTCATACCTTTAACTCTGACACGAAGCCCATCGTGAACGCTTCCCAACCAGATCTTCCACCTAAAGGGGATTTTGATGGATTCCCTAATATAGACTTCACACGAACTATTGAGCACACACCGGCAAAGGCTTGAGAGCTAGTGAATCTTCGATTCTCCCTAAACACCCTCTCAAAGCTAAGGGAATTCAATACCGAACTCTGTCTAAAACACAAGCCTATGGCCCTCTATTTATAGGCTTACAAGAAACCTAAAACTGCTGAGATTCGGGCTCTGACCGACGAGCGTCCGGACGGAAGTTAGCCACATCCGGACAGCTTTCAGAAACAGCGTAATTCTATCTTTATCAGGTTCACGTATGGACGGCTTGACCAAGCGTCCAGACGGTCTTAACTAAAATCCTTTCTGCGTTTGAACGAAACTCTGGAATATTATGGAATACTGGACATCGTTTGGACGGCTTGCAGAGACTTCCTAACAGGGTCGACTTCTGAAATCCAACTCCTTGTTGAATACTGATTGATCTAGCGTCCAGACAGTGTTGCTCTGACGTCCGAAAGTCTCCATCGTTATTTGTGAGACACTACGGGGCTTTCGGACGCCTTCAAAGGCTCGTCCGGACGGTTGCACAAGAACCTGTTGTTTTGCCTTGGAATTTACAAGGACTCTTCCTGAATATCTTCAAGATGCTTGTGATCAGTCACATGCTTTGATTTGTACATTGTCTGAATACATGAAGATTCTAAATTTGAGAACCGACCATCCTGTTAAATTGCAACCATTACTTAAAGTGTTTTTGTTTATCCAAAATGTAGCCAATATAAATACTAACAACAACAAATTTGTTAACGAAGTGGAAACTCAATTAAGAGAAAAACCACTCCGGGACAACCAAACCCAGGATATCCACTATTCAGAAGACAAAACTAATTACAAAGCAGTAGCACTCACATACCCTTATGTAGTGATTGTACCTTGAACTCTAACATGTAACCCAACACGAACGCCTCCCAACCAAGTCTCCTACTTGAAGGGGTCTTCAATGGAATCCTTTACCCTAGGGCCAACCCCTAAGATAGACTTCAAATCAGCGCAGCAACAGCATAGAACGGCAATAGCTTGAGAGAGACTAACTCAGCAAAATAACTCTAAAATATAACTCTCTAAGCACTATGGAATTCAATACCGAATTCTTGCAGTTCTCAAGCCTATGGACCTCTATTTATAGGCTGCAGGTTCAAATGAGCGTCAAGCTTGAAAAACCTAGGCGCCGTTTGGATGGTAGACATAAGGCTAACAAAAATTCTTTCTTTATATGTGGCCTCGCACGAACCCCTTTAGGTCAAGAATATTCTCTCCATCTCTAGTGCCGCTTAGTGTATTTTCTATGTAGACAAGCGATTCAATTCTATATTCTCTCCTATCATGGCGGCATCTCTTCATTTATATTTTCTTCTCCCCAATATTCCTAGCTTTCCTTTGCCAATCCACATAAATACTGAAAAATGAAATTTGACTTCTAAAATAAATAGCAAGTGTGTGCACAAAGTGTCAACAAAAATAACTATGCGGAAAATAAATGACACAAGGATTTTTGTTAACGAAGTGGAAACTTGATTAAGAGAAAAACCACTCCGGGGTAGCCAAAAACCCAGGATATCCACTATTTAGAAGACAAAGCTAGCTAGATACAAGATAGTAACACTCACATATACTCGATGCAGTGGTCGTACCTTGCTCTCTAACGTGTAACCCAACACGAACGCTTCCCAACCAGGTCTCCTACCTGAAGGGGTCTTCAATGGAATCATTTACCTTAGGGCCAACCCTTAAGATAGACTTCAGTTGTAGCGCAGCAACAGTACACTTGCAATGGCTTCAGAGGAAACTTAATCAGCTCAACAATCTCTCAAAATAACTTCTCTGAGCACTTGTGGAATTCCATACCGAATTCTTGCAGTTCTCAATGCCTAGGGGCCTCTATTTATAGGCTGAGGTACAGAATGGGCGACTGCAGTGATATATGCGGGTGCCGTCCGGACGGTGGACATGGGCCATCCGGACGGACAACTTTACCACAGATTTTTTCGAAATTTTCGCTGAGAAATCTTTCCTGTTTAAGAGCCGCATCCAGACTGTGAGACAACGTCGTCCGGACAGTCGCATGTCCACTGCAAGTAATTTCCATATAAGGCTTAGCGTGTCCGGACCATGGGGGATGAGCGTCTGGACAACAAATCTTCAACACGCAATTTCCATATCTGCTATGCGCGCGTTCGGACCATGATAGGCAGTCGTCCGGACGGTTGAAGTCGAATCGGCAATTTTCTTAACTGTTGAACGCGTGTCCGGACCAAGGCTGACTGTCGTCCGGACGGTGATATTTGAATTACGATTCTTGCCTTATGTATGAGCCCATCCGAATGGGAATCCACGTCGTCTGGACGGTTGAAGCAATCTTCCCTTATTTTGAACTTGGAAAGAATCTGAGACTGAAAGATCACAGAGAGGCGTTCGGACGGGATACTGAGACGTCCGGACGGATGCAAGCTGGAGCAGTAGCTTCTCGAAACAGTGAAGGTCCAGACGGGAATGCACATCGTCCGGACAGATGATGCTTGGTCTGTCGAGCGTCCGGACAGTATGGCACGTCGTCCGGACGGATGGAATAGTGGACAGATGGGCGTCCGGACGGGATGACACGTCGTCCACACGGCTGACATGGACTCTGAAATCTTCTATCTTGAAAGCAGTGCAGAAACATCTGAAACACTTCTGAATAGCGGAATCCCTGTTAAAAAACATCTTTACAAACAAGTGATTTTGTTCAAATACAGAATGAGGCCAATCACAACCTAACAAATACCGTTATCTTCTCTTAATGACCTGGAAAACATTAAAACACTAAAACTAACCAAAAAATCAAAAAATAACAAAGCTACAGATTTAGCAAATGCAAATTAAGGGGTCCAAATATAGAATATTTAGCACTCATCAACAATCTATTAGCAGAAATTTCACCATGTTAGTTACCTGTCTTAGAACTGTTCCGGCCGTTAGTGGGAGCTCAATTGACTCTAACTACTACACCTACTCACTTGTGAATCCCATCAGTGGGAAATGAATTGGGACTATCTTATCCCGACTAAGCTTCAATTTCTCGAAAGCTAACCAATATAGTATATCTGCCGAACTCCCGTTATCTACCAAGATCCGATGGACATTATGGTTTGCTATTGTTAGGGTGACCACCAAGGCATCGCTGTGGGGCCAAGAAATCCCCTTATAATCGTCATCCGAGAATCCTATCACCAAGGATTCTTTCTTCTGAAACTTTGAGGGCCTCGCTACTGAGTATATGTCTTTCTGGCCAAGTTGGATTCACTTCCTCCTACAAACCCTCCGAAAATAGTTCCAATCTCAGCTATCACCTCCTGATTGTCCGGCTCTCGGCGTCACTGACACCTGCTCCTTTCCAGCTTCCTGTCGTCCCTTATTCCCTGAAGGACTTTGTCCTATCTCCTGTCATCATCCCAAGGAGGGCCTTGCAGGTGATAATCCAGGGGTTGATATTCCCTGGTTCGATAGTTCTGAGGATGGTGGTCTTGGGGTTGGTTGTCCCGGTGGTCCTGGTGCTAGTCATTCCTCAATTGATTTATCTGTTCCCCTAGGAACTAGACCAGCTTCCTATTTTTTATAAACTTTTCGATTAATAATCTCAAAGCTATGCACCCCTCGGTATGGTGGCCTGCTGCTTCATGAAAGTCGCAATACTTGTTTTTGTGATTGGGAGGAGGATTACCTAATATCTTCGAAGGTCGACGAAACTTCGGGTCCTTTTTTTTTTTTTCAAAATGTTCAACGAGATCTCCTACCCTAGTATAACTTTGGATCTGGGAGACTTTAAACTTTTCACCCAAATGATAGTCAACCACACGCCGGGTGAATGGTGTACTGGTACCCATCAAGAGTCTGTCCACCATTGTGGCCTTGCCCTTGTCTTTTCTCTCCATCTCATGAGCCATGCTGGTGCACTTCTTCTCTAGATCAACAACCTTTCTGCCCAAATACCCGGCATCTCCTCCTTGATTCATCCTAAAATTGACCTGTCATTATTTATTCTTAGGGGCTCGCCTTCCCAGCTGTCCTCATCGTAAAAATTATCCTTGTGATGGTCCCAACCATTTGCCCTAATGTTATGCTCTTCCTCCCTATTCTCTTCTCAGTTAATCTTGGAATGAGATTGTTCGGGGATTCGGAGCAGCAGCTCTACATTTTGTCGTGTCAAGATTGCTATCTGGGATTCTAACGCCGCCATCTAGTTCTATTCTCCACCGCTAGGAGGAGGGAACAGTGGAGGAGGTTGTGGATCGTTCTGGCCTTTCGAGGGCAAATTCGGCTGAGCCACTAGCTCCGGTATCTATCTTCTAGGCCAGGTGACTCGACTGTCAAATCAAGTGGTCACTACCATAACAAATATATTTTAATTACAATAGAGAAGACGTTCCCATAGACGGCGTCAAACTGTTGGTACAGTTTCCGGTATGGCATGAGTTGGCGATCATCAATATTCTTCACGTCCCAAAAATCCCCGTTTCACTACCAAAAAAAAAAACAACACCGTCAAGAGAATGCATCAGGGTTGCTGACGGATCTCACTCTAATGTCTAAGTAAGTTTCTGAGGGAAAATAATGCCCAACCTAGGTTTATGCCTGGTGTAAGGGCCTACTTATAGACCGAGAGGTGGAGGCCAAACTGCATTAGGGTTCTGTGCTCCTCTCTTGACCTAAGAGCGCTGTCAAAGTTTGACCTGGACTCAGAATCCTCTACCTCCCCAAACTGGGACTCTTTCCTTACTTATCTCAAAGCAAGATTCTATGCAGCAAATTCAAGATTAATTTTGGTCTTGGATTTCAAGGAACTAGGTACGATATCAAATTTCTTGGGATTGCATATCGTCTCCCCTGGTTAGCTATGTCGATTTTCGGGGCAGTAACTGTGACGTCCCACATCGCCTGGGAATGAGGATGTGCTTATATGTATAAATGCACCCTTTATGACACAACGCGTTTTAAAGCCGTGATGGTCATGAACCTATCAGAACTCCGCAGTTAAGCGTGCTTCTGTGAGAGTAATCCCAGGATGGGTGACCTCCTAGGAAGTTTGGTATGGGGAGCCAAAAGCGGACAATATTGTGTCATTGGGGGTGGGTCGTTACAGTACCTTTCTAGGGCTACAAGATATCCAAATTTATACCCATGGGCTCGCACTTTACGATTTATGAGCCCGTAACCGCCAGTGAGCCATTGTGAACTCAAAAACTTGAAATCTTCAAAATGGTCCTGGCCCAATTAGGGGTGTGCAGGACCCGCCCAGAATCGACCCACCCCACAAAACCAATCCGACCCGCACCTAAATAACCCCTACCCGCGAATGTGATAAACAGATCCCAGTTATTTTTTCAGCAAACCGCACGGTGCGGTGCGGTTTGCAGGTTCGGATTTGGGAAAATATCGGGAACCCGCCCCACATTGTCTGAATTAAAAAAAAATAAAAAAAAATAATAAAAAAAAACCCTAAAGTGAACTTAATCACTTAACCCTAAGCAGGCGCGCCACCCCCTCATTTTTTTTCCTTCTTCAGTTTGGCATTTCGTCCTCGTCTATAGAGAGTTTTGCACTTCCCTTTCGGCCCTTCCACCCCATCAGTGCCCTCAACCCCTCACAGTCTCACACTGCACTGCCTCTGCCACTACCAGTCTACCCCTAATCCCTATACTCAATTTCGTTAGGGTTTTGGTCCTTTTGGAGAGCTCTCTGTCTCTCTGGACTCAACTCTTTTCTCTACGCCGATCTTCGTTTCTTGGTGGTCTTTTCTCTTTTCTCTGACTCCGATATTTATTTGTCTTTGCTTTTCGGGTTTTCAATATTTCAGTTATTAACTTTATTTCATGTTTAAATTTATTGCAGCCTACAACTGCAAGGCCAAGGGCTCCGAGTCTCCGATCGAAAGGTCTTCTAAGTTCTAAGATTTGTTATTGTTAGTCCAAAAAACCCTGTTGTAAAGATTTGTTACTTTTACTCTTAAGAGTCAATCTTTGTCACTGTTATTCAAAAGATATTGACATATATGCTGTATTTAGTTTCCTGTATATGTCAAAAGATATTGACATATATGCTGTATTTACACATGTGACTAGTCCAAACAGAGCAAAAATCCAAAATAATAATAATAATAATTTGAACTCAAGTACATGAATGAATTTGAACTCAAGTCCTCACAGGAAATAGCTAATAGTTGAGTTTCTAAGCCTCTTTAACAGTCAATCAAGTCTTAGTAAAAATAATGTCAATTAAACAAAACTCTCAAGGTGCATAATTCTGCTCACTTTATTATCCACTTTGGACTGCCTTGTTGTTTAGTGCTGAAAATGACCAAAAGGGAAACAGATTGGTTAAAAAAAAGATCAAATGAAGTATATCAAGGTTAACTCCATATAATCACAACGTCTGTGGACATCATATAAGAATACAAGAAATAAATTTCACACACCTATGTTTATCTAGAAACCATTTCCTATAAAAATGGACATAAAGGTAGATCTATTTTTTTTTTTTATAAGTAATTTGATTTAAAGTTTAGCTTAATTAATAATTATGTTTAGCTTGCTGTTAATTTTTATATTGCTGCCTTTGTTGGTCTAAATCGTGTTTTTTACAAGTTCAAGTCCGTAACTTTGTTTGGTATGATTTAAAGTTCAGCTTAATTAATAATTATGTTTAGCTTGCTGTTAATTTTTATATTGTTGCCTTTGTTGGTCTAAATCGTGTTTTTTACAAGTTCAAGTCCGTAACTTTGTTTGGTATGATTTAAAGTTCAGCTTAATTAATAATTATGTTTAGCTTGCTGTTAATTTTTATATTGCTGCCTTTGTTGGTCTAAATCGTGTTTTTTACAAGTTCAAGTCCATAACTTTGTTTGGTATGATTTAAAGTTCAGCTTAATCAATAATTATGTTTAGCTTGCTGTTTTTAATCTCTTAAATAAGATTATAAAAGTTCAGGTTAATTATGTTTAGCTTGTTGTTGATTATGTTTTTTTTTTCCCACTTAATGTAGAGTTGTAGATTCCAATCATGGATGATAATTCAACTAGTTGTAATAATACTATTGTTTCTAGTTCTGCGTCATCTGCACCTAGTCTTTTGGACAATACCATGCCTCCCATGTTGAATGATAATGTTGACTGTGTTGGGGTTGGGGTCGGATCTACAGGAACTGTTGGCCCTCAAAATCATAGTTCAGCTCTCCCACAAAAACCTAAGAAATCTAAGCAAACATCAAAGGTTTGGGAACATTTTACTAGGTTAGAGGAGAGTGATCCCAAGGATCCTAAATCACAATGCAATTATTGTAAGACATTGTTTAGTTGTCACCCTAGAAGCCATGATACCTCATCCATGCTACAACATATCAGGAAAAGCTGCAAAAAATATCCTGGTAGGTTTGATAAGTCCTAAATAAAGTTGAGTTTTGAGGCTAAGAGGAAAGGACAAGGAGTAGTGGGCGAAGGGACCTGTGGTAATCTTGATTTTACCAAGTATAATGCTACAAAAATAAGAGAATCAATTTCAAAGATGATTATTGTGGATGAGTTACCATTTAGATTTGTGGAAGGTGAAGGGTTTCAGGACTTCATGAAGGCAGTGGAACCTAGGTTTTCAATTCCTTCCAGTTATACTATGATAAGGGATTGTGTTAGGCTCTATATGTCTGAGAAGGAAAAATTGAGGGCAATGTTCTTGACATTCGATACTCGGGTTTGTCTTACCACTAATAGTTGGACTTCGATACAAAACATGAATTACATATGCATCACTACTCATTTTATTGATAGTAATTAGAACTTGCACAACAGAATTTTAAACTTTTGTTTACTTCATAATCACAAAGGTGAGACCATTGGGCAAAAGATTGAGTTGTGTATGATTGAGTGGGATATTGGTAGCATTTTCACTATCACAGTTGACAATGCTTCTTCTAATGATACCGCTTTGGAATACTTGAAGAAGAGAATGGCTCATAGGACTGGTGCCATATTGGAGAATCAATTTTTGCATGTGAGGTGTTGTGCACATATTTTAAATCTTATTGTGTCTGATGGTTTGAAAGAGGTTGATGAATCCATTGTGAAGGTTAGAAGTACGGTGAAATATTTGAAGTCTTCTCCCCAAATATTTGAGAACTTTAAGTATTGTATGGAAAGGGAAAAACTTGCTTTTAAGGGTTTATTGTGTCTTGATGTTCCAACTAGATGGAACTCCACATTTAAGATATTAGAAGGTACTAAAAAATGTCAGAGTGCTTTTGATCTTTTGGAAGAGTATGATGGGAATTATGTTTTTTCGTTGACAGATAAAAAGAATGCTAAAAAAGGTTTGAGACCTCCTACTTATGATGATTGAGATCGTATTAGGACTTTTCTCAAGTTTCTCAAACTTTTTTATAATGCCACATTGCAACTTTCAGGGTTTTTGTATGTGACTTCTAATATGTATTGGTAAGAAATTTGTGACATTCAAATGCATATACAGTTGTATTGTGATAGTAATGATTATGATTGAGTTCTATGGGGGAGAGAATGATGATGAAGTATAATAAGTATTGGAGGGATTTAGATAAGGTTAATGTGTTTATGTTTGTTGCTGTCATACTTGATCCACGAACCAAATTGGGGTCATTGGAATTTTGGTTCAAGGATATTCTTAATGAGGAGCAATGTACTAATATGGTGAAAAAATTGAAGCACTACCTTCAGAAATTATATGTTCACTTCGATGCTGGAGAGACTTCATCTCAAGTTGAACATGGTAGTGCATATGCATGCCCTCAAGGTTCCTCAATGATAGAAGAAACTGATAACCTTTCACTTCACTTCATGAACAAGTTTCATAAGTACCTAACTTCAAAAAGTGATGTTCGTAACAAATCGGAGATAGATCGGTATTTGATGGAAGATGTTGAAAAGCCAAATGTGAATTTTGATATTTTAAATTGGTGGAAGGTAAACTTATCCAAATTCCCAATACTTGCCAAAATAGCACGAATTGTGTTGGTCATTCTCATTACTACAGTTGCTTCAAAGTCAGCGTTTAGCACTGGAGAGCGTGTGTTGGATCCTTTTCGAAGTTCATTGGCCCCCAAAACAGTTGAAGCATTGTTATGTGCACAAAATTGGTTAAGATCAAAACCCCTAAGCAATGACAATGGTTATGACATAGAGATGGTTGATGATCTTGAAAGTTATAAGCTCGATTCAGGTAAGATTTATATTATTCACTTCTTAATTTATTTTGATATTTAGTATTTACAAATTCTAATTATCGGTTTCAATTAAGAATGTAATTTTTTTTTTTTTTTTTTTTTTTTTGCATTCTTTGTAGAAATAACTTTGAAGAAAATCAATATGTTGTTTGAGGAGGATCAGTGACGTGAAGACTGAAGATTGAAGACTGAAGTTGCCTTTTTTATTCTGCTATTATCTTTTACTTTATTCTTAATGTAACTTAAGTTTTATGTGTGCTACTAGCCTACTAGCTTGGTTTGTTTGTGTTTTACAGTTTTATTGCTGGATTTGTAACTTAAGTTTTTATGTGTGCTGCTACGACTGCCTGGCTAGTGGCTGCCTGATGGATTTGTTTGTCTTTGTTACTAAGCTTGGCTGTTGCTTGTTTGGGTGGGAGGTGGGTTGCTTTTGCTTGTTATATTTATGTTTTTGTATGTTTTAATTAGAATTTAGTTTGATAGATGCTGAAGATTTAATGTTAGAATTATTAATATTTCTTGTAGTGAATCTAGTGATGTATATATATCATGATTCAGTTTTTTTGATTTCATTAGGTGGATGCTGAAATTTTAATCTGTTGATTTCATTAAGTGGATGCTGAAATTGTAATATGATGATTTCAATCATTTCACTAGGTGGATGCTAAAATTGTAATCTAATTATTTCATTAAGTGAATGCTGAAATTGTAATATGTTGATTTCATTAAGTGGATGCTACAATTGTAATCTGTTTAGTGTCGATTTCATTAAGTGGATGCTGAAGATTTTGTTAAAATTAATGATCTGTGGATTATATTATTAAATCTGAATGCTGATTTACTAAAAAAAAAAAAAAATTGTTTACTTTATAAATTACACATTTACACTGCTGAGTGCTGAGTAGTGAGTGTTGATTTATTAAAAAAAAATGTTTAATTATTGAAATGGGCTTTTAAACTTTTTAGTTTAGTTTACACTTTACACTGTTAATCAGGATTCTATATACAAAAAGAATAATTTTTTCTTTTTTTAACAGCAAAAGCCAGTATTTCTTTAGTTTTACAATTTTAAAATTCAATACAAAAATTTACGTAATTGCCACTCCATTTAACCCACCCCCGCAAACCTGCGAGCCCCCGCCCCGTTAAAATCTGCCCCGCACGGATACCTCAAATATGTTTAAAGTTGCGGGTCCATTATACCCAACCCACATCAGCGCGGGTCAGGGCCAAAAAGGACGAAAAACCGCCCTGCCCCGCCTCATGCCCACCTCTAAGCTCAATGGGATAATTATTTCCAACAAAAGCAAATATGGAGCTTTTGTAGGGCCCAATTTTCAAAGCATACTCCAACCATTAGATGTTCTAGATCTTGTGGGTTTTAGAGAGCTGTCCCATATATTGGCTCCGTTTAGTAATCCCCTCCCCTTCCCTTTGTGAGAATTTTTTTGTTGTGTGAAAATAGAAAGTGATTGAAGTGATATAAAGTAGAAAGAATTTATATGAAAAAGTGAAAAAAAATTTGTATTGTAGTGAATTTTTTTAATTAAATAATAATAAAAAATTATTGATGTGATATAAAAAGTAAAAAAGAAAAGAATGTTTTGAATTTGATGTTTTTTGAAAAAAATAAAAGTAAGGGAAGGGAAGGAAAAGGGGAAAGAGTTAGTAAACGAAGCCATTGTGATTTGTGAAAAAGGTTTATTTGATGTCCTGTACTCTCCTTAATGCCACGTGACATTACGAGTAAGGCATATGTCACATCAGTAACTAAAGGACGTAGAAACGACGCCGTTAGGGAGGGTCCTGCAAACTGCCCCACCAGGTTGAACCAGATGTTCCTCGGATTATTTCGTTTCACAATATTATATTACATTTCAGAAACGACAGAAATTCCCCGCTTGTTAAAGCTACGCCGCAGAATCCGTTCCCATGTAAAACACCGGAATGAAAAAACCTTCATTTTCCAGATATTTACATTCGCATACCATCTCCTCAATCCCACCCTTCCTCTTCAATTTCCATCTCTCCGTCTCCCTAACATTTGTTGGGAAGATATGGCGGCCAAACTGGGTTCCTTCAAGTACAGTTTTGCGGAGAAGAGGGAGCGGCTGCTCTCATCCAAGGGCTACTCGGTACTCGCAGGGTTCAACCCCATAGGAGCAGACGAAGAAGAAGAAGAAGAAGAAGGAGAAGAAGCTGCCAACAGGTGTTGGTGTTCCTCGTTTCGGTCGGTGTCGGACAGAGTTTCGAGGTCATGGAAGACCGTCCAAGATGTGGCTTACGAAGCCTGGAAGATGGGCCTGTCCGACCCGAGGAAGATCGTCTTCTCCGCGAAAATGGGCCTGGCCCTCATGCTCATTTCGTTGCTCATTTTCTTGAAAGAGCCGGTCAAGGAGCTCAGCCGCTACTCCGTTTGGGCTATTCTCACCGTTGTCGTAGTCTTTGAGTTCAGTATAGGTATGGCAGTTCTCGTAAGGAATTTTTTTTTTTTTTTTTTTTTTTTTTTTTTTTTTTTTCTCATAGGCACATATTTTGTGGGGGGTGTTCTCTCATATTTTTTTTTCTTAACCGTGCTAGTTTTAGTTTCTGGTGATTGCCACCATTTCGTCGTCTATTGTTTACTGTGTTCTTACTCCTACCTATCAAATTTATGAGCATTCGTGTTTTTTGTTCTAATGTGAATTGAGGCATATGTCTTTTTTATTTCTCTATCTATGGTGACTATGCTCTTCTGCAGGAGCAACTCTTAGCAAAGGATTTAACCGTGGGTTGGGGACGTTGTCAGCTGGAGGGCTTGCTTTGGGAATGGCAGAGTTGTCACAATTGGCTGGAGAATGGGAAGAAGTTTTTATTGTTTTGAGTATCTTCATCGTAGGTATGGTCTTGTAGTCAGTATTCTTTCTTCTGTTGTTGGAAAAGAAGTTCTCTGTAACCTTTTTTGCTACTAGTATTTCCTTCTGACATGTTATGTGGTTTCTAGGATTTTGTGCAACTTATGCAAAATTATACCCCACAATGAAGCCTTATGAATATGGGTTTCGGGTCTTCTTGATTACGTACTGTTTCATTACGGTATCTGGGTATAGGACAGGGGAATTTATTAATACAGCTGTGACCCGGTTTGTTCTCATTGCACTTGGTGCCGGTGTTTCTTTGGTAGTAAACATATGCATTTATCCCATCTGGGCTGGCGAGGATCTGCACAATTTGGTTGCGAAGAATTTCATGGCTGTTGCAACATCTTTGGAAGGTGCATTTACTTGATATTTCTGGTTATCTGATTCAATTAGTAAAATTGCTTGACTCAGTAAAATTTTGGTTATGGAATTCTTGTTTTTAAATCTTCATTCTAGCTATACTCAATTCCATGGGCTTATATTTCAGGTTGTGTTAATTGTTACCTTAATTGTGTTGAATACGAAAGGGTCTCTTCAAAGATTCTTACCTATCAAGCTTCCGATGACCCAGTGTACAGTGGCTACAGATCAGCTGTAGAATCTATAAGTCAAGAGGATGCTCTGGTATTGTTTATTGCAATTATGCTGCATTTGCAATTCATTTCATTGACAGTATTGGTCTTTATGTTATTTCTGACTCATTCTTTTGTTTGAAGATGGGATTTGCTATTTGGGAGCCACCCCATGGTCCTTACAAAATGCTTAGATATCCATGGAAGAACTATGTCAAATTAAGTGGTGCACTGAGGCATTGTGCATTTATGGTCATGGCTTTGCATGGATGTATACTTTCAGAAATACAGGTACATTTTCATCTCTTCATTGTTACATGGTTTCCAGTAGAAGAAAGACTACTGAATCTTCTTTTGACCTATTGCGAAAGATTCTGATTTGGGGAGTTGATTTCTAGCATTTGCCTTCTTTTTTCCAATAAGGCTCATGCTTTCAGATGTTCCTACAGCCGTTTAATGTTATTTATATTTGTATCCTGTGCTTGTTTGGACGGATCATCATAAATAATTAAAGTTTGTTGTTCACGGTACATAAAATATGCAGCTAGAGCGGCTCCTGTATAAGGAGCGAGGTATTGTAATGTAGCCGGAGAATCCGCCGTTTCAGCTACCACAATCGTGTATTCCATTGCTCCCTTTTCTTGTAAAGTAGTTAATACCTGAGCCGCATAAGATACTTTTTGACCAATAGCAACATAAACACATATTACATTTTGCCCTTGTTGATGGAGAATCGTATCTGTGGCTACTGCTGTTTTACACTGGGCGCTGGAGGAAATCTGCTTCATGGATATTTATTTCAGAATTAGTTCCATGTGATTTATAATAATCCTTTCACTACAATGTGAAGGATCATATGGTAAATTCATGTTCTTGGAGTATTTGCTTAAGAGTTATCGAAAAATTCTTTGAAGAAAGGTCCCAGGCTTGAGTTATCACATTCTAGTGCAAATCAATTCATTTTCCTTTTTGCTATTGTTTTCAATAATAACCTGAACAATTCACGTACACATAATTTCATATTATCTGCTTTTACATTCACCAGTATTGGTGGTTGTGCTCTTCCAAATCTTACTTGAGTGAGAGCTGATGCCAGTAGCTTACTTGAAGTTACATTCCATGTGCAAAAAAAAGTAAAAAATGTGTGGGTGTGTGCATGTCTACCTATTGAACTTCCATTGTTCGTATATGTAGGCCCCTCCTGAAAAAAGACAGGTTTTTCAACGTGAGCTTCAGAGAGTAGGTTCTGCAGGTGCTAAAGTGTTGCGTGAAATTGGGAACAAAGTGAAAAAGATGGAGAAATTAGGTTTTGTAGACATACTTGATGAGGTGCATGAAGCTGCAGAAGACTTGCAAAACAAGGTTGACCAGAAATCGTACCTCCTTGTCAATTCTGAGAGCTGGGAAATTGGAAACCGACAGGAGCTGGTCGATCCCCAGGACATTCTGAATTTGGATGAAAACGAAAATAAGATCCTGCAACACAAGTCCCTTAGTGAAGCCGTACTCGATCTCAGATCAGTTAAAGTTCCAAAGAGTTGGGATGGCCAGATCCCAACTTCCATGAGCTCTACCCTTCCTGCTGGTGTTCCTCAAGAAAACATGCTCATGAAACAAATATCCTGGCCGCGACGAATATCATTTAATGCTGATGCAGTACCAATAGAGATAGAATCAAAAACTTATGAAAATGCTAGTGCATTGGCATTAGCGACGTTTACATCCCTTTTGATTGAATTTGTTGCAAGGCTTCAGAATCTTGTTGACTCATTCGAAGAATTAAGTAACAAAGCAAATTTTAAAGATCCTGATGAGCACCCAGCAGCAGTTGAGGCTGATGGGTTTTGGAACAGATTGTGTAATTGTCTAAAGTTCTAGAATTCAATGTGGCCTCTGCTCAGTTAAAGATCATGAAACAGATGTCCTATTACTCGATCTGTCATTATTCAGGAGGTATATTTCTCTCTCAAATTGAAGTCTGAATTAGTCAGTTCTTGTTGCCAATGCTATTTGAGAGAAATTCTGATAGAGAACTTGCAATCCATGCGATCAAACTGGATGCTGAGAATAGATCTGACTGAACTCTTGTATCTGACTAACGCTATAAATCGACAATGTAGAATACACTTTGACGTCATAATATAATTCTCTTATTATGTACTTTTACGTGTTTTCCATATAATTTGATTATGTCTAGAATTGCTTCATGGCGTTGTAAAGTTGACCATTGATGATCAACTTTTACATCTGGTTTTGCAGGCCTTAGAGCTGGGGATGTTTGACCTTGAGCACCATCTAATTGGCTTAAATGAATTGAGTCTTGCTTCTTATCAAATTTCACTCAAATCCATCCAAACCATGACTGTAGCTTCATAAAAAGTCTATGCTTCTTTTATATGTTTAATCAATATCAGGTATTTATTGATAAAACTATAATAAACATGCCAAAATATTAGAATTTAGACAAACAATAATTTCAGAGATCAGCAAAAATCATCTATTTGATATTGTTGAATCAGTTGTACTGTAAATAATACTAGTAGCAGCTGAGTGGACTCCTTATTCCTCTCTAAAGAGCATTCACAGTGGGTTATGTAAAACCCACTGTAAATCTAGAATAGATAAGCAAACCACAAAAAAAAACCCTCCACCGGATTATGTATCTTAACGCCAGTTTACATTTGATCAGAATTTGTGAACAGTGTAACGCCACATGTGACATGACATTGTTCACAGATGTATTAATATTTTATTAGTTTTTCTTCTCTCTCTTGAATCTTCTTACTTCTTTGCGTTTTCTCCTTCCTGTTTCATTTCTTTTTCTTCAAGCATATTTGCAGCGGTACTGGATCGGGACCCTGAGATCACATCGCCACCTTCCTTTTTCGGGATTCGGCAGGACCCAAAAATGAATCGTCTAGAGGAACCGACGGAGCCCCAGCGGTGGATCGGTAGAAACTAGGGGTGTGCATGGGGTGGGGCGGGGCGGGTTTTCACCTTTTTTGGCCCCGCCCCGCACCTTTGCGGGTTGGAAATTTCCAACCCGCAAACCGCACTTGATAAAAGACTAACCGCGCGGGGCGGATCACTGTGGGGCGGGTTCGCGCGGGGCGGGGATTGCGGGTATTGCGGGGCGGGGCGGGTATTTTGAGTGGCATTTACGTAATTTTGATTTTATTTTGTAAAAAAATAAAAATTCAAAAAAATATTAGTTTTTTAAATAAAAAATTAAATTCATATTTCCATTCAAGAACATTTTCCATGAAATTAGTCTTTTAAACTAAAAGCCCTATTAATTATAAGATAAAATTATAAGAAACATGATTTCTATTTTCTCCCATCAACAAATGATAATTGAATAAATGTAAAGAATAAAAAGTTACAATATTTCACTATTCCATGTAATCAATTTTCTTGTCTTTTCCAGAAGTAATGAAAAGATTATTTCAAATAACAATACAATAAAAATGTGTACACTTTAACATCCTATGAAATTGAACCATAAAAATTATATTTCTCACACAATGAAATGAGCTAGTGGACCCATTTTTTTTTATTTTTTTTCTTTTTTTCTCCTTTGAGCGGGGCGGGGCAAGGACCCGCATTTTTTAAAAGGCTAAACCCGCAACCCGCAACCCGCCCCGCCCCGCATAAATTTCTCAAATTAAGACCCTAACCCGCAAAAAAACTTGAAAGCCCGGTTCTCTGCGGGGCGGGGCAGGGATTGCGGGTTTTGCACACCCCTAGTAGAAACCATGGGAAGTTTCTGGTATTTCGGTGAAAACCATGGGCTGCCAACGGAGATGATTCACCGTGGGTTGATTTTGATTTTGATTTTGATTTTCTGGAGGGTTGAAGGACTTCAGGATCGTGGAACTCAAAGCCATTATAATCAGTAGCAAGTCACCAAAGGAAGAATCGGGTAGCACTATAGGCTTACAGGAGGAAAAATGTAGAGAGATGGAGACTGAGCTTGAGGGTCTCTTCAAGCAAAAGATTGAAGCTGAGGTTGAGTTCCTGGCAATAAGAAGGACGATACAGAACATGAAGGTTGCTGCGGGTGATCAATTGAAGCTATTAGAAGAGCGAAATGCTCTGGTTCTGAACAAACTTGGAGAAGCAGAAAGATAGGCCACGATGCTTAAAAAAGCAGAGGAAGAAGAAAAGTATTGTGGAGATATGATATGGTGAATTATGTTGTCTATGTGATAATTCTGCATTTTCTCTCTGTTTGATGTTTTCCGATTTTGAAGCTTGAGCTGGTGAAGGTTGACTGGGTTGAAAGTGGTTGAAAACTTGAAAATTGCAGGCCGTTTGTTTGATGAAATGCCTGTGAGAGATGATTTCGGGTTTGTGGAGAAGAGTGGATATGAGGTTTTAACAAAAATAATAAAATAATATTAAAAATGATTATTTTAATAAAATAGATAGAAATGTAAATAATCGGATGGAGGATAGTTTTAAGCAAAAAGTGGGTTTTGGTTATATAAAATGGATTGAAATTTAGATCATCCAATGGGGATGCTCTAAACTGGCCGTCAATGAGCAAGTCAAAATTTTCCCACCAATGAGAATAGGGTTTTATCACTTTGATATTGTTGAATAAGTTGTACCATAAATAAAATTAGGAAAAAAAAAAAAGAAGTAGTAGTTGCACTATAAATGATACTAGTAGCAGATGAGTTCTCCCCTCAATGCATGCTCCTATATCTAAGGTGGCTGTCAATGGCCAAGCCAAAATTCTTATACGAATGAGAGAAGGGTTTTGTGTGTTAAGGAGAGGAGGGGATCTAGCCTATATTTAAAAAAATCATATGGAGTCCTCTCATCCCAAAAGGGTTACAGGCCTAAATACTCTAAATATTGTTTACCACGTCCGGTAGGAACTCAATTCCTACTCAGTTAAGGTGTATAAAGTCCAATACCTCAGTGATCTCTCAATAACATTTAGGTTTGTCATTGTAGGCTGCGTTCAACCCGTTTTAACAAACCAAAACCAACAATTAAGGTAAGCGCGCAAAAAAAAAATTTTAAAAATAAAATTCAAACATTTATTTCATAAACATAAGTGATGTCTAGCCTGATATCAATCACACTAACATAAATTAGGGCCAAGTTTGATGTGCCATGGCATAGGAGTTCAAACCTTGTTAGACCCGTGCTAGTTATCCACCACTCTAGCATGTCCACAATGTGTCGGTCCATTGCATTCTTGGAACAACACAATGTTCATGATAAGATGTACATTATATTAAGGACGGTAATTTTTGACATCACCTACAAACTCAACACGAAATTAAAGAGTTAGGGTTAAGAAGTTTGACCTGTTTAATTAAATGGGTCATATTAAGATTGACATATATAGTCTTATATCAATACATCGACACGATCAGAACCCAACATAATGATTTGTAATTTTTAAACCTACAAACTTAATACGAATCTAATACAAAATTAGAGAGTTAAGATTAATCTATATACAATGATGGAGGGGGCGTTTGAACCCTTGAGTGCCAAAAGAACTTGACCCAATTGCGTTCTCTTCAGAAACCACAGTAGAAACAGCCCCACTCAGCCTGCAATCAAGCGTCCCTAATTCTACAGCTCTCATTATAAACTTCAAAGCTACACACACATACCAGACGAGAGAGAGAGAGAGAGACAGACAGACAGACAGACCCTAGGGTAGAGAGGTCAAATCAGACTGCTCACAATTGAAATCAAACAAGCGTGTGATGACGAGGAGCATTTTGAGGCCTAAGCATCCAATCTGGCATTTATTAGCTGTCAAATCAGTCAATTCTACATCTACTCAGTTTCTCTTTCATTTAAAGCTCTTGGGGCTCTAGGAGAACCTTCGATGAGTGGTTTTGGTTGGGCGAATGACTCTTGCAATTTTGGGCTTGTTTGTTAAGCTCATGTACATTACAGAATAGTGCTGGTCACTATTCACATTTTTTTTTTTTTTTTTTAACATTTTCCAATAACAATCAACATCAAAACATTTCACTTTTTTTACTTTTTATATCACATCAATAATTTTTTATTGTTATTCAAATAAAAAAATTTACTACAATACAAAACTTTTTCACTTTTCTATACAAATTCTTTTTATTTTATATCACATCATCACTTTTTGCTAATTTCAAAACTAACAACCCACTACCCTGTTCTGTTATGTTCTTTGCCAAACAAGCTCTTTAGGGCCTTTAGCGATCAAGAGTCACTGGCAACTTGCGAACGTCTGTGATGCCTAGCGATCACACGTGCCTCCTCTTAGTGACCTCTATTGCCTCATATGGCGTAGTTAACTTCCTACTAGAGTAAGCGATGGTTTGACCTGAAATTAGCCTACTACCCATTAGCAGGAAGGGGCCCTCTATTTTGTGATAGGCTTCAAAAGAGAGGCCGTGACTGTCAAGCCCATATCCTAACAATTACCCCCAATTCACGTGTATAGAGGGATAAGGGATGAAAAATGTTACTTGCACTACAAGCTCACAACATGGGCACAACAACCCCTCATATGAAGGTGCCTCACATAAGGGTGGGACTCACCCTCATACGAGGGTTGTTGTGCCCATGGTAAGCTTATAGTGCAACAATCAAATCCTTTAAGGAATATGTTATACTTACTTCAAGTCTACACCCATCTTACACTCAAGCCTACGTCGCTTGAGTTTTTTATTTTTTATTTTTTTTGCAATATTAAACGCGTTGGAGGGAAATTCATTTCCCCTCCCACACATTTCACGGTTTCAGACTTTCCCCTCTCTCTCTCTCTCTTCTCTCTCCCTCTCTCCGGCCGGCCGACCGACCTGCTTCGCTGGCGCCATCTCCACAGGCCGACCTTCACATGCGCCTTCTCTACTGACCCAGATCTGTTTAGCCTCTCTCTCTCTCTCTCTCTCTCTCTCTCTCTCTCTCTCTCTCTCTCTCTTATTAGATTGTATTTTTACACGTGTTAGTTATTTTTCTGTTTCCTTAGTTATGTAGGTTAGTTGAGAGCTTACTCTGTTTTTACTTCTTTGTAATTCAGTATAAATACTAAAACAGTTAGTTGTAATCTGAGCTTGATCAATACAGAATTACTGAATATATGATTTCCACATTTTCTCTCTCGCACAGTTCTTACTTCTATTCTTCATTGATCACTCAATATCAGAAATCCAATATGGTATCAGAGCAATTCTCAATTGTTTTCTGATTCTTGTTTTTCTTTTCACAATCAAAATTGTTTCTTTTCTATAATTCTCAATTGTTTCTCCTCTATTGAATTCTTCGATGGAAAACCTAACCCTAGGTTCTTCTTCTCTGACAATGGATTGTTCGAATCCATTGTTCCTTCACAATGGTGACAATCCAGGAAATCCTTTGGTTTCTCAGTTGTTAACTGGCGAGAATTATTACACATGGAGTCGATCCATGCTGATGGCGCTGACTGCGAAGAACAAAGTTCTCTTCATCAATGGAGGTTTGCCCAAACCTGATCCTGCCAGCCCAGAATATTTGCCATGGACGCGATGCAACAATATGGTACTTTCTTGGATTATTAATTCTGTTTCCAAAGAAATTTCTATTAGTATCATATCTGTTGATACCGCTGAGGCAATGTGGAATGATCTTAAAGATCGTTTTTCACAACAAAATGGTCCTAGAATTTTTCAAATTCAAAAGTCTATTTCAGACTTAAGACAAGAAAATTTATCAGTGAGTAGTTATTTCACTGTTTTAAAGGGGTTGTGGGATGAATTGATTCACTATAAACCCTTACCACCGTGCACATGTGGTACTATGAAAGTTCATAATGAATATCTGCAACAAGAGCATGTCATGCAATTCTTGATGGGCTTGAATGAGTCTTATGCCCATACTCGAGGTCAAATTTTGATGCTCAATCCTCTTCCACCAATCAACACAGTATTTTCTCTAGTTATTCAAGAAGAAAGGCAGAAAGAAGTTTATACTGCTATTGGTTCTAGTAACCATAATTCTGCTGCTTTGTTCACAAAATCTGTTGCTTCTGATGCTTCTGCAACACCAAGAAATCGTCCTGTCAAGAACAATTCATTCCGCAAAGACCGTCCTGTTTGTAGTTATTGCGGGGTATTTGGTCACACCATGGAGAAGTGCTATAGATTGCATGGCTTTCGTCCTGGTTTCAAATTTAATAAAGGGAAAAATGCTGCTGAATCCTCTGCCAATCAAGTTTCAGATTTTTTTGAAACTTCCGGAAATCAAATCTCATCTTCACTGCCATTTACTCAAGAGCAATGTCAGAAACTCATGGCTCTCATCACACCTTCTTCTGAAGTCAGTTCTGCCAATCACCTTGTTGCCAACATGTCAGGTAACTCTGCTCCTAATTTTCTTCATTCTGTTTTCTCCTCCATAACTTCTTTCAAAAAGGCTTTAATATCAAATTCTTGTTCCTGGATCATAGATACAGGAGCTACAGATCATATGATTTGTTCTTTCTCATTGTTTACTACTGTTATTGCTTCTGTTTCCAAACTGGTTAAACTGCCAAATGGAAATTTTGTTCCAGTTGCACATATTGGTACCGTGAGATTATCTTCTACACTCATTCTCACAAATGTTCTATATGTTCCATCTTTCTCTTTTAATCTCATATCTGTTAGCCAACTCACCAAGAATGTTTCCTGTTGTTTGTTGTTTTTTTGCTAACAATTGTTATATACAGCATCTGCATCCTTGGAAGACGATTGGAGTGGGTAGAGAATCTGGAGGTCTTTTCCACTTACAGTGCACACCTGATTTTTCCATTCCTTGTCTTCCATCTACCACTCACAGCTTTTCTGTCACTACTTCAGTTCCCTCCAGTACATGGCATTGCCGGTTGGGACATCTTTCGGATGCTCGCATGAAACTCCTCAGTTTACAACATTCTCAAATATCTTTTCAGTCAAATAAATGTTGTAATGTTTGCCCTTTGGCAAAACAACATAGAGTAGCTTTTCCCATTAGTCATTCCATTTCTGCTAATCCTTTTGATTTAGTACATTGTGACATTTGGGGTCCATATTCTACTGCATCTCTTACAGGTGCAAAGTACTTTCTCACAATTGTAGATGATTGTACTTGTTATACTTGGGTCCATTTAATGAATAATAAAGCTCAAGTTCGTTCTCTTTTGCGTTCATTTTTTCAATTGGTTGTTACTCAATTTCAATGTAAGATTAAGTGCATTCGTAGTGATAATGGTGTGGAATTTCAAATGACAGAATTTTTTCAATCTCAAGGAGTTATCCATCAATTGAGTTGTGTTGAAACACCTCAACAAAATTCTGTTGTTGAAAGGAAGCATCAACATCTTTTGAATGTTGCTAGATCTTTATGTTTTCAAGCTCATTTACCTCTAATTTTTTGGGGTGAATGTGTACTCACTGCTGCCTATATAATCAACCGTATTCCCACCCCTATTTTGTCCAACATTTCTCCTTTTGAGAAGCTTTTTCATACCCCTCCTTCTTTTTCTCATTTTCGAGTTTTTGGATGTCTTTGTTTTGCTTCTACCTTAGCTCATCATCGTACTAAATTTGCTCCTCGTGCCAAGTCTTGTATTTTTATTGGTTATCCTTTTGGCATCAAAGGTTATAAGGTTTTTGATATTCAAACCAACTCAATTATTGTTTCCCGTGATGTTATCTTTCATGAATCCGTTTTTCCTTACAAGACATCTCATTTTCCTCCTTCTGATGATTTTGTTTCCTCATCTGTTTTGCCTATTCCAGTTCCTGCTGATGATTTTGTTTTTCCTAATAATTCAGTTTCTTCTCATACCAATCATATTTCAGATTCTGTTCCTATTTCTCTCACTGATAATGTTTCAGATTCTATTGATAGTGTGATTTCTTCCAATTCCAATGATACTTCTCTTGCTGTTCCTATTCGCCAGTCTTCTCGAATTAGATAGAAACCCAATTACTTACATGATTATCACTGTCAACTAGTGACTTCTTCCTCTACTTCACTGCAGCCATCTTCCAATCTTGCAGATCAGTCTATACAAGGTACATCTCATGCTCTTTCTTCTGTTTTACCATATGACCGATTGTCTCCATCTCATAAACATTTTGCTCTCTCCATTTCTACTTCTTTTGAACCTCAATTTTTTCACCAAGCTGTCAAACATGCTTGTTGGCGTGAAGCTATGCAGTCTGAGATAGATGCCTTAGAATCCAATCATACTTGGACTCTTACTCATCTTCCTTCCGGAAAAACACCCATTTGTTGTAAATGGGTGTATAAGATCAAACATCGAGCTGATGGTTCTGTTGAAAGGTATAAAGCCCGTTTAGTAGCTAAGGGTTTTACTCAATGCGAAGGTTTGGATTATTTTGAAACCTTTTCTCCTGTTGCCAAGATGACAACTGTTCGATGTCTTCTTGCCTTAGCTGCTGTTCACAACTGGAAGCTTCACCAACTTGATGTGAATAATGCATTCTTGCATGGAGACTTGGATGAAGATGTCTTTATGCAATTACCTCTTGGATTTGCTAGTAAGGGGGAGACTCAGGTATGCAAACTCAACAAGTCTCTTTATGGTTTAAAACAGGCATCGAGACAATGGTTTTCTAAATTTTCAAATACCCTACTTCTTCATGGCTTTACTCAGTCCAAGGCCGACTATTCATTGTTCACTAAAACCATTGGTTCTTCTTTCATTGCCTTATTAGTCTATGTCGATGACATAGTTTTGGCCAGCAATGATTCCAAGATTATTGATGAGCTTATTGTGTTCCTAAACACTCAGTTCAAGCTTAAGGACTTAGGTCCTCTCAAATTCTTTCTTGGTCTTGAGGTAGCCCGCAGCAGCAAAGGCATTGCAATTTGTCAACGCAAATTTGCACTTGAAATTCTCAATGATGCAGGTCAATTGGCAGCTAAACCTGCTAAGTTTCCTATGGAACCAAATGTTCATTTTTCTGCTACTGAGGGTGCTTTACTTGAGGATCCTACTGTTTACAGAAGGTTAATTGGTAGACTATTATACCTTATTACAACTCGGCCAGATTTGACGTATTCTGTACACACTCTCAGTTAATTTATGCAGTCTCCTAGGCAGCCTCATATGCAAGCTGCTCTTCGGGTCCTTAGATACATCAAATCTGCTCCTGGCCAGGGATTATTTTTTCCTTCTTCTTCAACTTGTCATCTTAAAGCCTTTTGTGACTCTGATTGGGCTGCTTGCCCGGATACTAGAAGATCAATTACTGGTTTTTGTGTGTTCCTTGGTTCCTCTTTGATCTCATGGAAGTCTAAAAAGCAACACACGGTCTCAAGATCTTCAGCTGAGGCTGAGTATCGTTCAATGGCTGCTGTCACTTGTGAACTCACATGGCTCTTCCAGCTACTCACGGATCTTCATGTCATTCATTCTTCCGCTGCTCTTCTTTTTTTGTGACAGTAAGGCTGCTCTTCACATTGCAGCCAACCCTGTCTACCACGAGCGCACAAAGCATATAGAGATCGATTGCCATATTGTGCGTGAGAAGATTCAACAAGGCTTAATCCGGACTTTGCATGTTTCCTCTGCAAACCAGCTTGCTGACATTTTTACAAAGTCTCTTGGTTCTGTTCTTTTCCATTCTTTATTATCCAAGATGAACGTTATGGATATACATTGTCCATCTTGAGGGGGAGTATTAGATTGTATTTTTACACGTGTTAGTTATTTTTCTGTTTCCTTAGTTATGTAGGTTAGTTGAGAGCTTACTCTGTTTTTACTTCTTTGTAATTCAGTATAAATACTAAAACAGTTAGTTGTAATCTGAGCTTGATCAATACAGAATTACTGAATATATGATTTCCACATTTTCTCTCTCGCACAGTTCTTACTTCTATTCTTCATTGATCACTCAATATCAGAAATCCAATATCTCTCTCCGGCTGACCTGCTTCGCCGGCACCTTCTTCACCGGCCGACCTTCACCTGAGCTGTTTCTCACACTCTGCATAGGTTTTCCGATTCAGGCCATGGTCCTCTTGTCATTTCTACTCTATTTTATTTTTCATAATTATAAGGGTTGATGTTTAATGTGTAGAGATGGTGTTTTATATGGGCAAGTGATTGAACTTGGTTTTATTATGTATTAATCCTGAAGTAGAATGGATGGTTGTAGATAGTTTTTCTCAATTGCCTAAAAGAACTTGAGAAGATAAGTCTTTTTTTATCTAAAATACTTCAAGACATATGAACATGCTCTGTTTCTTGTCCATTTTTTTTTTTGATGAATAATTCTTGTCCATTTTCCTGTTTGAACATGCTATGTTTTCTTATTTATTAATTTTTAGAAGATCGAAAGTCTTCTTTATCTAAAATACTTCAAGATATATGAACATGATCTGTTTCTTGTCCATTTTCCTGTTTGAACATGCTCTGTTTTCTTGTTTCCTACGTTCAAGCATTAAGCAAGCCACCTTTATTTTGAGTATATCTGTCAATAATAATTTAGGCACCGCTAGGTTCAGCTTCTGGAAAGAACATACTAAAATTAGCTTTACATTTTATATTTTCTTTCGGGAGCGAAAAGTAGTAAAAGGAATGTGAAAGGGGTGCTCCTATGAGATGATACCGAGTTAGTTACATAATGCAGATATATGTGGCTCTAGTGCATCAAAAATTATACATCAAACTTTTAAGCATGGGAGCTCAAAAATAAATTTACAAGTTTTGACTTGGATTTTATCTTTTCTATTTCATTATCAGAGATTAATTTTTCCCATTGAACTTGTTAAATTTGTATGTCAAATTTCAGGTGCCAAAAACTACGCCTAAATTATTATTGACAATATATTCTCGTAATTTTTTTTTTATATGAGATCTATTGCAGTGAGCTATCAATTGAGTAAGATTTTGAGTAACCATCTGAAAATAGGGACAAGACCTTCATCTATCATTTGAGAAGAAAGGCTTTAGAATGAAATGGATTAAAAAAAAAAAAAAAAAAAACTTATCTTGTATTTTCTCTCATAGTCATGTGATATTTATAGTTGGGGCTTTCATAAGATTGTTTTGTGTCTATATAAGCAACATGCTCATGTGTTCCCTCTTTGTGCTAGCATTCCATTTATGTGGTTTAAAATGTTGGAACCTTTCTAATGTGTGCATTAGGTGAATTTGCCGATTGATCAAACAAATGGGTTATCCATATTGGTAAGCCAACACAAATACGAAGAGGCTTTCACTATAGCCCTACAAAGATGTAATGTGTCAATTGTGAATTGGCTATGTTCCCAGGTAAAGTTCTCTAATATAATAATGTTTAGAATGATGTGATTGTATTGTATTAGATATTAAAGTTGATATTTTTCAGGTTGAACTACGAGGAGTCTTGAATGTGGAGCCTCTCCCTTTGAGCCAAGTAGTATTGATCAACTTATTGTGGAAATTACCCTATTGTATCAATAACAACCTAGCCCAAATAGTTGTTTGGATGACAAAGGTTTTTAATGCCATAATCCCAAGTGACTCGGCAATTACATTGCATGTACGGCCCATCTTCAATGATGTTTATGTCATACTCAACTATCAAAGTAACCTGCTCACAATTACCGATGCTGAGCGCTCAAATATCCGTCATCTAATTCAAGTCATTACTTCCACGTTGGGGTTGATAGGTTGAATTGCATGTTTTTGAATTGTGGGGACTTAGTTCCATTGTGAATGTAGAATTTTTTTTAGTTATATGTAGTTTTTGTAGATGTTCATTTTACTTGTTCTTTTTAGTTTCCATTAGTAATTTATTCTCCACCTTTTGTATATGATAAACTTGTTTAGAGATTAATTATTTTCACTTACACTTTTGTTCCCCTATCCTTCAAAAATTTGTCTAGGACGTATCTGTGTGTGTGATCTGTGAAATTTTTAGACAATTCATTAGCCAAGTTGCCTTTTTTTCCATCATATGGACAATGGTTTAATGTTGGTATAGGATAAACCTAACACGAACTTTGTTACTAATCTACTATAAGGTTGTTGCCTATGTCTACCCTGTCAAATAGCTAGTTGACAGTCACAGATTTGGGGAATTATTTCTTGAGAAGTAAGATATTTGCAGCTTTTATATTGCTATGTATGCTGGAGGATGGGAAGAATGTCAAGGGCAACTATATCCTGAGAAGGGGCTCTTTTGAATCCTGTAAATGTCTATTTTTGGGTATAGATACCAATATTACTTGTGTCTTACTGGCAAAACAAAGTTGCAGTACCATATAAAAAAACTTAAACTTCTGAAGCCAAGAAATTCCTCTTTAGGATTAGAGTAGTAGTAAAAACTATTCTAAGGAATCTTTAGAAAGAAGCTGAATGTGATCTTTGCCGGATGATAAAAGAGTTTTAAGAATTCAACACACCGCCGCCGTTTGTTGAGTCATGTGCAACGTCCATCAAATGTTTAATTATGAAACTTATTAATAAGAACTTTCTTTGTCATTTTCTTCTTACATTCTGCATTGCAACCTTCATGACTCATGAGGCAAATGGTTTGGCCCAGCTTCTCCTTGAAGTTACAGCGAAGATTTCAATCCAAGTAACCACAATGAAATTGAAAGGGTACAATGAGCTGTTACAGAATCTAATGGATTTTAACGAACAAAATGAAACTGAAGTTAGAGAATCAGAGTGACTTCACTCTATTTTCAATTCAAAATTTGTCAAACTACTCTATGTACAATATAAATCCATGTAAACTTTCAAAAGATGCAGCTTTCATATGAAGCCATCCTGACAATGAGGATTACAAGTGTAAAGGGTTTGGTTATATGAAGCCATCCTTGCAATGAGGATTACAAGTGTAAGGGTCTGGTTCAATGTCATAGTCTGTCAGTGGTCTGTGCTCCAGAACATCATCATGGTTCTTCACAAATTCAGGAATCTCGACCTCTCTTCTTTATGTCGTCCCATAGGCATAATTTGCAGGCGGCTAACATACTTGATTTTCTAATATAAGCTACAAAGAAGAGAGACAAAATTTAAGAACAAAAAATGCCTTCAAAACCACATTGTGAAAACAAAAGTCAACTGAATAATTGTCATCAAATCACTAAAACAAGTAAGTTAAGATTCGAATCTGTTTGGAAAATGACACTTGGAAACCATGCATTTCTAATTTCATTTCATAATTAGTTAGTAGACATGAGATAACAGTAATCATTGACAACCACAAGATATCCAGAAAATTTCATTTCTAAGACTCGTATTAATGGTGCTTTCTATAAGTTGCTTATGGGTGTGTGTGTACTTATGACAAGTTTAGCGTGGTTCAAGCCAGCAGGGGAGGCCAGGAGTATTGACAACCGTTAACTTTTTGTAATTGTAAGAAGTATTGAAAAGATTAAACAAAAAAGAAAGTTATTGCAATAAAAAATGGCACATGATCTCATCGGTCATGTCGGTAGGTTGTTGCTACTTGGAGAAAAGTTTGGCTTTAAATCAGGGTTTTGGCTGAGTTTAAAGGAAAATTTTGCTTCTCATTTACAACAAAATACCAAAATTGGTTCCCACATATTATTACAGAAAGTGACAAGGATAAGAACATGACAGATATGGTCCACATGGATTCAGGCCAGCCAACTCCAGCTCAAGAATGCAAGCTTCAAAGAGAGATAAACCCAAACAATCACTCTAGATATATAGTTTTTGATAACTCTGATTTGAATCACTAGATGATAACCAGAAAATTAAACATAAATAATCAACAAACAAAAAACACCGTACCCCAATCGGCTATATATACATAAAAATCCAGCATAAATCAACCAAAAACTAGAAGAAATTCAAACTACATAAATAATCAAGAATATACACCAAAATAGAGCAGCCTAGCAAATAGAACAGATCTACAACAATATATACACCAAAACCAAAACAAAATATCCTAGAAAAGGGGAACCAAAATAACCCAAGCACAAGCCGAATCAAAACCAATGGGAACTCTAAAACCATATTACCTTCGAAAATGGCTTCCCTTCAGAGATAGAGCAATGTCGTCACACAGAGAGAGAGCACTGTTAGCGGTTTGACTTGTCGGCTTGTGCATCGTCGAAGAGAGAGAGAGACACGCATGCAGAACGCCAATGTAGACAAGCTTTTTCAACGCCGTCTGTGAAGTAAGCAGCCTGTCGGAGAGAGAGTGATGTGAACCAATTAATACCAAAACACAGGAATGGATAGATTGGCTGTTTCGAGTGAACCAGGAATTCCTAAACACAGTGAACTGTATTTACTTAACAAAATTCAACATAACTTTCTATTACTTGACATTCCTTAAATACAAATAGGTGACACAACTTAAGTAGAATACAATTCCACAAGTAGCTAGAGACCTATTGATATACAAGGACTTCGGTTGGTTTCAACCAACCATACTTCTACTCTTAAAAATAGATAACACTTCTTATTTAAAATTAAAAGACTACTTCTAATACTAATTAACCATCTATCTCTTATCTTAAGAGATAGACTCTTATTTAAATATTACTTCTACTTAGATACTATTACCATAAGATAAAGATAAAACAAAGCCATAAGATAAAGATAGCAGATATGTAATCCTCCTAGGATTACATCATTCCTCCCCACTAACTTTTTCCTTGTCCTCAAGGGAAAAACTAGGAGATTGTGTTTGATTCTTCATCCATATAATTTTTTTTTTTCCTTTTTCGAAGCCATACAAAGGCTTGTTGTTGCTTCTTGATCTGTTGGCAGCGCGAGCTGAAGAGATTGTTGTAAGGTGGACACTTGTGGTGTTGCCGGCGTTGTTGGCTCTAATGATGTTTGGATCTGCAGTTGGGATGGCCGGTACGAGTGGAACTGCGACAGTAATTAGCAACGATTTGGCGACGCGAGTTGCTAAGGGCGGATGAACGGTGGTGGAGATTTCAATCTAGCATTGCTAGCATCGTTGAGGAACGACGGCAACGTTGGCGGGGATTGATTTTTGTTGTTTCATCACCTCCTTTCTTCTTCTTTATTTTGATGGTGGTAGCCGCTGGGATAAGCATTATGGGCAATGATTGGATTGCTAGAGAGGGGCATGGAGGAGAAAAACTTTCAATTTTTCTTTTATGCTCCTCCATCTGCTTGGTGGATTCAGTAACCATCGCTAGGAAAGCTGATCTACTCTTTTCTAGCTTTGTTCTTCCACGTGAATTCTCACCATTGGATTGTTTGGCAAGCATCTCGTAGATTTCTGTCATGCGATCTTGCATAGTTTGTTGATTCTTACAGAATTCCTCATGGCTATCCGATAAGTACTTCATTGATTGCTCCATGTTTTCTAATCGTTGATCCATCTCTTCGTGTTGTCTCTCTTTTGTTACAGAACGAGTTGTTGGACGGGTTTGTAAAAAAAACCTCCCGAATTGCCCAACTCTTGTTCTTTGATTTTCCTATGTTGTCTAATATCTGGTTTCTTCTGAGGGAAACCGGTCCTCTTGTGTAAACAATTCTTGCTATTCAAGAAGAAAACGCCTGGTTCTGATACCAATTGATGTGAACCAATTAATACCAAAACACATGAATGGATAGATTGGCTGTTTCGAGTGAACCAGGAACTCCTAAAACACAATGAACTGTATTTACTTAACAAAATTCAAAATAACTTTCTATTACTTGACATTCCTTAAATACAAATAGGTGACACAACTTAAGTAGAATACAATTCCACAAGTAGCTAGAGACCTATTGATATACAAGGACTTCGGTTGGTTTCAACCAACCATACTTCTACTCTTAAAAATAGATAGCACTTCTTATTTAAAATTAAAAGACTACTTCTAATACTAATTAACCATCTATCTCTTATCTTAAGAGATAGACTCTTATTTAAATATGACTTCTATTTAGATACTATTACCATAAGATAAATATAAAACAAAGCCATAAGATAAAGATAGCAGATATGTAATCCTAACATATTAGGATTACATTAGAGAGAGAGAGAGCAAACCAGATCTAGGTCGGTGGAGACTGTGCAGGTGAAGGTCAGCCGGTGTAGACTGCACCGGCAAAGCAGGTCAGTCGGTCGGCCGGCTGGAGAGATAGAGAGAAGAGAGAGAGGGGGGCTGAAAGTGTTGGAGGGGAAATGAAAAATTGCCCTCCGTCCAACGCATTTAAGATTAGAAAAAAAAAAAAAAAAAAAAAAAAAAAAAAAAAACCTCAAGCTACGTTGGCTTGAGTGTAAGATGGGTGTAGACTTGAAGTAAGTATAACATATCCCAAGAGATAAAGGTGATTAAGTAGTAGTTGTATTGCTTTGAAGTAGTGTTACAAAAACATCCATTACACACTCTCCCTTCACATGAAGTGAGACCCACCATTACATAGCCCCACCTCATGTGAGTGGAGGTGTGTAACGAGTGTGTAATGTGGGTGTTTCTTTTATCATTACTCATTGCTTTGATCCTTACAAGGCAAACCCCACAAGTTCCAAGATTTACTGATGTAGGTTGCCGATATTCGTATGCTTCCTACCACTACAAAAAACTTGAATTTTAGCCACGTGGCTACAGCACCCAGTACTGTAGCCACATGGCAATTTCATTGCGTGGTAGCTTACCCACGTTACGATTTCGCCACATGGGTAATCCACCACGTAGCGAAATGCTTTGCATAGGTAATTAGCCACATGGATTTTTACCAAGTCGCCAATTAGCCACGTGGCTAAAATTTTCATATTTTTTCCAATTTTTTCAGGAATTGAAATTTTTTTCAAATTTTTTCAGGAATTGAAATTTTTTTCAATTTTTTTTTTTTAAGGTTTGAAATTTTAGCCACGTAGTTTATTGGCCACGTTGCTAATTGGCCACGTGGCACAAAAGCCACATGACTAATTTATTAAAATTATTTTAATCTCTTTTTTTTTTTTTTTTTTTTTTTTTTTTTTTTTTAAATATTTGAAATTTTAGCCATGTGGTTTATTTCCCAAGTCACCAATTGGCCATGTGGCACATAAACCAGATGGCTAATTTATTAAAATTATTTAAACATTTTTTTTTTTTTACATTTGAAATTTTAGCCACATGGTTTATTGCCCACGTCACCAATTGGCCACGTGGCACATAAACCACATGACTAATTTATTAAAATTATTTTAATTTATTTTAATATTTAAAATTTTAGTCACGTGATTTATTGGCCACGTGGCACATCAACTACGTGGCTAATTACCATTAATTGTTGAAACTTCCCTCCAACCCATTTCTAATTTCCCTACTCTTTAATTATCTCTCTTTCTTACTTTTTCTAATTTCCCCCTCCCCCTTTTTTAACTTTTCTTTTTATTTTCACTTGGATTTTTTCTTCCTTCTTTCCCTTTTTCCCACACAGCCTTTCCCTCTTCTCCCTTTTTTTTTTTTTTTTTTTTTTTTTTTTTTTTTTTTTTTCACAGAGAGAGAGAGAGAGATGGAAGAAGGAGACCAAGAGAGTTGGAGAGAGAGTTGGAGAGAGAGAACTAGAGTGATTTTGAGATAGAGTCGTGGTTGACGACGGCACTGGAGTTCGAAGAGTCACAGCCCGACGTCGGTGAAGCCAAGGGGGTGTTTTCCGGCGGTTTTTTTTTTTTTTTTTTTTTTTTTTTGTAGTTTCATTTCGCTCCGTCTCCGGTAAACATGCATATCCACTGGTAAAACAGGAACGGCGACGTGGTGATTTTTGGTTTTTGTTGGTATTTTTTGGTGTTTTGTTGGTGATGCGGTCAACGAAGGATTTTTGGGGGATTTTTTGGATTGGATTTCATGGGGGAAGGAAGGAGAAGATTTCGCCGTCCTTGAAGATGTTTTCGGCGAGGGGAAAAAAATAAAAAATAAAAAATTCTGGCAAGGGTCAAAAAGTAAATACCGGCAAAAAAAAAAAAAAAGATATATGATTTTAGTGACGTGGGTTAGATCCAAGTGGCTAAAAGTACATAATTTTATTTATTTTTTTTTAAAAAAAAGAATAATAAAATGCATTTAGCCATGTGCCAAAGCCACGATGCTAAGTTATCACATGTATAAAAATTTACGCTAAATGACATTTAACAACAATCAAATTAACCACATGGGATCCACATAGCTAACTACACGTGGCTAGCAGTTAGCGACGTGAATGACAACTGCATGTGGTTAAAATCTAAGTTTTTTTTTTTTAGTGCGCGTAAGTGAAACGATCTTGAACTCGAAAAGTCGTCGCATGCAAGAGCCTTCGTGTCTGCTTTTATGAAGCCTCGAGTTTATCACTTGATTCTACGCCTATTATAGCCTCTTTTTAAGCCAGTCCTGGGATCCTAATCACCCCTAACCTTTGAAGTTCTTGAAGCTCTTTCCTTGCCATGACATCCAGTTCTCCGTTGAGGAACAGAGCTCATGGGGGCAGTGTTCCCGTTGCTCCGTCACGTGAACACCACAACCACAATGTCCCCGGCGACTTCTCCGATGATGAACTTCCGACCGGGAGGAAGGCATCTTTGAAATTTGGCCTGTTTGGACGCGAAGAGATGAGTGGCAGCTGAAACCAGCCCAGTGATTCCTCTACTCCTCAATCTACTTCTTGTCAGCGTGGGAGCTAAAGGCTATAGTGTTCAAGGCTTGTGATCCACTGGAATAGGCCCATCTCTTGCTGGATGCAGTCCATCTACAATTGGAAGATAGTTAAGCTTCCAACAAGTTGGTTTAGTAACTACCCTCGACACCGAAGGTTTTTGTTGTGGTCGCCGGCTAAGGAGACTGGAAGGGGAGGAGGATGTGCAAGACAATGACATGTGCATGAAGAGGGTCTTGGCGGATTGCAGCCGTCGCCGACTATTATGCATGAAGCACAAGCTTAATTAGAGCGTTGGTCCAATTTTTGGGGGTCCTCTAGTGATGACGAGGAGCCTTTGGGCGATGATGATGGTCATTATTCCAGCGAGTAGCATAGATGCACCTCTGTTTGTTCATTTATTTTTAAATCTTGTTGTAATAGCTTCGTTTGTAATGAACATGTTAGGGAGAATATTGGCCTCCTCGGGTACCAGGCCCAACCCGAATACCAGGCCCATTGGGTCCACTTGACCAGGTCAAAACGGTTCAAGAAAAATTAATCCATCCAAGCCCGTCAAGATCATTTGGGCCCAACCGGTTCACCCGACCCGGGTAGCCGACTCGGGTGCCTAGTGACACCTACGCCCACGTATATCTTGGGATTACCCGGGATCTAAGGGACACGACGCACGATACAAAACTAGTTCGTGTGCCCGAAGCTTCACCAATGACATGCCATCCATAAAGGATCGTGCGCCCAAGATAAGTGGTCGTGGAACCTGAATATCCATGCGATTGAAGCCACGTCTTCTTTAACTACCGATTCTCGCATATACAAGGAATTATCTTAACTGCTCCTTAATCTCTATAAATACTAGGATCTCTTCAGAGGTTGGGGTACACTCATTATCTCCTTAACATTACTCTAAGCATTTATTCTCAAACAAAACACTTGCTTAAGCATCGGAGTTGGATTTTCGACATCCCCTGACCCAGCTTTCGTTTGCAGGTTTGGAAGAAGGAGCACATCGGCGAATTACTAATCGACATGTCACCTACCGGAATCTGTGTTAACAGAATGGCGCCGTTTGTAGGAACGACTTGTGTCATTTTTCTACTAAACAATCCGCTATGGTGAACACTAGATCAGAAGTGAACAGAGCACCTCGGGATGACTCAAATGCCCGGGAGGAAGGAAACTCCAACGATCCCCAACTCACTCGCTTGAATGAAAGAATGGAACAGATGGCCAAAAGTATTAAGGATTTGGCAAATATAAATGCCATCCTCCAGGCTCGAGTCCCGGAACTTCATCGGCCAGTCATAGATCCAGAAAATCGAGAAGTCCGCGATAGCCACATCGGTGAACGTCTGGAGGAAGAAAGACATAAAGGCAGCCGAGTTGAAGGGTCCAGAGAAAGAAATGACCGTGAGGAAGATATCCCCGTAAATCTTCCCCCTCCTCAAACCGAGGCTGAACGGGTTGTGCAAGGTATGATCACTCGGATGGAACAAAGATGCAACGTTCTAACCGCAACTATCCAGTGAAACGACAAGGGAAAAGCTTCCCTAGTTGAAAATCTTTTACAGAAGACTACCTCTCCATTCACCGAGGATGTGGCCAAAATTCGTCTTCCCGAGAAGTTCAAAATTTTGAAGATCCCATTCTACACAGGTCTTGAACATCCCGTGGAGCACTTGGATAATTTCCATGCCCACATGGACCTCCACCGAACACCCGAGATGGTAGCTTGCAGAGCCTTCCCTCTTACCCTCTCAAGAAATGCCCACAATTGGTTCAGGAAACTTCCGCCAAACTCCATTCGTCACTTCGACAACCTCAGAAGGATGTTCCTAACACAATTCATGGCTGGGAGAGTCAGAAGGAAGCTGTCTGAATCCTTAATGTCATTGCACCAGGGACCCGAGGAGTCTCTCAAAGACTTCTTCATGAGATTGAACCAGGCATGGCTCAAAGCTGAGACAGCAACCGACGATTTCATATACGGAGCCCTTTTCCAGGGAATCTAAAAAGATGGGGCTCTCATGGTTGATATAGCTCGAAAGCCTCCTCAGAATCTAGACGGCTTCATGAGTAAGTCCAAGAAGTACATCAACCAGGAGGAAACGCTCTGAGCCCTATTGGGATCCGAGTAGACTCACCCATCCACTTCCGAGCGTCAAAAGAAGAAAAAGGATCCTCGGAAAGAAGAACGTAGGCGTGTTCCGAAAGGAGAGGAGGCTTGACCAAAGTGAGACTGAGAATCGCTCCAAGATCACAATTGGACTCCCCTCAACGCTCCCATCATGGATGTTCTCTTGGAGATAAAGCGAGACCCTATGTACTGGAAACCTAGGCTAGTACTTGTGAACCCAAATTCACCATATGCAGACCAGTATTGTGCTTTCCACGATACCACCGGGCACCACATCGAAGCTTACATTTCCTTGAGAATCCTGATAGAACGCTTCATAGAGGGAAGCTTGTCCGATTCCTTGCGAATCAAAGGATTCTACCAAACCCAAAGCACGGCAACCGCCCCTAGGAAGATCACAATTGGTTCCACCAGAATCAAAACAATCCTCGGAATGACCAAGAAAGAGATCAGGAAAGGGCCAGGGAACCAGAGCGCAGGCCAGATCCATGGGATGCACGAGAGAGAAGCAGGAGCCGAGCCCGACTAGTACCACAGGAAAACCTTTCGGAGATACACACAATTTCTGGGGGTTTCGGAGGAGGAGAGTCCAGCTCGGCTCGAAAGGCATATGCAAGGCAAATGAAGGACTTCGAAGTATACTCAGTACAAAAACCTCCAAAATCCCAAAAACGCGAGGCCCAGGTGATCGGGTTCTCGGACGATGATTATGCAAGGGTATCTCTTCCACATACCGACACTTTGGTTTTGAGCTTAGCCATTGCCAACCACAAGATACATCGCATCCTGATAGACATTGGAAGCTCGGCTGACATCCTTTATAGATCAGCTTTTGAGCTAATGAAAATTGATCGAAGAAAGATGGTCCTGGCTAGGCATTGCTAGTAGGATTCACAGGATAGCAGGTGCAACGCCTCGGGTAGATCGAGCTCCTGGTCATGGCAGGAGTACACTCGAGGTAAAGGACTATAATGGTCCGGTTCCTAATAATAGATCGACCTTCAGCTTACAATGCCATCCTGGGAAGAACGGCTCTTAATGATTTCAAAGCTATAACCTCAACCCCCCACCTGAGCATGAAATTCCCCACCGAGGAAGGGGTCGGCGTTGAAAAGGGAAATCAATGAATGGCCCGAGAATGCTACAACACAAGCTTGAAAAAGCTCCCTGAAGCTATGAGTCTCGGAGAAAAGACCAAAAACGACGGAAAATAGCAATAACAGTTGGGGGAGCCGGTCGAAGAATTGGAAGATTTTGAACTCGATGACCCAAAGAAAAAGATCCGTGTAGGCTCGCAACTTTCCACTGAAATAAAAAAAAGCGTTGGTAGCATTCTTGAGACAAAATAAAGACGTTTTTGCATGAAGCAATGAGGATATGCCGGGAATACCTCAATCTATGATAGTCCACAAGCTAATGGTCGACCCGAGCCATCGACCAGTCAAACAGCGAAGACGAAGTTTTGCTCTGGAATGGAATCAGGCCGTGGCTGAGGAGGTGCATAAGCTCCTACAGGTCGGGTTTATCTGAGAAGTGGATTACCCCGAGTGGCTGGCCAATGTGGTTTTAGTAAAAAAAAAACACCGGGAAGTGGAGAATGTGCGTCGATTTCACTGACCTCAACAGAGCATGTCCCAAGGATAGCTTCCCCTTGCCTCGGATCAATCTGCTGGAAGACTCTACATCTGGGCATGAACTCCTCACGTTCATGAATGCCTTCTCAGGATACAACTAGATACACATGGACGAAATTGACCAAGAAAAAACATCCTTCATCACCGACCGAGGCCTATATTGCTATGAGATGATGCCATTCGGTCTAAAAAATGTTGGGGCATGATAAGTCTTGAATTATTCGATTCAAGACCTCTTAATTTGCATTTTGTTAGACCTAGTTTGTGTTGTATATATAACGTTTTGTCGTAGTTTTGTGTTTTGTCTTATTTTCAGGTCTTAGTTGAAATCTAGCTCAAAACACTTGAATTAGACCTGAAAATACATCAAGGGCAATTTGGTCATTTCCAGAGTTCGAGGCTGATCCTGAAAAGATGAAAAATTGACCAAGGCAAATCGATCGATCGATTATTTATTCAGTAAATAAATCGATCGATCGCATCATCAGTCGAAGAAAATCGATCGATCCAAAGTCGATCGATCGATTATTTATGCAGTCGCGAAGTCGATCGATCGAACCTGGATGTTTTCCGAGAAAATCTTAGGATGTCGACATGCTTTGTGTGGATGAAATTAATCCAATTTGGGCGGTTCACAGAAGATGTCGACAATATTTTGTGTGGCCAAAAATTGTTCTTTGATGTCCCCTTTGTAAATTAAATCTCTATATATATGAGATTAGGGTTTTAGGTTAAAACATGCATCTTTTGGGGGTTTCGGATTTTCTCAGGTGTATCACTTCATTTCTTAAGTAATTTCTAGTGCTTTTCATTTCCTTTAATGTACATTTTCTGGGCTTAATTCCAGAGAGCAACTTCTTCTTCTTTTTGCTCTTTGTTCTTCAAGTTTTAGTTTAGTTTTTATTTTCTTTTGTAATCCTAATTTTATGATTTTAATCTAGTTGTTTTTAGTTCATTTTCTTCTTGTTCCTTTACTGTTTTCCTTAGATTTCATGCATAATTTAGTTTATTTCATGTCTAGCTAAATTAGTTCTTAGGGTTTGATCAAAATCCTCTCCAAAAACCATGAAGTGTTCTTGAGGTTCTTAGGATTTTCTTGAGATGTTTGATGATTGTTAAGGGCTAGAGGATATCAAAACTCATGCTAAAAGGTTTTTGTTATCAATATTCCAATCTAATTATTCATGAAAAAGGGATTTGCTCGTCTATGAGTTTTCTTGGATTCTTGAGCAAAACCAACGTTCTTGGAAACAAGAACAATGTCTTTTGCAATGGTTCTAATTTGACATGATATATGTTTACCTATTAGAGTCACCTTATAGGGTATACTAGGGAATACCGGTCGTTTCACACCTTTGGTAGTTTAAACCGTTTTTCAATTATAGTGTAACTTTTACGTGATGCGATCGGTGTGAAACTAAATACCTTATCATTGTGGCCTAATTAGGTTTTTCATGCATCGTGTATGCTTGTTAGGATGTTTTATAAAGTAGTAAGCTAGGGAGCATCAATCCCCCACACCTTTGGTAGTATAAACGTTTTTTGAATTATAGATTAATCTGTAAGTGGTAAGTGTTTGATGTGAAACTAGGTGCTTTATAACTACGTCCTAACGAAAGTATTTTCATGTCGAGGTCGTCGTAATGGTTGACGCCCATTACGCGCTCATATCATGCATGTTAGGAAGATCCATATAGGCTTTAAGCATTTCATCGGTTGAGGATTAGATGAGATCAATACCCTAAGTTTCTTTAAGTTTGTTTCAATTTCCGGCTTTTCTTATTTTACTCGTTGTAGCTTCAATTCTACAACCTTTACTTTTGTTTTCTTTTTCAAAGTCAAGTTACATACGCTCTATAAGTATCCCGTTACGCAAAACAACCCCCAATCTCTGTGGTTCGAAAACCCTTACTATAGTACAATCGATACGTACTATTGCGAGTGGTTCAACTTATAAATTTAAAATCCACGTAGCCGGTTAGTCGGCTACCAATTTTTGGCGCCGTTTTCGGGGATTGTAACGGTTGTTTATGGGATATTTAGGATTGTATTAGTTGATTTAGTACATATTGTAGATTCTGTCCATAAGCTGTTTTTGGTTCTGTATAAAAACTGTTTTTAGTGTTTGAATTCGGTTCTGCCTGTTTTCTGCAGAATTCTGTTTTTGCAGAAAAGATCGATCGATCGATTTCAATGAACTAAAAATTTTCGATCGATCGACATAAAATCCGATCGATCAACTTCTTTTTTTTTGGCAGCACTACTTTTCTGCTATCTCTAGACCGAACCTACATTTAATTTCTTACTGTCCTGTGCATATTTAGACTTTGATTTTGTTTAGATTTTTCTTTTTCTGCATTTCTGTTACATTTTCCTTTCTGCAGAGAATCGATCGATCTATTTTTATTTCGATCGATCTAAATTTCGATCAATCTATTTTAAAGTCGATCGATCTACTTTTCCTACATCAGCACTCCAGCTGCTGCTGCACTGTCTCACTGCAGAACCGGTTAGTTTTTCTTCCTTTTTCATTTTATTTCTTTTTTGTACCTTGTATATATAGATTAATTTTTGTTGGTGCATGTTTGGTCGTCGTTCATTATCATTGCCTATTTTTCCATACGACCCAAACTTAGAGCGGATTTCTAGACGACGTAGGTCCAAACGGAACTCACGTCTAAGAGCCCATTCTAAATCACCTATGGCTGAAGAACCAAAGCCTGTGCTGTTGAGGGACCACTATGTTCCCTCGCATACACACCTACTTCAAGTCTTCAGTTGCCAGACATTACGGCAGCTCATTTTGAAATTAAGTCTGGATTCTTTCAAATGCTTCCATTATTTTACGGACTTAATACCGAGGACCCTTATAAGCATTTAGACGAATTCATTGAAATCTGCTCCACCATAAGGTTGCAGAATTTTTCAGAGGATGCTTTAAGGATGCCCCTGTTTCCGTTCTCTTTAAAAGAAAAAGCTAAGTATTGGTTGACTTTCTTAGAGATTAACTCTATTACTTCTTGGGCTCAGATGCAACACTAGTTCCTTAAGAAGTACTTTACCATAGGAAAAACCAATCATATACGGAAATCCATAACTGGTTTTTCGTAAATAGAGGGAGAACCTTTTTCATGAGACTTGGGAGAGGATGAAGGACCTTTTACGAAAGTGTCCACATCATGTTGTTCCCAAGTGGCAGTTAGTACAATGCTTCTATGATGGCTTGACTGAGCCTCATAGACAGATGGTAGACGCCTCATGTGGAGATACTTTTATGTTGAAAAGTGAGGATGATGCATGGACACTTTTTGAAAATCTTTCTGAAAACTCTTTACACCACTTATCATCCGGTTGTAGGACAAACACTAAGAGCCAAACTCTTTATGAGGTATCCCAACCTTTGGACTTGAATGCCAAAGTGGATACCTTATCTAGAAAGTTAGATCAATTACTCGCATCTAGTTTTGTTCCTGCTCCCGCATCTCATATACACACACCACATGATGCATCTTCATTTTGCTCTGACCCATCACATAAGGCAAGAAATTGTCCTATTATTGGATAGTTTTCTGAGCCTCCATCTGAGCAGATGAACGCAGCTTTCTCTAGACCGGGTGGTGATCAGTTTCATAATTCTTATAACCCAGGTTTGAGAAACAATACTAGTGTGTGGCGGCCTAATGTTCCACAATACAATGGACTGCAAAACCAAGCTTATCAGCAGTCCAACCATCAATTTTATCAGCCGCCACCTAATAGTCGTCCTCCCAACCCACAATAGCAATCAACCCTTCCACCTCCTAGAAATTCTACATTTGAGGAAAATGTGTTGACCAGTCTCAGTAAATTTGAGTCACAGACTCAGATTCTGAATTCCCATTCTCAGTCTATAGCAAAGCTAGAAGTCCAACTTGGACAACTAGCTAAGTCATTTAACAAGAGAGAGAGATAGGGAAATGTTCTAGTCAGCCGGTTACTAATCCTAGGAGTGGAGGGGTAGTCATTAATCCGAAGGTGGGAGAGACAAAGACCGAACCAATAGGGCAATTAGAAAAGACAAAACTTGCCAAGGGTAAGGGAGTATTTACCGAAGAACCACACTCCACCACAAAATTCCTTGAAGCACATTTTAAACCTGAAGTGCCATATCCCCTTAGTCTCAAGGATCCAAATGGGCAGGAAACGATAAATTTTGTCCAACCACTGCCAGACACAAATCCATTCATTAGCAGTGAGTTTTGATGGTTCTGGCTGAAGACGTTAAACTTAGCGCTCCTGGGAGGGACCCAATTCATTTTGTTTGAGTGTTTATAATTAATGCTTGTTATTTTTATGCTTTTTATTGATATGTTTTTATGAGTTTTCATTCAAAGGGGTTTCGATCGATCTATTTTTGTTTTGATCGATCGAGTTTTATTGAGATCGATCGAGATGCGATCGATCGATTTTTGGATCGATCGATCGACATCGGCCCAGTAGGCCACGTGACCGGTTTTAAAATTAGCATACTGTTCATTTGGCCCAATTTTTCTCAAACACCCGAGAGCCTCTTCCTTAAACCTCTCGGGCCTTTCTTCCCAACTCCCTCATTTTCTCAATTTTTGATCATTTCTTTTTCATTCAATCTCTTCCCCTTTCTTTTCCTCACATTTCCCACCTATTAGAATCCAAAAATTTTGTCTTCCTTGACAAATTTTTGGTGGCACACCAACTGTTCGACAAAAGTCCCGAAAGAGAGATTTTCATGGAAATTGCCTCTCCTCCCTCCCCCAACAGTCCCGGCCGCCTCGGTGAGTTCATTAGACGAGAATGGTGGCAAAGACCATTCAATGTCGAAACTCATTTCGACATTGTCGGTGCATTCCGAGAGAAGGAAGAAGTCAAGTGGGCATATCACCAATTTTGGAAGCGCAACTTGTTGCAACTTTTGAAGCCTGTCGGTGATTTCTTCTATCCACCTTTTGTCTGTGTGTTCTACCAGAATCTCACGTATGACACAGACAATCCAGCCTATTTGTCTTCCATCGTTTTGGGGCAACAAGTGTATGTGAGTGTTGACGATATTGCTAGAGAGCTTGGCTGCCCGACTGATGACCCGCGCGGTAAATTTGGTGAGTACCCTCCACACTGTGATTTGCATTTCATTATTCGTGACATGTTTGGAGGGGCTTATGGCGATATTCGACTCACTTGTGTGAAGAGAGCACAATTGCCACCTCAACTATTACTCGTCGACTCGGTCTTAAAGAAGAATGTGTCTCCATTGGGGCATAAGACACAGAGGATAGGTGACGTTTTAGCTGCTCTTTATGCTTTTGAGGAGAAGTATTGGGTGAGCATCCCAGAGCTGATTTGGAGGCAAATGCATAAGTCCTGGGAAGATATGATCGAGAAGAGGCTGGCCAGTGCTGCACAGAGACCAATTCCATTTCCATGCCTCGTTACCAAGTTCATCATAGATAGTGGAATTCCTCTTCCCTAGCGGGCCAACTTAGATAGGAATATCCCGGTGTTCGGCCTAGCATAGTGGACGCAGAGTATTTCCCACATGCCCCAGTTGGGTGAGCCACAGGTAGACATGGAGGTAGATGATGGTGCTCCCGCAGCTGAGACGTACGAGGGTGAGTAGTCAGCTCCTAGACAGACTTCAGTTCAGTCCACTCCCACAAATTTTTCCTTACTTCAGGGACAGTTGGACATTATAGCTAGAGAGATGCGTGACACGCGTACTGAGATGTGAGAGACTCGCACGGAGATCCTAGCTCGGTAGAGTGCTCTGGAGGACATGTTACGTCAGATTCTAGGATGTCTTCCACCACCTCCGGATGCAGCGCCATGAGTGTTGTTGGGCACCTATCTTTCTTTATTTTTGTTAGTATTATTGGCCTCATTCTATTTGGACAAAATCACTTGTATGTAAAAGATGTTGTTTTACAAGAGATTTCGCTATTCAAAAGAGTTTCAAAAGATTCTGCTTGCAAGTCAGAAAATATCTGGTTCCCTGTTAGCCGTCCGGGCGATCGTACCATCCCTTCTGAACGCCCATCTGTCCACTGCTCCATCCGTCCGGACGACGTGCCATACCGTCCGGACGCCCGACAGATCAAGCATCATCCGTCTGGACGACGTGGCTTTCCGTCCGGCGCACCTCTGTATCGAGAAGCTTCTCTTCCAGCTTGAATCTGTCCAGACGTCTCAGTAGCCCGTCTGGACGCCTCTCAGTATTGATTAGCTTCAGATTCTTTCCAAGTTCAATTTAAGGGAAGATTGCTCCAACCGTTCGGACGATGTGGATTTCTGTCCAAACGCGCTCTTACATAAGGCAAGAATCGCAATTCAAATATCACCGCCCGGACGACAGTCAGCCTTGGACCGGACGCGCGTTCAACAATTAAGGAAATTGCCGATTCGACTTCAACCACCAGGACGACTGCCTATCATGGTCCCGACGCGCGCATAGCAGATATGGAAATTGCATGTTGAAGTTCAGCCGTCCAGACGCTCATCCCCCATGGTCCGAACACGCGAAGCCTTACAAGGAAATTACTTGCAGCGGATGTGCGACCGTCTGGACGACAGTGTCTCACCGTTCAGACGCGACTCTTAAACAGGAAAGATTTTCAGCGAAAATCTTAGAAAATTCTGTCGCATAGTTGTCTGTCCGGACGACCCAGGTTCACCGTTCGGATGGCGTCCGTACATATTATTGCAGTCGCCCATTCTGTACCTCAGCCTATAAATAAAGGCCCCTGGGCATTGAGAACTGTAAGAATTCGGTATTGAATTCCCCAAGTGCTCAGAGAAGTTATTTTTTCCTCTGAAGCCATTGTAATTGTGATGTTGCTGCGCTACATCTGAAGTCTATCTTAGGGGTCGGCCCTAAGATAAAGGATTCCATTGATGATCCCTTCAGGTAGGAGACCTGGTTGGGAAGCGTTCGTGTTGGGTTACACGTTAGAGAGCATGGTACAACCATTGCATCGGGTATATGTGAGTGTTACTATCTTGTATCTAGCTTTGTCTTCTGAATAGTGGATATCCTGGGTTTGGCTGCCCCAGAGTGGTTTTTCTCTTAATTGAGTTTCCACTTCATTAACAAAAATCTCTGTGTCATTTAATTTCCGCATTATTATTTTTGTTGACACTTTGTGCACACACTTGCTGTTTATTTCAGAAGTCAATTTCAATTTTCAATTGGTATCACAGCTTGGTACACTCTGAGAAGATTAATTTCTTGAGTGTTATTTTGTTTGAATTCTATCATGTCTTAATTAAGTATGGATAAAGTTGCTTCTATTTCTCATGATATGTCTAGAACCATGTTCTTTAAGCCTATCATGTCTGATAATGATACTCAATCTATTTGTGGGAGTAAAGGGGTAAATCAGTCTATACCTACATGTCACCACTGTGGTATTATTGGTCATACTCGCCCAAACTGTTTCCAAATTAAGTCTCAGCAACCTTGGAACAAAACCCTTGTCCCTAGAAAAGATGAACCAGGTTTTGAAGAACAGGTCAGCATGTTAAGTGATCAAGTTAAACTCATCAGTAAGAAGTTAGCATCCCTCACCCCTAAGGAGCAAAGATCTGTCCTGGTTAAAAATCATAAGAAAGCTTCCAAACAAGTCTGGGTCAAAAAGGAAGATAACCTGTGTTTAGTTTCTCATACTGCATTAAAAATTCTTGATACTTGTTTGTGGTATTTGGATAGTGGCTGCTCTAAACACATGACAGGTGACAAGGCTTTACTAAAAGAAGTTCAGATGGCGAAAGGTGGACGGATCACCTATAGAGATGGGAGCCAATCTAAAGTCATTGGAAAAGGGACCATCGACATTCCAGGCCTCGGAACTTCTAAGGAAGCTTTGTATGTGGAGGGGCTCAAGGCAAATCTCCTCAGCATCAGCCAGTTTTGTGACAATGATTTGGTGGTGCAATTCTCCAAGAAGGAATGTAATATATTTGACAGCAGTGGGAAATGAATTATGGGAGGAAAAAGAACTGCGGAAAATTACTATGGTCTTCTTGGTCTAACTACTGATCCTCAGATTTTATGCAATAAGGCAACCATAGACGACAGTGAGTTGTGGCACCAGAGGTTAGGGCATCTGAATTTCTCCGATATGTTGAAAATTGCAAGCAAAGATATTGTTGAAGGTCTGCCCAAAATGGAGAAGACTGGAAAAGGAGTCTGTGGTGCTTGCCAACTAGGAAAACAGACTCAAGCAGCTCATAAGAAGACCTCAGGTATTCATACTTCTAGAAATTTAGAACTACTGCACATGGATCTCATGGGTCCCACTAGAACTGCTAGTCTAGGTGGGAAAAGGTATATTCTGGTTATTGTAGATGATTTCTCTCGATATACTTGGGCCATTCCTATTCGAGAAAAATTTGATGCTTTTGACGTAGCTCAGCATTTGTTCAAGAAGATTCAGGTTGAGCAAAATTGCCAGATTATGAGAATCCGCAGTGATCATGGAAGAGAGTTCAAAAATTCCAAGTTCGAAGAATTCTGTCTCTTTTATGGAATCAAGCAGGAATTTTCTTCTCCTATCACTCCTTAGCAGAATGGAGTTGTTGAAAGAAAGAACAGGGTAATTCAGGAGATGGCTCGTGTAATGATCCAATAAAAAAATCTTGCTCAACACTTCTGGGGAGAAGCTGTAAACACTGCTTGTCATATCATCAACAGGGTCTACCTGAGGCCTGAAACAAACAAGACTCCCTATGAAATTTAGCGAGGTAAGAAACCCATGGTAAAGTATTTCAAAACCTTTGGAAGTAAATGTTTTATGTGACAGGGAGAATCTGGGAAAATTTGATTCCAAGAGTGATGAAGGTATATTCTTGGGATATTCCATAAACAATCGTGCTTACAGGGACTTCAATAAAAGAACAGAGACTGTGATGGAATCTATAAATGTAGTGATTGATGATGAAGAAGTTGAGAGACCAAGCAGTAGGGAGGAAAATCAGCTCAATTAAGTTGAAGTGTCAGCAGCTCCATCTGATATTATTGAGCCTTCTCCAAACATGTCTCCAAATGAATCTACTTCTTCTCCCACAACTTTGGATACCACTCCCACTACTACCGAAGATGAGAATACTCCTGCCAGTCCTCCTAGGCGATCATGGGTAAAGCACAATCACCCTCCTCAGCAGCTTCTTGGGACCATAGATGAAAGGCGTAGACTGAGAAGCAGAGTCATTCAGCCTACCAGTGAAGTAGCCAATCAAGTCTCCTACAGCTGCTACCTTGCTCAGACAGAACCCAAGAAAGTTGATGAAGCCCTACAGGATGAAGGCTGGGTATCTGCAATGCATGATGAGCTCCATCAATTCACCAGAAATGATGTCTGGACCTTGGTTCCCCGTTCTACAGATCAGAATATCATTGGTACCAAATGGATCTTCAAGAATAAAACAGATGAGCATGGTACTGTGATTTGAAATAAAGTCCGCCTTGTTGCACAGGGATATACTTAGATAGAGGGAGTTGACTTTGATGAAACATTTGCCCCAGTTGCCAGGTTAGAATCCATCAGAATTCTTCTCTCTATTGCCTGTCACCTTGGTTTCAAGTTATACCAGATGGATGTAAAGAATGCATTTCTAAACGGTGTTCTTCAAGAAGAAGTCTATGTAGAACAACCGAAGGGTTTTTAAGATCCTCATCATCCCCACCATGTGTACAAGCTGAAAAAGGCACTATATGGGCTTAAGCAGGCTCCTCAGGCATGGTATGAGCGTCTCACCACTTATCTCTTGGCTAAGGGATTTACAAGGGGACAAGCTGATCGAACCCTGTTCATCAAAAATCATGGTACTCACAAACTCATTGCTCAAATATATGTTGATGACATCATTTTTGGAGCTACCTTAGACTCTCTTGCCAATGAGTTCTCTGAAGAAATGAAGCTGGAATTTGAGATGAGCATGATTGGCGAGCTGAACTACTTTCTTGGCCTTCAAGTCAAGCAAACTACTGTAGGCATCTTCATCTCTCAATCCAAATATGCTAAAGATCTGGTCAAGCGGTTTGGTTTGGATGGGAAGAGTCGAGCCCCAACTCCCATGAGCACCAGTGTCAAGATTAGTAGTGATCTTGCGAGCAAATCAGTTGATCCATATCTTTACAGGAGTATGATAGGGAGCCTCCTGTATCTTACAGCCAGCCGACCAGAAATTGCTTTCAATGTGGGAGTTTGTGCTCGTTTTCAAGCAAATCCTAAGGAATCTCACCTCACTGTAGTCAAGCATATCATCAGGTATGTAAATGATACCCTTCTTTATGGCATTTGGTATTCTAGGGAAACAAATCTTGTTGTCGCAGGATACTCTGATACAGATTGGCCTGGAAATGCTGATGATAGAAAAAGCACCTCGGGAGGATGTTTTTAATGTGGGGAACAATCTTGTAGCATGGATGAGCAAGAAACAAGCCTCCATATCTCTCTCCATTGCTGAGGTTGAGTATATTGCTGCAGGTAGTTGTTGTACCCAATTACTATGGATGAAGACACTGCTGGGGGACTACGGATTCTCTCAAGATACTGTGATAATACTAGTGCTATCAATATCTCCAAGAATCCTGTTCAGCACTCTCGGACATCGACATCAGATATCACTTCTTACATGATCTTGTGGAATTCGAGGTAGTTTCTCTCTCATTCGTCCCCGCTGAAAACCAATTGGCTGACATTCTTACCAAACCTCTAGATGGTAGCAGGTTTGAGTCTCTTCGGAAAGCCATTGGTGTTTGTGCCATGTCCTAGACATGATGTTCCATGCTAGGATAAGATTTCTATCCTCTGATAGCATGATGTTGTAATAAAAAAAAAAAATGGGAGTTTTTTAGCGGGGTAGTTATTTGCAAGGTATGTCAGCTATCTCATGTATTATGTCTGATTTACGAGTTCATTGAGCTGTGATGTATTATGCTTACATGTGGCTGAAAACATAAGTCTGATATATGCAAAGTTTCTCCTGCTCATTGTTCTGTTTGATAGTTGCTTGTCTCATGTGATTACTTCGTACACTTTCCTAGACTCCCCAAAGGTGCGTACTTTTCCTTCTCTGACTTTTTGCTCCTAGAAATTCTAGAAAAGAGAAGAGTTTCTTGATAAGATAGTCAAATTGACCACAAGCTAGTTGAACTTAGAACCTAAAAACTCTGACATACCCTCTAGATTGCAGCCCCATAAGAATCAAGCAGTAAATCATTTGCATCTTGTGCTTTAAATTGTATATTCACTGCTTATGTGCTGAATTTATGCCTTGCCCTCTATGTGCAAGTAAAATTTACCTTGTCCTTCATGGTACAAGTAAAACAATAAGGTGCTGCATCTCAGGGGGAGTGTATCAGATGAGAGTGGTTAGGCCCTAGTAAGTTATAAGGTTTGACTTTTGACTAATCTTGCATTGATTTTCTCTCTCATCTAGAAAATCTGGTTTCTTCTTGTCATATTTGTAAAAATCAAACCTTGTGGGAAAAGAGTCTTCACACACACGCACGCATTGCATGAGTTGAGCAAGCTATTTTCATTATTATGTCTGCAGGGTAACCTTTGTATATGTTATACTTGTCTATCAACTCTATGTCTGCATAATTCTGACTTGCTGCTTGACTGATTTCTCAGACGGATATACATGCGTGAGCTACTATATTTGTGAAGAACCTAACCTTGTTGCTTATTTTTTTTAGCAACTTTTTCAGTCCATGTTTGTTTAATTTTTGGACTCATATTACTCTGTTTACCCGGGTTCTTCTGAGACCGTTAGGGGGAGTTATTTTTATTTCAGTTGGTGTTTATTTACTCTGTTTTACCCTTTGTCCCTCTGTGACAAAAAGGGTGAGTAATTTTTGACTTGGACCGGGAATGTATTTTTCAAACCGGTCAAGTGATTTTTGTCCCAGAATGGCCAAAGGGGGAGTTTGTTAGTATTATTTGCCTCATTCTGTTTGGACAAAATCACTTGTATGTAAAAGATGCTGTTTTACAAGGGATTCCGATATTCAGAAGAGTTTCAGAAGATTCTGCTTGCAAGTCAGAAAATCTCCGATTCCCTGTCAGCCGTCCTGACGATTGTGCCATCCCGTCCGGACGCCCATTTGTCAACTGCTCCATACGTCTGGACGACGTGCCATACCATCCGGACGCCCGACAGATCAAGCATCATCCGTCCGGACGACTTGACTTTCCATCCGGACGCATCTCTGTATCGAGAAGCTTCTGTTCCAGCTTGAATCCGTCCGGACGTCTTAGCAGCCCGTCCGGATGCCTCTCAGTGATCGATCAGATTCAAATTCTTTCCAAGTTCAATTTAAGGAAAGATTGCTCCAACCGTCCGGATGACGTGGATTTCCGTCCTGACGCGCTCTTACATAAGGCAAGAATCGCAATTCAAATATCACCGTCCGGATGACAATCAGCCTTGGTCCGGACGCGCGTTCAACAATTAAGGAAATTGTCGATTCGACTTCAACTGTCCGGAAGATTGCCTATCATGGTCCGGAACCGCGCATAACAAATATGGAAATTGCATGTTGAAGTTCAGCCGTCCGGACGCTCATCCCCCATGGTTTGGACATGCGAAGCCTTATAAGGAAATTACTTGCAGCGGACGTGCGACCGTCCGGACGACAGTGTCTCACCGTTAAGACATGGCTCTTAAACAAGAAAGATTTTCATCGAAAATCTCGAAAAATTCTGTTGCACAGTTGTCCTCCGGACGGCCCAGGTTCACCGTCCGGACGGATACATATATATTACTTTAGTCGCCCATTCTGTACCTCAGCCTATAAATAGAGGCCCTTGGGCATTGAGAACTGCAAGAATTCGGTATTGAATTGCACAAGTGCTCAGAGAAGTTATTTTTTCCTCTGAAGCCATTGCAAGTGTATTGTTGTTGCGCTACATCTGAAGTCTATCTTAAGGGTCGGCCCTAAGATAAATGATTCCATTGAAGATCCCTTCAAGTAGGAGACCTGGTTGGGAAGTGTTCGTGTTGGGTTTTTCTCTTAATTGAGTTTCCACTTCGTCAACAAAAATCTCTATGTCATTTAATTTCCGCATTATTATTTTTGTTGACACTTTGTGCACACACTTGCTGTTTATTTCAGAAGTCAATTTCAATTTTCAGATTTGTTTTGATTATGACATGTATTTTTGATAGACATTGTGTTTTCTTTTGGATATTTTATGTTTTGCACAATGTACTTTTAATATGTCATTTTGATGTAATGGACAATGTTTGTTGTTTTTATATTGTCGGTTGGGAATGTGAAACTTTCCTTTGTTGTTTCTTTTTATTTTCTTGTATATTACTCTTGTTTTTAGTTTTCTTTTTCAGGTTAAATGTTCTTACCTATAAGTTTGGGGGTATGCTATGAGCCATACCTCCCCATCTAGGTTTTCTTTATCCTTAAACCATGCTTTCATTTTGTACATATTGGGGACAATGTGTTATTTTAAGTTTGGGGGTATAGAAGTACACTTAGTCTAAATTTTGTACAAATTTTTTTCAAATTTCTTTGTGAATATCTTTGTTGTTTTGTAGAAAGTAGTTGATTTATACCTGTGATTTGTTTTTCATTGACAATTTTAAAATTTTGAACACATGATCACATAATTAGAGATTATAAGTCTGCTTAATTACTTTTGGCTATGAATTTCACATGTATAAATTTGAAAAAAATCATGACATACTTTGGCATATTGTTTGTGGGGTATGTACTTAAATAATACCTTGCATATGGTTTTTAGTGTCTCAAAAAACCAAGATTACTTGTTTGATGGATGACGTGGGCATAGTAAAAAAAAAAAAAAAAACTTCATTGAGTAACCGGACCTCTTGCCTCATTAAGCATTGAGTGTTCGCGTCAAAAGATGTAACTTAATAATAAATGGTTAGTTTGACTTCGTAGTTCTTTTTGACTTGAGTTATTAAGCCTTTAGGGATGTTCTACATCTAGTGCCCTAAAGCCATCTGGTTTGGGAGTCACTGGCCTAACACTTGGTACATAAGTCATTTAGAAGCTTAAAGGAGTTAAGCATTGCACAACCATAATAAATAATATTAAAGTATGCCTATGCCTTAGTTATTCCATCTAGCGAGAGATACAAAGAATTTTGAGACGGGGACCCCACAGAGGCTATAAAACCCCCTGCTTGCCGCATTCTCACTATACCCCACTCAATCTCACTTTTGGCTGTTTGTGAGTTCTCTTTTTGTGAGTTTTTAGCTTTTTGCATATTCCTCTCATATTTCAGGTATTTTTCTAGTCTTTTTCTCTTCAGTTTCTTTTAAACTGTTAGAATGTTATTTCTTTTGGAATATGAGATGCATATATTGAAATTCCTTGGACTTAGTTGTGATTTTATTTTTACACAAGTCCTTTTACTGCTATTATTCTGCCAAATTTTTGTTATCCTAAAAAGAATATTTTTGGAATATTTTTTTTTGGAAAATTCTTGTTGGATCTTTTGCAGAATCATGTCTGCCGGCAGTCCACCCCGCAGGGTCTGTCAGAGGCTTGTGGAAGATAGGGATGCAATTCAGGCCAAGATTATGGACCGTACTGTCATTGCTGAGCGGAACGTCCTTCGGGCTGACATCATGGTGCCACCGCTGGACAACATTCTTGCCATTATCCAGACATACAATTAGGGATATCTCCACAGCTGTGCTTGTGTGGTGTACACCAGATTGGTCAAGCTGTTCTACGCCAACATGGAAGTGGTGCAGAACGATGATCACGGAGTGGTGCTTCAGTCCTCCGTTGCAGGCCATCTCATCACTATTGATCCTCAGGTCACCAGTCATATCATCCGAGTCCCAGTGCTCGAGATTTCGACCAGCCCATACAATGATGTGGTGCTTCCTCCATCCCTGGATGATCTCAGGTAATTCTTCCGTGCCGTTCCCCAAGGTGAGGAGCGCTCTACTGCCATCCGGATTGGTGCCCTGTCATCCACCCACCGCATGTTGGCCAAGATCATTCAGCAGAACATCTGGCCTGTTGCCCGGCGTAGTGATTTGATCCTGAAACGGGCCCAGTTTGTCTATGCAATCCACCTCCGCTTGCCTTTCTGCCTGTGCAAGCACATTTTAGGGGTTATGTTAGAGGCCCGTGATGAAAGCACTGCTGGTCTTCCATTTGGCTGCCTCCTCACCCAGATTATTCTTCAGTCGGGCATCAATGTCAATGGCGAACCGAAGATGAAAATCCAGCAGCCCATCAGCAAGCAGACATTGATGAAGTCTAATGCGCAGCTGCGGAGAGATGACTCTGATGATGAGGTGCCCCCACCTGCTGCTATGCCAGTCGGCTTTCCAGATATGGCTTCATGCTCACATACTGTTCCGCCATCTGAGCTGGAGGTCAATTATGCTCAGATTATAGAGGCTATTGCTGCACTTCAGGGAGGGATGAGCAGCATGCAGGTGTCTATGTCCTCCATGCAGCAGTCTATGTGTTCCATGCAGCAGTCCATCTCATCCATGCAGCTAGCTGTGTACTCCATCGACAAGCGCGTGGAGCAGAACCTGCTGGACCTTCAGGAGTGCCTGAAGTATCATCATCCTAGCAGCAGTGATGATGAGGATGTTGCAGACATGATTTTACCCATGCCTGAGGATGTTTGATTCCCTCTTACGTTTGTAGACTTTTTATTGTCTTTTGTTATTTTGAGACAATTTCTGCTTTGTTAAAACTTTTTGGATATATATTACTCTGTTTCCCGGGTCCTTCTGAGACCGTTAGGGGGAGTAATTCTTATGACAGTTAGTTTTTGTTACTCTGTTTTACCCTTTGTCCCTTTGTGACAAAAAGGGGGAGTAATTTTTATTTTTGGACCGGGAATGTATTTCCAAACCGGTCAAGTGATTTTTGTCCCAGAATGGCCAAAGGGGGAGTTTGTTAGTATTTTGGCCTCATTCTGTGTTTGGACAAAATCACTTAAGTGTAAAGATGCTGTAAATAGGGATTCCACTATTCAGAGTCTGCAAGTCAGAAGAATCCAAGTTCCCTGTCAGCTGTCCAGACGATCGAGCCATCCCGTCCGGACGCCCATCTGTCCACTGTTCCATCCGTCCGGACGACGTGTTATACCGTTTGGACACTAGACAGACCAGCATCATCCGTCCGGACGAAGTGTTCATTCCGTCCAGACCCCATACTGTATCGAGAAGTTTCTGTGCCAGCTTGCATCCGTCTAGATGATTCAACATCACGTCTGGACGCCTCCCAGTACTCAATCAGTTTCTGATTTCTTTCCAAGTTCCAAGAAAGGGAAGATCAATCAACCGTCCGGACGATGTGGTATCCCGTCCGGACGCGCGTCTCCTTAGGGCAAGAATCACAATTCAAATATCACTGTCCAGACGTCTGACAGCTATGGTCCGGACGCACGTGCATCAATGAAGGAAATTGCAGATTCAACTTCAATCGTCCGGACGACTACCTATCATGGTCCGGACACGCGCATTACCGATATGGAAATTGAGTGTTGAAGAATAGCCGTCCGGACGCTCATCCCCCATGGTCCAAACGCTCGAGAGCCTTATAAGGAAATTACTTGCAGCGGACGTGCGACCGTCCAAACGATGTGCCATCCCGTCCGGACGATACCCTTAAACAGTAAAGATTTACCCGCGAATTTTTCGAAAAATCTTGTCGCACAGTTGTCCGTCGGAACAGCCATGTCCACCGTCCGGACGGTGCCCAGGTATATTTTCCCTGACGCTCATTTGAGCCCCCAGCCTATAAATAGAGGCCCCTGGGCACTGAGAATTGCATGAATTCAGTGTGAATTCCATTAGAGCTCAGAGAAGTCATCAATCCCTCTGAAGCCGTTTTACAAGTGTGCTATGCTATAAACCGAAGTCTATCTTAGAGGTCAGCTCTAAGGTAAGGAGTTCCATTGAAAACCCCTTCAGGTAGGAGAACCTGGTTGGGAAGCGTTCGTGTTAGGTTACATGTCAGAGATCAAGTTACGACCACTGCATCGGTACATGTGAGTGTTACTGTCTTGTATCTAGCTATGTCTTTTGAATAGTGGAATTCCTGGGTTTGGCTGCCCGAAGTGGTTTTTCTCTTAACTGAGTTTCCACTTCGTCAACAAAAATATGTGTGTCAATTTCGTTTTTCAAAGTTTTCTTGGATTCTTGAGTAAAACCAACGTTCTTGGAAACAAGAACGATGACTTTTGCAATGGTTCTAATTTGACATGATATATGTTTACCTATTAGAATCACCTTATAGGGTATACTAGGGAATACCGGTCGTTTCACACCTTTGGTAGTTTAAGCCGTTTTTCAATTATAGTGTAACTTTTACGTGATGCGATCAATGTGAAACTAGATACCTTATCATTGTGGCCTAATAAGGGTTTTCAGGTATCGTGTATGCTTGTTAGGATGTTTTATAAAGTAGTAAGCTAGGGAGCATCAATCCCCCACACCTTTGGTAGTATAAACATTTTTTCAATTATAGATTAATCTTTACGTGGTAAGTGTTTGATGTGAAACTAGGTGCTTTATAACTACGTCCTAACGAAAGTATTTTTATGTCGAGGTAGTCGTAATGGTTGACGCCCATTATGCTCTCATATCATGCATGTTAGGAAGATCCATATAGACTTTAAGCATTTCATTGGTTGAGGATTAGATGAGATGAATACCCTAAGTTTCTTATAAGTTTGTTTCATTTTCCAGCTTTTCTTATTTTACTCGTTGTAGCTTCAATTCTACAACCTTTACTTTTGTTTTCTTTTTCAAAGTCAAGTTACATACGCTCTATAAGTATCCCGTTACGCAAAATAACCCCCAATCTCTATGGTTCGATAACCCTTACTATAGTACAATCGATACGTACTATTGCGAGTGGTTCAACTTATAAATTTAAAATCCACGTAGCCGGTTAGTCGGCTACCAGGGCCACATACCAGAGGCTGGTCAACAAAATGTTACGAGATCGAATCGGACGAAACGTAGAAGTTTATGTTGATGACATGCCTGTCAAGAGCATCCGAGTCGCCAGCCATATAGCAGATTTGAGGGAAACTTTCGAGACGCTAAGGACTCATAAGATGAAGCTCAATCTGGCCAAATGCGCTTTCGGCGTCTCCTCCGAGAAGTTCTTGGGATTTATGGTCTCGCAGAGAGGAATCAAGGAAAATCCTGAGAAGGTGAGTGCTGTCTTTGGAATGCAATCTCCTCAGACCACCAAGCAACTACAGCAGCTGACCTGGAGAATAGCAGCCTTAAACTGGTTCATCTCCCGATCCACAGACAAATGTCTCCCATTTTTCAAGATTTTGAAGAAAGCATTCTAATGGAATAGCGAGTACGAGGAAGCCTTCGGGAAGCTAAAAGAATATCTGACCAATCCGCCACTCTTGAGCCGCCCAGATGAAAGGGAAATACTATATCTCTACCTAGCAGTATCTCCCTCGGCTGTCAGCTCGGCTTTGATCCGCGGGGACTCAAGTATCCAAAAACCGATATATGTTACTAGCAAAGCACTCCATGGAGCCGAGGAGAGGTACCCTCGGATTGAAAAATTAGCCTTTGCCTTAATTGTCTTGGCACGAAGACTAAGGCCATACTTTCAAGCACATGCCATACGGGTGTTGATCGAGTATCCAATGAAGAAGATATTGCAAAAAGCAGACCTCTCTGGCAGGTTGGTGAACTGGTCGGTAGAGCTGGGGCAATTCGACATAGAATTCCATCCACATACTTCCATCAAGGGCCAGGTCCTTGCTGACTTTCTTTTGGAATTTAGTAACACACCTGAGACCGAAGAGTTGCCCAAGAAGGAAACATGGATAGCATATGTAGACGATTCCTCTACTAACCGAAAAAACGGAGTTGGTGTCACTCTTGCAAGCCCGGATGGAGAAAAATTCCAATATGCAATCAAGTTGGACTTTGTTACCACCAACAATGAGGCGGAATATGAGGCCGTGTTGGCCGGGCTCTCTATAGCCCGAGAGATAGGAGCAAGAAACATAGAAATCAGGAGTGATTCTCAAGTGGTAGTAAGCCATATTCAAGGACTATCTGTGGCTCAAGGTGAAAAAATGATCCAGTATCTCAACAAGGTACGTGAATATCAGTCTACCTTTGACAAGACCGCTTTGACAAAAATTCCTCGGGAGGATAATGTCCAGGTCGATGCCCTCTCCAAAATAGGCTCTGGAACCAGGCCAGTCGTCAAAACATCTGCCTACGAAGTGGTGGTGCAGACCGAACCTTCAATCATCCCGAAGTTAGATATGATGGAAGTCAAAGAAAGATCAACCGATCTCGAGTGGGACACTGATGTTCTTCAGTACCTCCGAAACGGATCCTTTACTTGAGGACAAGCTGCTATCTCGTAAGGTAAAAATGCACTCAGCCCGGTACGTGCTTATTGGAGGAGTGCTTTACCGAAGAGGATATACCGAGCCACTTCTCAAGTGTCTCACGAACTCGGAGGCAGAATATGTGCTCAACGAAATACATGAAGGGGTTTGCGGGAACCATTTGGGCTCTCGGATGCTGGCGCACAAGGCAATGAGAGCCGGGTATTACTGGCCAACAATGAACAAAGACTCGGTCAAGGTGGTTCAACAATGCGATAAGTGTCAAAGATTTGCTCGGGTGATAAAGAATCCCCCTGAAAACTTAGCCCGATCACCTCGCCCTGGCCATTCGTGAAATGGGGGGTGGACATAGTCGGACCCATGCCACCAGGAAAAGGAAGGCGGAAATTCCTTCTAGTTGCAGTGGACTCTTTCACCAAGTGGGCCGAGGCCGAAGCCTTCGCAACCATCACCACTGACAATGTAACAAAATTCCTTTGGAGCTTGGTCATATGTCGGTTCGGCATCCCACATGCCTTTGTTACTAACAACGGAAAGCAGTTCGACTGCGAACCGTTCCACAGATGGTGTGCCAAACTTCGGATTAGAAATTATTACTCCACTCCAATTCACCCACTGGCAAATGGGCAAGTGGAAGCCACAAACAAAACACTTCTCCAAACGCTGAAGAAGAAGCTCGACAGGAAGAAGGGAGCTTGGGCCGAGTATATCCCCGAGGTACTATGGGCCTATCGTACCACAACAAGCACTCCCACTGGTGCTACTCCATTCTCTTTAACATACGGTTCCGAGGAGGTCATCCCTGCAGAAGTCGAGTCACCAAGCTTCCAGGTATCACATTACAATCCAGGACTTAATGACGAAGGAATGAAGCTCAATCTAGACTTATTACAAGAAAGAAGAGATGAAGCACAAGTCACATGGGCAGCATACCAGGACCGAGTCGCCCATTACTTCAATAAGACAGTGAACCCACGGAAGTTCCAACTCGGAGATTGTGTCTTGGGGAAAGTAAGCCCGATTACTAAAGATCCAACTCAAGGAAAACTCGGAGCTCAATGGGAAGGCCCCTACAAAGTAATTCGATGTCACGAAAAATGGGCATATCACCTGATCGATACAACCGGCAGGGAACTACCGAGAGCATGGAATGCCGAGCATCTGAAGAAGTACTCTATGTGAATCACATGTAACCAATTATGCTTTTAGTAAATTCAATTGCTTTGGAATCGTACAGCTCAAATTTTATCCAGATTATTTCTTGGTTCAAACCAAACTAGATCAAATCAAAGTGTTGTTCCTACTCGGTTTGAAACACAACCGGCTTGAAACACACGCACCCGTCATGTCCTCGGTAATGACTCACACAAATTCTCAAATTTGTCTAAGTCATTGGGGGGTGACTCGGGTCAAATCAAACTAGATCAAATCAAAGTGTTGTTCCTACTCGGTTTGAAACACAACCGGCTCGGAACACACACACCGGTCATGTCCTCGGTAATGACTCACAAATTCCCAAATTTGTCTAAGTCATTAGGGGGTGACTCGGTTCAAATCAAACCAGATCAAATCAAAGTGTTGTCTCCCTCGGTTTGAAACACAACCGGCTCAGAACACACACACCGGTCATGTTCCTTGGTAATGACTCATACAAATTCCCAAATTTGTCTAAGTCATTGGGGGGGTGACTCAGTTCAAATCAAACCAGATCAAATCAAAGTGTTGTTCCCACTCAGTTTGAAACACAACCGGCTCGAAACACACACATCGCTCATGTTCCTCAGTAATGACTCACACAAATTTTCAAATTCTTCTAAGTCATTGGGGGGTGACTCGAATCAAATCAAACCAGATCAAATCAATCAATCTCGGTAGCACAAGCAGCAATTCAACACATTCAAATTAAATAGTGAAAATAGTAATTCTTGGTTACAAGTTAACCGGGTTGTAAAACATAAAATCTCAGTTCAAAATACAACCAAGTAAAAAAAAAAATTTACAAAGCTGGGCTCCCTGCCGAGTCCCCTTCATCCCCAGCTTCAACTTCCTCGGTTTCTTCATTCCCGGGAGTACAATCCAAGACAGAAGGCCCAGATGTCAAGTCATCTTGATAGGGATTTGGGGCATCTTCGGTCCAGTCCTCCACGTCCGGAAAGAACTCCACTCCCAAAGTCTGAAGCTCATCGGTGGCAGTCTCCGGCATCCCAATGAGATCGGGAGTCACGGTCTCTGGATCGACTTCAAAAACCTCCTGGTGGAGAAGCATATATCTCAAGCTCGCAAATCCCCAGTTTTATCCCCAGCCCCAGCTGAGGCCTCGGAGGCAAGGGACCAAGACAAGTTGCTTCTTCAAGCGCTTGGACTTAGACTTGTAATGGTGGCTCTTCTTCCGAAGCTTCTTGTATCGGGCATGAGCCTCCTTTTGCTTCTCGGTTATTGCTAGCTTGTCGGCTGCCATCGAGTCCTTCTCCAACTGCATCTCGGCTACCCGGGTGGTCAGAGTTGCCTTGGCTTCGTTAGCCTCAATCAGGTTGGTCAACACCCGATCGAGGGTCTTCTCACTTTCAAGAGCCTGGGCACGAGTCTCCTCTGCCTGCTTCCGAGATAAAGCCAGATCTTTGTCCCGCGCCTCAATGGTCCGATCTCGAATTTGAATGTCCTTTTTTAAGGCCTCGATCTCAGAACTGTATCTCGGCAAACTTGGCCTTTAGAGAAGGTTAACTCGCGGTATCTCCCTGGTGGTTTCGCCACAAGGCAACCGACCTTATTATACCCTACAAAAAAAAAAAGGGGTAAGAAGAAAAATAATGAGTAAGAGATTATTTTTAACTTATGAAGCTTACTTGAAGCTAGGCATGGAGTATCGCCTCCGCAAGTTCTCCCGAGGACCCAGTCCCAGCCGTAGACGAAGTCTCCTCCGAGAGTATCTTCATCAGAGCTTCCAAGGGACAAGCCAATAAACCCTCCCTTAGAGAGCCTATTAATGCTCCCTGTCGGGAGGTACTGGCTTCCTCACAACTCGACAAGGAGTTTTGAGTCTCGGGCTAGTGTTCCTCAAGCCTCTCGGCTCCCGGGGAATCTATCACCTCAGTTCGAATCTAAGCCTTCTCCGACCGGTTCCAACAAATTCATGGCCTCGGTTTCTAGATGATCCTTGGGTTCCGTCACCATGCGGTCCTCGGTCCCCAAGTCATCCCTGGGTCTTATGGATGTTTCGGGCTCCGCTGGTGGTTGTTCTCCGAGTACCAAACCGACACCAAACTCCAAGCGAGCCTCAGTCTTTGCAACCTGGGATCGATCAAAGGTGTGCCTTTGGCTCTCAGATCGACTTTCCTCAGGTGAAGCAACGACTCACGATTCGAAACCCTCCAGGTATGCCACCGAGTCAGTTCTAAAATCTACATAAAGTAAGGGCCTATCGACAGTTCTCGGCAACGTATCCTCGACCTAATTTCAAGTCCAAAGCAAATTGAGACCGGTTGATTGTACCTAACTTCACTTACGCACAAATTTGCATAAGAGAATTGGGGGGTAGCTGTTAGGGAGAATATTGGCCTCCTCAGGTACCAGGCCCAACCCGAACACCAGGCCCATTGGGTCCACCTGACCAGGTCAAAACAGTTCAAGAAAAATTAATCCATCCAAGCCCGTCAAGATCATTTGGGCCCAACCGGTTCACTCGACCCAGGTAGCCGACCCAGGTGCCTAGTGACACCTACGCCCGCGTATATCTCAGGATTACCCGGGATCTAAGGGACATGACGCACGATACAAAACTAGTTTGTGCGCCTGAAGCTTTACCAATGACTTGTCATCCATAAAGGATCATGCGCCCGAGATAAGCGGTCGTGGAACCTGAAATATCCGTGTGACCGAAGCCACGTCTTCTTTAACTACCGATTCCCGCATATATAGGGAACTATCTTAACTGCTCCTTAATCTCTATGAATGCCAGGATCTCTTCAGAGGTTGGGGTACACTCATTATCTCCTTAACATTACTCTGAGCATTTATTCTCAAATAATACACTTACTTAAGTATCGGAGCGGGATTGTCGGCATCCCCCAAAGCAGCTTTCGTTTGCAGGTTTGGAAGAATGAGCACATTGGCGAATTACTGATCGACACGTCACCTACCGGAATCTGTGTTAACCGAACATATGTTTTCTTCCCCATTGCTTTAATTTAACTGTGGATTTGCTATCACAGCTATTTATTCTCTAGCGAGTTCCAACTTGATCTTCGTTGTTATTGCCTTGAGCCTGTGTGCTGGGTCTTGGACTAGCTTTTTTTTTTTTTTTTTTTTTTCACTTCCCATCATAAATGGATGTTTGCTTTATAGAATTGGGTTTTGTTTTTATTTGCGAACGAAGGGTTCAAGTTCCAATGGCTCGATCCCTGTCGTAGTTCGTTCATCGATCTCCAAGCGTTCCAATAGCTTGTTGGGATCATTTTTGTCGCAATCGCAACAAGCATTTTGATCGGTTGGTCACTGACTTATCTTTCATTTTTCGTGATGTACCTCGAATTGCTTGTTGGCATCATCTTGTTGCGATCGCAACAAGCATTTTGATCGGTGGGTCACCGACTGATCCTTGATTTTCTCGATTTACTCCATGATCACTTGTTGGGATCATTTCGTCACAATAGCAACAAGCGTTTTGATCGGTGGGTCACCGACTTATCTTTCATTTTCCGCGATGTACCTCCAATTGCTTGTTGGGATCATCTCGTCACGATTGCAACAAGCGTTTTGATTGGTGGGTCACTAACCTATCCTTGATTTTTCGAGATGTACCTCCCAGTCGCTTGTTGGGATCAGATCGTCACAATCGCAATAAAAGCTTTGATCGGTGGGTCACCGACTTATTTTTTATTTTTCAGGATACCTCTAAGAGCTTGTTGGAATTGTCTCATCATGATCGTAACAAGCATTCTGATCAATGGGTCACTGCCTTATCGTTGATTTTACACAATGTACCGCCCAGTCACTTGTTGGGATCAGCTCGTCGCGATCGCAACAAGCGTTTTGATCGGTGGGTCACCGGTTTATCTTTGATTTTTCGCGATGTACCCACAAATCGCTTGTTGAGATCGCCTCATCATAATCTGAACAAGCATTTTGATCGGTGGGTTGTCTCTGTGCACGCCTCACTGAGTAGGACGGGTAACAGTTGGCGATCCAAACCTTTAACGAGTTTCTCGAACACAAATGGAGGAAAAACAAATTGCTCCTTATTGGGGAAGTGCCCTTCTTTTCGACTTTCCCACGTACGCCTTTTGGGTTTTGCCGCCCATTGTGCATTTAATGGACAGGAGGGTGCCACGTATACGATGCATCCCTTCTATTGCTATGCGATCAGCACGCGTCTTTAAGTATGCCTGCTGTCGTACTCATCACTTTCCATTCAAAACTTTCAAGCTCTGGCGAACCTCTTTTCTTAATATCATCTTCAAGATTTTTGTCATTTTTTCTTTCTTAGAATTGTCTTCTTCTGTGTTTCAGCACTTAAGGTTCCTCCTTTCGAGCACATTTTAGGTCATAGTACTCCACTATGTACATTTCTGCGTGCTATTCTTTTGGTTCTCGACCGCAAGGTACCTTAGCTTAGGTTGAACGTCGCTCTTTGTTTGTTGTCTTTTGATTTTTAGCAGATTTACTATTTCCTTCTCCCAAGTGTCATTTTTCTAATGGGGAAGAAGAATTAGGCCAATCATCTAGAAGAGGCGGTAAAGGATGCCGTCAGAAAGGAAGGAGGCGTCTCATTAGAAGAGGAGGTGGTGGCGGAGCCTTTTGACTTAGGCCTGGCATGGAGGTCATCTTTGTATATGAAAGATGCCGAGAGTATAAGGAAGATATATGCCATTCCCGTGGAGGTGGTCATCAGGATCCCTGATAGCGACGAACCAGTTGCACCCACGTCAACGGTAAGAGTAGAGCCCAGGAAAGAGGGAAGCCCGTCATGGAGCAATTGACTAGAAGTAGAAGACTGCTGGCGTGAGAGAAGGCAAGCACCCACTCTGTAACAAAATTCAAAGCAGGGAGTTATGATCAAAATACTGGAGGGTGTCCAGACGGTGTTACCCTAGCGTCCGGACTGTTGCACTTCTGCTGCACGCAATTTCCATAATAAGGTTTGAGTGTCCGGACCATGGAGTCTGACGTCCGAACGGTTGAACTTCTTCTGCACGACTTGCCTTATTAAGAATAGCGTCCGGACGGTAATATCACATCGTCCGGACGATTGCAGCTGTCTTCCCATATCTGTGTCTGAAATAAAAACCCTATTACTTGTCAAACACTGAATGGCGTCCGGACGGTATTGCCACGTCGTCCGGACGGATGCACTTGAACGCTGAATTCTTCTTGAACTCTGAATAGCAGCCGGACGATTTGCCATTACGGCCAAACGGATGCAATCTTGAACAATTCGAAGTTTCTAGACACTGATGGGTGTCTGGACGAAAAAGTTCTCGTCTTCCGGACGAAAAAGTTCTCGTCTTCCAGACGGATGTTACTGACTGATAAGCTTTCAAACGTTATACTGAGTCATCTGGACGGAAGCTTGGGATCCGACTTCTCTGAGTTGGAATCTGCACAGAATCTTCCTTGAACACTGAAATAGCTTTCTTGAAGCTTGTGACACTTGCAACTTGTCATAATGAGGCTCTTTCCATATCAGAGAAATAAACTCTGAATATCTGAAGACTCTAAAATAAACGGCATGCCTGTGAAAGCAACAACATTACATAGAAGTGATTTTGTCAAACAGAATCCAGCCAACACAAAAATTAACAAATTCTCCCTTTGGCCATTATGGGACAAAAATCACTTGACCGGGTTAAAAATACATTCCCGGTCCAAAACTAACATACGCTCCCTGTTAGTTTGTAAATGGCCACATTCAGTTGGAAAAAATCACTTCTTTGTAAAGATGCTTTTTAATAGGGATTCCACTATTCAGAAGTGCTTCCAGAAGATTCTGCACAGTTTGCAAGTCAGAAAATTCAGTTCCCTGTCAGCCATCCGGATGACGTGTCATACCGTCTGGATGCCCATCTGTCCTAAGTGCCAGCCGTCCAGACGACGTGTCATACCGTCCGGACGCCCATCTGTCTAAAGCATCATCCGTCCGAACAACGAGAACTTTCCGTCTGGACCTTCCCTTGTGTCGAGAAGTTTCAAACTGCTACAGCTTGCATCTGTTCGGACATTTCAGCAGCACATCCAGACGACTCTCAGTGTTCGACAAGCTTTAGGATTACTTTCCAAAGCACAGTTATGGGAAGATCGCTACAACCGTCAGGACGATGTGGATTCCCATCCAGACGCGCTCATCCATAAGGCAAGTATTGCTATTCAAATCCAGACATCCGGACGCGAGTGCATCAGATATGGAAATTGCGTGCATCAAATCAACCATCCGAATGATCATCTCCCAAGTTCGGACAAGTGAAATCTCTATATGGAAATTACTTGCAGCGGACGTGCGACCGTCCGGACGACAGGGCACCACCGTCTGGACGAGGCTCAAAAACAGGAAAGAATTTCAGCGAAATTCTCAAACAATTGATCGCACAGTTGTCCATCTGGACGACCCATGTCTACCGCCCGGATGGCGCCTAGTTTTTATCAAGCTAGACGCTCATTTCAACCGTCAGCCTATAAATAGAGGTCCCTAGGCTTGAGAATAACAAGAATTCGGTATTGAATTCCATTAGTGCTTAGAGAGCTATATTCTGAGATTATTGAGCCGAGTTGATCTCTCTGAAGCCGTTGTTGTGTGTGCTGTTGCTGCACTTAATCTGAAGTTTATCTTAGGGGTTGGCCCTAAGGTAAATGATTCCATTGAAGACCCCTTCAGGTAAGAGACCTGGTTTTGAGGCATTCATGTTGGGTTACACGTTAGAGTGCAAGGTATGACCACTGCATCAGGTGTATGTGAGTGCTACTACTTTGTAACTAGTCTTGTCTTCTGAATAGTGGATATCCTGGGTTTCGCTACCCCGGAGTGGTTTTTCTCATATTAAGTTTTCCACTTCGTTAACAAAAATTCTTGTGTTATTTAAATTCCGCACTATTATTATTTTGTTAACACTTTGTGCACACACACACTTAGAAGTCAATTTCAATTTTTCAATTGGTATCAAAGCTTGGTACACTCTATTAAGATTCAATTCTTGAGTGTTATTTCTTTGACTTCTATCTAAAATGTGTCAAACTCTTAATACTGTTCCTGCCTTTGATGGTACAAACTATGGCTATTGGAAAGCTCGTATGCAGTTCTTTTTAAAATCTATTGACTGTTGTAGTATTGTTGAAACTGATTGGACTAAACCAGCGGATGCAGCACTCGAACTAGTCCCACAGAAAAACGCATGACTTTCAAATGATAAAGCCCTCCATGCTCTATGTCAAGCACTTTCACCATCTGAATTTGCAAAAAATTCAAAATGTGAATCTACTCAAGAAGCGTGGCAAATGTTGGAGACAACATATGAAGGCACCAAACTTGTTAAATCTGCCATACTTCAAATGTTGATTTCCAGATTTGAGGAAATTAAGATGTTGGAAGAAGAGACATTTGGAGAGTTTTACTCCAAAATGAGTTACCAAAGAAACTCCATGGTGAGTTTTGGGAAGCCCGTCTCAGATGTAACACTCATCCGAAAAATTCTAAGATCTTTGCTTGAGCGTTTCAGGATCAAGGTGACTACAATTGAAGAGAGCAAAGATCTAGAGGAAATGAAGATTGAAGAGTTGGTGGGATCTCTTCAAACTTATGAGCTGTCCTTACCCCCGATCAAGAAGCTGAAGACCATTGCCCTGAAGGCTTCCAAGAAAAAGGTAGAAGCCTCATCTGAAGATGACTCTGAGGAGGAAGAAAAAGTTGTGGCTATACTGGCCAAAAATTTCAGAAGACTAATGAGAGATGACCGATTCAAGAAGAAGTTTTATAAAAAGATGAAGAATACTCCCAGAGATGCTGAACCTGGGGAAGCAGAGAAGAAAGATCCTAGAGGTCCGAGATGCTTTGAGTGCTCAGGATTTGGGCATATACGAACAGATTGTGGGAACCTCAAGAAGGGCAAAGGGAAGGCATACAATGTGACTCTTAGTGATGAGTCAGAAAAATTTCTAGCCTTTGTTGCTCCACTTGTAGAAGAGGAGGATTCGTATTACTCAAAGCATAGCGACAATGGGGATGAACTCAAGGAGGCGTACAAAACTCTCTATGTAGAGTATGAAAAACTGAGGGAAGGACGTAAACAGCACCTTCATGATCTAAATAGTTTGTAGACTGAGAAGAGTTCCTTGCTGTGGAAAATACAAGAGCTAGAGGAGAAGTTACTAGAGACACAACTCCAATTAGAGAGAGTCGCTGATGAAAAGTTGACTCACATGCTATCAATTCAGAAGAGCCCAACCGACAAGACTGGTCTCGGGTATGTAGCTCCTCCCACTGATACTCCATCTACCTCCAGGACTGTTTTTATTAAGCCTACAGTCCCAGATCCCCCTCCTGTTGAAGATAAAGGGAAGGACAAGCTTAATGGAGATGTTTCGGGCACTCAGAAGCCCCCTTCTATCAGAAGATCTCCTATATGCCATCACTGAGGTTTAAGTGGGCATGTCTGACCTTAGTGCTCCCTTCTTAAAGCACAAAAGGCGAAGGCCAAGAAAAAAGTACCCAGACAAGCTAATCATGGCACTTGAACTCTAACCTAGCATCAGATTCCATGGTATCAGGCTCCTTATCATCAAGCACCATGATATCAAGCTCATTGGTCTCATGCACCACAATACCAAGCATCTCAGCATCAGCGACCTCAGCAGCGATTTGTACCTGCCAATCACAGTGGCAAATCCAAGAACAAATCCAAGCACTCGAAAAGGTCGCAGAAGGTGGAAGATGATCAATACTACAGAGAGCCACCTATTTGGATGCAAAGCATGATGGAGTGGATGGGTCAGCAGATGAAGTCCTGCCAGCAACCACCCATTGGAAGGTAGGCTTGGGTCAAGAAGAAGAATAACATTCACCCATGAAGGGGAATCACCTAGCAGGAGAAGGTGTTCATGCCTAGGATTTGGTTCCTAATCCTAAGGCATCAGGTTTGATTGCTTGACCTTTACTTGTTATATTTTGTATGCAATCTAGGAACCAGTTTTATTTTGCCCCCTATTTCTCTTGAGAAAGCATTGCAGATACTTGTTGGGAAAGACAGAAAAAGCAGGTCGAGCGACTATTTTTCTGTATTGGCATCATCGAGCTTACACACGTTTGATCGTGCCTTGCATATGATGTTATTTCCATATAGCATTTTTTTTTAATAATAAAAAAAAGGGGAGAAATTGCAGGATTTTTTTCTTGGCATATTAGATAATTACATATGTTTTCACCTGATATCTCAATTCTTTATGCATTAATCTACTTTGCTTAGATAAGGTTGAAAGTTTATGACTATATCTGCCAAGTGTTTTCTTGTATATGCGAACGTTGGATAACTTCTTTCCTCATGCGATGAAAATGTACACTATCCAAGACTCTCCTAAAGGTACATCTTTCCTTCTCTGACTTTTTGTTTCTAGAAATTCTGGGTAAGAGAAGAGGTTTTTGATAAGATAGCCAAATTGACCAAATGCTAGTTGAACCTAGAACTTAAAAACTCTGGCATTTTCTCTAGGTTGCAGCATCAAAAGAATTAAGCAGTTACTATTATGAATCCTGCGCTATATATGCATATTTTCTGCTTATATGCTAAATTTGCAATATGCCTTGTCCTTCATGGTGCAAGTAAAATATTTACCTTGTCCTTCATGGTACAAGTAAAACAATTGGATGCTGCATCTTAGGGGGAGTGTATCAGATGAGGGTGGTTAGGCCCTAGTACTGAATAAAGTTTGACTTTTGACTAATCTTTCACTAATTTTCTCTCTTGTCTAGAAAATCTAGTTGCTTTTTGTCATAATAGTGAAAGTCATACCTTGTGGGAAAAGTCTTCACACACACACGCATTGCATGAGTTGAGCTGTCTATTTAAATTTTCTGTCTACAGGAAAATCTTTGTGCTGATAGAACTCTGAACTCTCTCTTATATCTCTTCTTGGTTTTGAGACGCTATTTGATTGTTTTATCAGTATATTATACATGCATGTTCAGAAGTTGATCTTAGGAAAAATAATTTCTACAAATTTTTCCTCAGTTTCTGTCTTTTCAGTGTGAAGCATCCGGACGGCCTCTTCTTGCGTCTCGACGGGTATGGCTTAGTCGTCCGGACGCGCGCGGCTCCAACGGCCGGATGGTAAGGCTACACGTTCGGACGTGCGCGACCTGTCCTCATGTTTACGAGACAATGCGCATCCGGACGGGGTTAATGATCTGTCCGGACGGGGACCCCACAGCCTCTATAAAACATGGCTGCCGCATTTTCTCCCTACCCCACAAAATCTCTCTTTTGGCTTCTAGTGAGTGATTTCTCGCGAGTTTTTGCATTATCTCGCTCTCTTTTGTCTTTTTGTGCAAATCTCTCACATTCCAGGTATTCTTCTAACTTTATTCTTTTCAGTTTAGTTTAAACTGTTAGAATTTTGATTATTTTAGGAATGTTGTTGAGAGTATATCTGCTGTGTGGGATTATCTGGTTCGGTATTATTGTGGACTGTATTGTGATATTTTCTGTCTGTAATTTTTGGAACAGTCTCTTTTACTGCTGTTATAATGCCGGATTTTCTATGTGCACTAACAAGATTATTTCCTTTGGATTATTCTTGGCAAATCTTGTTGGTTTCTTTTTGCAGAATCATGTCTGCAGGTAGTCCACAGCGCAGGATCTGCCAGAGGACAAAGGGAGATAGAGCAGCCCTCAGAGCCAAAATTATGGACCGACCAGTCATTGCCGAGAGGAATGTGGTCCGTTCCGATATCATGGTGGCTCCTCTGGATAGTATCCACGACATTATCCAGACATATCATTGGGGATATCTACACTCATGTGACTGCGTTGTGTACACCAAGCTAGTCAGGTTGTTCTACCAACCTTGAGGTGGTACAGGATGATGACCACGGGTTGGTGCTTCAATCCACTGTTGGAGGGCATACTATCACTGTTGATCCTCAAATCATCAGTCAATTCATAGGAGTCCCTGTTCTCTAGATCCCTGGCAGCCCATATTCGAGAATTCTTTCATGCCGTTCCCCAGGGAGAAGAGCATGCCACCACCATCAGGATCAGTGCCCTATCCACTCCTCACCGCATGTTGGCCAAGATTGTTCAGCACAACCTATGGCCTGTTGTCAGGCACAGTGACCTGATTTTGAAAAGAGCCCAGTTTGTCTATGCAATCAGTCTTCGCTTGCCGTTCTGCCTATGCAAGCATATTTTGGGTGTTATTCTAGAGGCCCGTGATGAGGGAAATGCTGGTCTTCCATTTGGCTGCTTGCTCACAGAGATTATTCTGCAGTCAGGCATTAGTATTGCTGGCGAGCCAAAGATGAAGATCCAGGATCCCCTTAGCAAGCAGACTCTGATGAAGTCAAATGCTCGGCTGCGATGCGATGAGCAGGATGATGATGTGCCCCCGATTTCTCCTATTCCTGTTGGCATTCCAAATGTGGCGTCTTCTTCTCAGACTGTTCCACCACCACAGCCGGATGTCAGCTATTCACAAATTATGGAGGCATTGGCCGCTATTCAGGGGTCATGAGTTATATCCAGCTCTCCATGTCATCCATGCAGCAGTCCATCTCGGCCATGCAGCAGGAGGTTCACTCAATCAACCTCCGTGTGGAGTAAAATCAAATTGATCTCCGAGAGTGTCTCAAGTTCCACCACCCATCCAGCAGCGATGACGAGGATGATGCACCGATGGTCGAGGCTACTTGAGCTTATTTTGTTTTGTTGTTGTTTTACTCTTTTGAGACATTTGTGTTATCCTTTTGATAATCTGCTACATTTTAAACTCCTGGATATTTTATTACTCTGTTTACCCTAGTCCTTCTGAGACCTTTAGGGGGAGTAATTTTTGGTGTATTTCCATTTTATTACTCTATTTTACCCTTTGTCCCTTTGTGACAAAAAAGGGGAGTAATTTTTGATTTGGACCGGGATTGTATTTTTAACCGGTCAAGTGATTTTTGTCCCAAAATGGCCAAAGGGGGAGTTTGTTAGTTTGTAATTGGCCACATTCTGGTAGTCGTCTCGACTACGTGGATTTTAAATTTATAAGTTTTACCACTTCACAATAGTACGAATCAATTGTACTATAGTAAGGGTTATCGAACCACAGACATTGGAGGTTGTTTTACGTAACAGGATATCTAAAGAGTCTATTTAACTTAACTATGAAAAAGAAAACAAAAGTAAAGGTTGTAGAATTGAAGCTACAACAAGTAAGGTAATAAAGACGGAAAATGAAACAAACTGAAAAGAAACTTAGGGTATTAATCTCATCTAATCCTCAACCAATGAAATGCTTAAAGTCTATATGGATCTTCCTAACATGCATGATATGAGCGCGTAATGGGCGTCAACCATTACGACGACTTCGACATGAAAATAATTTCGTTAGGACGTAGTTATAAAGCACCTAGTTTCACATCAAACACTTACCACGTAAAGATAAATCTATAATTGAAAAAACATTTATACTACCAAAGGTGTGGGGGATTGATGCTCCCTAGCTTACTACTCTATAAAACATCCTAATAAGCATACACAATACATGAACATACTAGTTAGGCCACAATGATAAAATATCTAGTTTCACACTGATCTATTTCACGTAAAAGTTACACTACAATTGAAAAACATTTTAGACTACCAAAGGTGTGAAACAACCGATGTTCCCTAGCATACCCTATAAGGTGACTCTAATAGGTAAACATGCATCATGTCAAATAGAACCATTGCACAAGACATCATTCTCTTTCAAAAATGTTGATTTTATTCATGAATCTAAGAAAACTCATAGACAAGCATAACTCTTTTTCATGAATAATTAGATTGAAATATTGATAACAAAACCTTTTAGCATGAGTTTTGGTATCCTCTAGTCTTATACAATCATCAAACATATCAAGAAAAACTTAAGAACATCAAGAACGCACCATGACTTTTGGAAAAGATTTGATCATACCCTGAGATGAGATTTAGCTAGACATGAAGTAAACTAATTTAAGCATAAAAATAATAAAGAAACATGATCAAAATAAACTAAAAACAATATATTGTGTTAGTATTTTGGCCTCATTCTGTGTTTGGACAAAATCACTTATGTGTAAAGATGCTGTAAACAGGGATTCCACTATTCAGAGTGATGTCAGATGATTCTGCCTGCAAGTCAGAAGAATTTCAAGTTCCCTGTCAGCCGTCCGGATGATCGAGCAATCCCGTCCGGACGCCTATTTGACCACTGTTCCATCCGTCCGGACGACGTGTCTTACCGTCCGGACTACCAAGACAGATCAGCATCATCCGTCCGGACGCTATACTGTATCGAGAAGGTTCTATCCAGCTTGCATCCGTCCGGACGTTTCAGTAGCACGTCCGGACGCCTCTCAGTACTCGATCAATTTTTGATTTCTTTCCAAGTTCCAAGAAAGGGAAGATCAATCAACCGTCTGGAAGATGTGGTATCCCGTCCAGACGCGCGTCTCCTTAAGGCAAGAATCGCAATTCAAATATCACCGTCCAGACGTCTGACAGCTGTGGTCCGGACGCGTGTTCATCAAAGAAGGAAATTGCCGATTCGACTTCAACTGTCCGGACGACTGCTCCTCATGGTCCGGACGCACGCATTGCAGATATGGAAATTGCGTGTTGAAGAATTGTCGTCTGGACGTTCATCCCCTTGGTCCGGATGCTCGAAAGCCTAATAAGGAAATTACTTACAGTGGATGTGCGACCGTCCGGACGATGTGCCATCCCGTCCGGACGAGGCTCTTAAACAGAAAAGATTTCCTCGTGAAATTTTTGGAAAATCTTGTCCTACAGTTGTCCGTCCGGACGGCCCATGTCCCCCGTCTGGACGGCGCCCAGGTATATTTTGCCTGACGCTCATTTGAGTCCCCAGCCTATAAATAGAGGCCCATGGGCATTGAGAACTGCAAGAATTTGGTGTGAATTCCATTAGAGCTCAGAGAAGTCATCAATCCCTCTGAAGCCGTTTTACAAGTGTGTTGTGCTATAAACCGAAGTCTATCTTAGAGGTCGGCTCTAAGATAAAGGATTCCATTGAAGAGCCCTTCAGGTAGGAGAACCTGGTTGGGAAGCGTTCGTGTTGGGTTACACGTCAGAGATCAAGGTACGACCACTACATCGGTACATGTGAGTGTTACTATCTTGTATCTAGCTTTGTCTTCTGAATAGTGGAATTCTTGGGTTTAGCTGCCCCGGAGTGGTTTTTCTCTTGATTGAGTTTCCACTTCGTCAACAAAAATCTGTGTGTCATTTATTTTCCGCTGTGCTTTAATTTTTGTTGACACTTATGCACACACTTTATTTTTAGAAGTCAATTTCAATTTTCATATTGAAAGTATGGAATTCGGATTACATAAAAGAAATGAAAAGCATTAGAGTTAACTAAAAAGATACACCTGAGAAAATCGAAGCTCCCAAAAGATGCATGCCTATCTCTCTCACTCATGCCTCATATATATAGAGGATGAGATTACAAAATAATATCTAAAGAAGAGATAAGATAGGATATGATAAGATAAGATATGATAGGATAAGATAAGATAGGATAGGATAGGATAGGATAAGATAAGATAGGATAGGATAAGAGATATTTGGAAATATCTAAGATATTTTGGAAATATCTAATAATATCTATGAAATATCTAGGAAATATCTAAAAATATCTAGGAAGAGTGACATGTCAACATTGTTCCAGATTGTTTCGAAAATATCCAAATTCAATCGATCGATTATAAAGTCGATCAATCGCATTCGTGGTTGCCCTGTCTCGATCGATCGCATCTTGCACGATCGATTTTTCTTCGACTGGTGATTCGATCGATCGATTATAAAGTAGATCGATTGATTTGCCTTAGCCGATTCTTCACTTGGTAGGAACAACTTTGAACTCTAGAAATGACCAAATTGCCCTTGATGTATTTTCAGGTCTAATTCGGGTGTTTTGAACTAGATTTCAATTAAGACCTAAAAATAAGACAAAACACTAAAACACAACAAAACTTTATATTTACAACGCAAACTAGGTATAACAAATGTAAATTAAGGGGTCTTGAATCAAATAATTCAAGACTTATCACATTCAGTTGGACAAATCACTTCTTTGTAAAGATGCTTTTTAACAGAGAATCCACTATTCAGAAGTGGTTCTAAAAGATTCTGCACAGTTTGCAAGTCAGAAAATTCGGTTCCCTGTTAGCCATCCGGATGCCCATCTGTCCTAAGTGCCAGCCGTCCGGACGACATGTCATACCATCCGGACGCCCATCTTTCTAAAGCATCATACGTCCGGACGATGAGAACTTTCAGTCTGGACCTTCCCTGTGTCGAGAAGTTTCGAACTGCTACAGCTTGCATCCGTCCGGATGTTTCAGCAGCACGTCCGGACGACTCTTAGTGTTCGACAAGCTTCCAGATTACTTTCCAAAGCACGGTTATAGGAAGATCGCTGCAACCACTCGGACGCGCTCATCCATAAGGCAAGTATCGCAATTCAAATCCAGACGTCCGGACAACGGTCCTCATGGTCCAGACACGCGTGCATCAGATATGGAAATTACGTGCATCAAATCAACCGTCTGGACGATCATCCCCCTGGTCCAGACACGCGAAACCTTTATATGAAAATTACTTGTAGCGGACGTACGACCGTCCGGACGACAGGGCACCACCGTCCGGACGCGGCTCAAAAATAGGAAAGAATTTCAGCGAAATTCTCAGACAATTGATCACATAGTTGTCCGTCCGGACGGCCCATGTCTACCGTCCGGACGGCGCCTAGTTTTTATCAAGCCAGATGTTCATTTGAACCGTCAACCTATAAATAGAGGTCCCTAGGCTTGAGAAAAGCAAGAATTCAGTATTGAATTCCATTAGTGCTTAGAAAGCTATATTGTGAGATTATTGAGTTGAGTTGATCTCTCTAAAGCCGTTGCTGTGTGTGCTGTTGCTGCGCTTAATTTGAAGTCTATCTTAGAGGTTGGCTCTAAGGTAAAGGATTCCATTGAAGACCCCTTCAGGTAGGAGACCTGGTTGGGAGGCATTCGTGTTGGGCTACACATGAGAGTGCAAGGTACGACCACTAAATCAGGGGTATGTGAGTGCTACTACTTTGTAACTAGTCTTGTCTTCTGAATAGTGGATATCCTGGGTTTGGCTGCCCCAGAGTGGTTTTTCTCATATTGAGTTTTCCACTTCGTTAACAAAAATTCTTGTGTTATTTAAATTCTGGTCTGTTATTATTTTGTTAACACTTTGTGCACACACACACTTAGAAGTCAATTTCAATTTTTCACTCCCCCTTTTTGTCTCAAAAGGACAAAAGGTAAACAGAGTATAGAAAGACCACAGTAATAAAATACTCCCCCTTAAAGTCTCAACAGGACAAGGGTAAACAGAGTATATAAAATCCATAGACAGAAAAGGTTCTAAAATCCTAAACAATAGGAAAATAAAGAAGAGTCTGCAAGTGGCCCAAAAGAGAGGAACAAAAATCCTTCAAGTACCAAATCCTACCGATCCACTGAAATCAAGTAACCGAGAGAAAACCGTATAAAAGGTTGGATTTGAACTACTTCGGCTTCTAGCTCCAGAAGCCGGGAACCATGGACTGAAAAACCTTCAGTCGCTTGATTTTGCAAAGCCTGAACCTGGATATCCTCAAATTAACATCCTCTAAGCAACTGGTCTGCAAGATAAATGAGGAGATTCACCATTGAACCTTTAACTGATGCAGATCTGAGGGAGATGCTATGGAATACTCTGCATGAGCGTGGGGAAAAGGCTCATCTTAATCCTGAGACCTTTAGAATTTGAACATCCGACTTCAACAACAATCAGTTTTCTAGAGGATCCATCTGTCAAATATTGTGCTGGGAGCTGCTGGACGACATATTCCTGAAAAGATTTAAATAGAAATATTTCTAAAAATAACACTACAAAGAAATATTAGATCATGTTAGTCCAAAAAAGAAAGTGGTATTATGACAACTGTCAATTGGATGCCCAAGTATTACAAAAGCAAATATCGCAATCCAAATGACCCAGATATATCAATATTAACCCAACACACAGACAAAATAAGATTTTCATGCATAATCTCTCAAGAAAAAAATTCCAATCACCAAATATTCCAATATTCTAAAAAGCACAAAAACTTAAAAGAACAAAGGAAGATACAACAAATACCATGGAATGAGAAGAAATGTGCAGAGAATGCCAAAATCTCAGGAGAAATCCGCGAGAAAAACACACAACATGACATGATAAATCAATAAAAATGCAAAGATGTGTGTATGGCAGAGAAAGAGACCCAAGTCTTAAACCTGTAAAGATCCCGTCTGGACGTGTCACTTAACCGTCCGGACAACGTACAGCAAGACTGGTCTTGTCCGAACGTAAGAATAGGTCCATCCGGACACTTCACACTGAAGATCTGAAACTAGAGAAAAATTTATAGAAAAATATTTTTCCCTAAAGTTAACTTCAGAACATGCATATATAATCAACTGATAAAGCAGTCAAATAGCATTACAAAAATATGCAAAGATATAAATAAGAGTTATGTATTCAATAAGCACAAATTTCCCTGTAAATAGAAATTTTAAATAGATTACTCAACTCATGCAATGCGTGTGTGTGTGTGAAAGCTTTCTCAATAAGGTATGAAGTTCACTGATATGACTTAAAGCAATCGAATTTTCTAAACAAGAGAGAAAATCGATGATTAATCAGTTAAAAGTCAAACCTTATCTTACTAAGGCCTAACCACCCTCATCTGATACACTCCCCCTAAGATGCAGCACCTAATTGTTTTTACTTGAACAATGAAGGATAAGGTAAAATTTTTACTTGCACCATGGAGGACAAGGTATAAAGCTAATTCAGCACAGAAGTAGTGAATATAAGCATATAACAAGGAATTCTGAAGAATAACTGCTTATTTCTTTTTGGTGCTGCAACCTAGAGAGAATGCTAGAATTTTTAGGCTCTAGGTTCAACTAGCATGTTGGTCAATTTGACCATCTTACCAAAAACATCTCTCTCTTTAGAATTTCCAGAAGCAAGAAGTCAGAGAGGAAAATGATGTACCTTAGGGGAGCCTTGGATAGTGCACAATTTTTCATCGCATGAGAAAAGCAACTATCTAGCATTAAGATGCACATGAAAACTTAGCAGATATCAGACATAAACTCTCAATCATATATAAGCATATTCAATTAATGCACAATGAACTGAGATATCAGGCAAAAACACATACAATATCTGAAAAGCTATCAAAAGAAAAAATAAAATTCTACATCTTCTCCCCCATTTTTTTTTTTTTTGTTGAAAACAATAAAATAAAAAAACAACACGGACATGCTTATGGAAAAGGAAATAACATCTAGTCCAAGCATGTAAGGTAAAATCAAACCTGTCCTCAGGGAGAGAGGTTTAGAAATACCAAGACAGAAAAGTAACTGCCCGACGTGCTTTAACTGTTATCCCCAAAAAAATATATGTATAAGTTTCTTAAGATACCAAGAGAAAATATGGGGATAGAATAATGGTTCCTCAAACAGAATGCAAGACACGAATAGGATATGACATAATAAACTATGCAATGCAAACATACCTGACATGCACTAGGATTTAGGAACCAACATCCTATGCATGGTGAGACTTCACCTTTACTAGGTGAGTCCACTCCCCCTCAAGGGGTGAATGGTCTCATCATTCTTGACCCGTGGAGATGGTTTGTGGGTTATATCCATGTTGGCCATACTCTTTAGCATACCTTGTATTAGGCTCAGCAATCCTTCATAGCTGTAATGCCCCAGATTTTTAAGACATATTTTTATAATAAAATTTATAAATAATCATTCGATTTATAAACTATAAATATTTTTCAAACTGATTTTTAATGAACCGGTGTTTTGGAAAACTGATAATTATTTTTATCACCAAATATATATTACTGAGTTAATATAATAGTAGACGGATAATTAACCGTAAAAATTTAATTACCCTATTTTCATAAATTGGTAATATATTGTTTAATATATATTTTTGTTTAATTATTCGGATAAATTATTTCATAAATTTCTCCACTCAGCCGCCCTCTCCACTCGGTTGTTTATGAATTTTCCACTGCAACAAATTGACAATCATCTTCTCCACCTTACAATTTTAATATTATCTGAACAATCATCTCCCTGAACAGTGCATCTTCCCTGAGCTATTGCGCTATCTTCGTGACCCAACCATAAGATTCATAATCTCCACTGCATTTAATTAATCTCCCACCTTCTCCATTAGAGTTCAAATTAATCCTTCACTGCGAATCATACACTGCGAGTCTGCGCCACCAACTCAAACCCACTCTGCGTAGTGCTCACCAAACCCACTGTGACTATTATAACTCTCCCACTCATTTCTCTCGCGCTTATAAAACGAAGCTACATTTCCTGCAAATCACACATAGAAGAACAAAGCAAACAGTGAGCTGAGACTTGAATCATGAGAGACCCGAGAGAGTGAGAATACAGAGGGAAGAAGAGAGATTTAGAGAGGCAGAATCAGTGAAATCGAGAGAGGGAGAAGCTGATTTGCAAGAGAAGTGGGTAACCACCGAACACTTCAGACCCGTGACCCAACAAATCCAGCAACCCAGAACCGAAGCCCAGCAGATTTCCAGCAAACCGGCAACCCCGTGAACCAGCCGTGCAACCCAGTAGCTGAACCACCGAGAACCCAGCAGCTCGACGATCCCAGCAAGAACCCAAACTGTCGTGACCCAAGCTCGTGACCCACAGTTTCCGGCCGTGAACCGTGCCGCACCAGATTCCCAGCAACCCGACGAACTACCCGTACTGAACGCACTGAGACACACCTTTTACGAGCACTTCTGTGCCGGCCAGAACGCGACGGCCGCCGGTGGATCCGTGCGGTGACTCCACTGTTGTGAACTCAGAGCCATACTTGATTACACTGTGGACCCGTGAGCCTAACAAAGCCACTGACTTCAGCGGAACCAGAGACCCAGACCCCGAACCCAGATCCCAGCCGGACCCGACACTGCCCGTAGTTGTTCAGAACAAAACAAAAACAGAACCACAGTGATCCGCAACCCAGAAAGCCGTGAAACCAGGACTTCTGCCAACCCGTGGACTTGAATCCATGACCCAAATCCAGAACCGGAACCCCAATCCAGAAGAATCATGGGCTGACCCAGCCCATCTCAACGGCAGTCCAGAAACCCGTGAGCCCAGCCCGTACCACAAGCCCACGACGCCCCGATTCAGCAGTAATCCAACCCGATCCGTACACCTTCAGATCCGTAACCCGGAAATCCGGTGAACCCAAATCAGCAGCGATCCGTGAAGCCCAAAACTGTTAGTCCAGAAAATTTGGCAACCCTTGAACCGAAGCCCATCAAATCCAAAAGCCCGATCGGCTCAGCCCAAAACCGTAGCCCAATCGTGATCCATCTCAGAAACCCATAACCTGTGAAACCTAGCCCAGAACCAGAAACCCATTTAACCCAGAACCCGATCAGATCATAACCCATAACCCGTTAAGCCCAAACCCATGAACCACCTGAGCCCATAATTCAGAAACCCATAACCCGATCTTCAGCCCAAAGCCCGAAGCCCAAACCCGGATCCAGTAACAACCCAACCCTTTTTGTTGTGCAACCCGGACAGCCCATAACCTGAAGACCCGACCCAGAACCCGGACCCATACCCGTGACCCGAACCGGAAACCCGACCCGCCGGTGACCCATCTCCGGCGACTTTCCGGTGACTTTTCCGGCGAATTTCCGTGACCGAACTTACTATTTTCACTAGATTTTCTAGTGAAAATTCTTAATGAGATATACTAAGAACTATACAAGAGGAGTAAAGCTCGATCCCGATATTAATGGGAAATCCAAGTAAGGGAACCCTTTACCCCTTCTCAAATTATTATATTATTTTAATTATTCCTTTATTTGCAAAATTTCGATTAACTATTTTGATTCGGTATTTCAAATTATTTTATTTATATAAAGGATTTGTTGGTTTTGATATGAAAGTTTTGAGTATAAAAATGATATTCTTGAAATCGTGATTTTGAGTAAAAAACCCTCCAACACGTTGCCCTATATATACTAGTAAAGAATGAGAAAGTTTTGTGAGAAGTTATACAAGAAAAGAATGAGAAAGTTTTGGGAGAAAACTCTTTGAGTTATATATAAAGGAGAAATATTTTTGAAAAGGGCACGTGTGTGGAGGAGACTATTATTTGGGCCCTAGACCCGCAGAGATTCGAGACCTTTCAAGATTTAGCTCGGTACCGTAGCTCGAGATGGAAGCGCACCCGCTGGTTCGCTTAGTGACAGCGGTATCTGTCTCTATGTCAGTCTAAGTGCACTTCAATTAATTAGCTGACGGGGGTGGGGCCTGTGGCCACAGGTAAACCGCGTTACTCACCCAAGGTCACAGCAACGACCGCGCAACCCTACGTACACAGGGCGTAATAGTGTATTGGGCATATTATGAGTAATGATTATTTCCAAACATATATTATATATATTATCTTGTGTATAAAAAGGAGTTTTTGACAAATGTTTTGGAGAATTATAAAAGGGAGTTTTTGACAAATGTTTTGGAGATATTTAAAAGGAGTTTTTGACAATTGTTTGAAGATTTTCAAAAGAATTTAACTCAACTGTTTTATGGTTGAGGATTCCTTACTGAGCATGTTTTTTTGTGCTCACCCCTTATTTTGTTTTTGTTTTCAGGTTATGAACAGGGAGACGTAGGTGGCCGGGATGGGATCTAGGAATGCATTAGGACATTTCATTTATATTACCCCATAATTTTCAGTTATTGTATTTTTACAATTAAATGACCGTTTCCGCATTTATTAAAAACTCTGAGATTTTGAAACCATTATTATTTTTATTAGCATACTAGTTAAGATATTTGGCAGACCTTACGAATCTTTGCAGTTTAAAGAGAAAAGTGACGAACCTAACCCATAGCGGTTTGGGGGCGTTACAATAGCCATGGCTGCCATTGGGCTTCTGCAGCTTTCTCTTGTAGCGCCTTGATTTTTTCTTCTTTGGTTTGCCACTCTGATTAGCAGGAACAAACTTCTGTTGATGCCGCGGAGCCTAAAGAGCCATCAGAGGTAGAGTACCTAATGTAGCTCTTGTTGGTAGCACCCTTTGAATCTTCGACTTCTAAGCCTAGAGCTGTGGACATTTGGGTCGGATGTTACCGGTGATGCCGTAATGATGACAGGTGGGCAAGCTTCTTTTGTTTGAATGCTTCTTTACATTCTCTGCAGAATTATGTTTAACATTCTTACCAATAACATTGTCTTTACCTTTTATATGTCTCCTATGCGGAGGGACATATTTTGATGAGAAAGAATCTTCAACTTCACTTTTTCTCAGAGCATTCTGCTTAATCCAAGGCCTGTGGGATTTCAACAAATAACAATTTGGCCTAATATGACCAATTTTCCCACAATTATGACACGTAGGAACAAAATTACCTCGTGTTCCTGATTCCTTGGACTTTGGCATCACATGATTATTTAAGCAAAAAATTTCTAAACAAGTTGTATCTACTATCACAGGCTTAATATCAATAGAATCTAATTAAGAATCAGAGGCATGTGAAGTAGAAGTACTCATATCATCAAAAGTTAAAGCAGACTTGTTAGAAATATCTGAATGAATACAAAGCATGCTTTTCAAATTATCACTTGAGAATTTTTTCAAGAGATATTCAAATTCTTTTAATTTATTCTCAAGTGTATCAATAATGTCAAATAGCATGGTATTCTCAGATCTCAAAGAGTCAATCAAAACATGTGATTCAGATAACTGAACAATCAAAGACTCTTTTGGAGAAACAATTTTATCCAATTTAGCAAAAACTTTAGAGAGCTCAATATCATAACTTTCTTCAGATAACTGACAGAAATTCATGATAAAAGGTGTAATCAAAAAAATAGAAGTCACAAAAGATAAGGATCACACTTAGGAAATAGATCCGTTAAACGAAGTGTACCCGCTTTGATACCAATTGAAAATTATTGGACTTCTAATTAACTATGTGTGTGAATAATATGCAACAAAATATTAAATGCGGGATTTAAAGGAGACAAATATTTTGTTGACGAAGTGGAAACTCAATTAAGAGAAAAACCACTCCGGGGCAGCCAAACCCAAGATATCCACTATTCAGAAGACAAGGCTATTTACAAAGCAGTAGCACTCACATACCCTTGATGCAGTGATTGTACCTTGAACTCTGACATGTAACACAACACAAACACCTCCCAATCAGGCCTCCTACCTTAGGGGGTCTTCAATGGAATATTTTACCTTAGGGCCAACCCCTAAGATAGACTTCACAGCTGATCAAATCACACACTGGCAACAGCTAGAGAGTTAGCAGATCTTCAATATCTCCCTAAACACCCTCTCTAAACTATAAGGAATTCACTATCGAATTCTGTACATAATGCATGCCTAGAGCCTCTTATTTATAGGCTTTACAAGTCCTAATTCTAGTCATAATTGGAGTCTTTGGCACGCGCATTCGGACAGCAGGCTTGGGTGTCCGGACTATCAACTGTTTCTGTGTCTGAAAAGTAATTCTAAAACTTCTCAAATTTTGACAGGCCATTCGTACATTTCTATTGGCCTTGTGGACCATCAAGTTACAGAAATTTTTTGTTAGCTTTCCAATGACGCTGATTTTGTCCCAATCTGATATTTGAGCAGAAAGTTATGATCAAAATACTGGAGGGTGTCCGGACGGTGTTGCCCTAGCGACCGGACGGTTGCACTTCTGCTGTAAGCAATTTCCATAATAAGGTTTGAGCATCCGGACCATGGAGTCTAACGTCCGAACAGTTGAACTTCTTCTGCATGACTTGCCTTGTTAAGGATAGCATCCAGAAGGTAATATCACATCGTCCAGACGATTGTAGCTGTCTTCCAATATCTGTGTCTGAGACAAAAACCCTATTACTTGTCGAACACTGAATGGCATCCGGACGGTATTGCCACGTCTTCCGGGTGGATGCACTTGAACGTTGGATTCTTATTGAACTCTGAATAGCGGCCAGATGATTTGCCATTACGTCCGGACGGATGCAATCTTGAACAATTCAAAGTTTCTAGACACTGATGGGCGTCCGGACGAAAAGTTCTCGTCGTCCGGACGGATGTTGCTGACTAATGAGCGTCCAGACATTATACTGAGTCGACCGGACGGAAGCTTGGGATCCGACTTCTCTAAGTTGGAATCTGTACAGAATCTTCCTTGAACATTGAAATAGCCTTCTTGAAGCTTGTGACACTTGCAACTTGTCATAATGAGGCTCTTTCCATATCAGAGAAATAAACTCTTAATATATGAAAACTATGAAATAAACGGCATCCCTGTGAAAGCAACAACATTATGTAGAAGTGATTTTGTCCAACACAATGCAGCCAACACAAAAAGAATATATTTCCAAAAATATCACAAAAATGTTAAATCCAGTTAGTCCTAACGAAAAATCAGCATTATAACGGCAGTAATATGGACTTTCCAAAATTACATAAATATAAATAAATAGCCCAAAACACTTCAAATGATGATAGGAAAAATATAACCCAATCTCAGCAGCTGAAAAATAATCAATCTCATGCATTATTTATCTCAAAAACATTCCAAAATAAATCTCAATATTCTAACAGTTAATAAAAAATGACTAGAATATAAGAGACATAACAAAGTACCTGGGAATGGAGAAAGTATGCAGAAAAAGACAAAAGATGACGAAAAACTCATGAGAGAACTCGAGAAATCTGCACAAAAACGCAAGAAAAACTCAAGAGAAAAAGTAAAAACCGAAGAACTGTGCGGCGCAAGGAGAAAAAGATGCGGATTCTAAACCTGTAGGGCACCCGTCCGGACGTGCCACTTAACCGTCTGGATGGCTACTGCCAGATCAGCATTCGGCAAGGTCGCACGCATTCGGACTCCAAGCCAAGTCCGTCCGGACGCTTCACACTTAAAAACAAAGTTTTGGGAAAAATTTTGCAGAAAAATAATTTTTCCTAAAGTTAGTTTTAGAACACGCATGCATAAATAACTGAAAAGAAAGTCAAATAGCAATTCAAAAATATGCAAAGATACAATTGAGAATTAAGTATTCAATAAGCATAAATTTCCCTGCATATAGAAATTTTAAATAGATGACTTAACTCATGCTATGAATGTGTGTGTGTGTGTGTGTGGAAGCTTTCTCAATAAGGTATGATGTTCGCTACTATGATTTAAAACAAATAAATTTTCTAAATGAAAGAAATATTCAAAGTTAGATCAGTCAAAAATTAAATCTTATTTTACTAGGGCCTAGCCACCCTAATCTGATACACTCCTCCTAAGGTGCATCACTTTTCTTTTACTTAGTTCGTTAGTAACCGTCTATTTCCGCAATGATTTGGTCACTGACTCTTTCTATAGAAACAAGTGCAAGAACAGATTTTATAGCACAATAAGCAGTCTATCTTTTTGTTTATTCAAATTTACTAAAAATTAAATGCTTTTTATCACTTAATGCTGCAAACTAGAAAGAATGCCATAATTTATGGGTTCTACGGTCAACTAGAGAATTGGTCAATTTGACCATCTTAGCAAAAAAAATCTATCTTATCAGAGTTTTCAAAAGTTAAAAATCAGAGAGTAAAAAAAATGTACCTTAGGGGGGCTTTGGATAGTGCACAATTTTCCATCGCATGAGAAAAACAACTATCTAACATTAAGATGCAACAGGAAAACTTAGCAGATATCAGGCATAAACTCTCAATCATATATAAGCATATTCAATCAATGCTCAATGATCTGAGATATCAGGCAAAAAGACATGCAATATCTGAAAAGCTATCAAAAGAGAAAATAAAAATTTTGCATCTTCTCCCCTAAATTTTTTTTTTTATGTTGAAAAAAAAAATAAGATAGAAAAACAACAAAAACATGCTTATGGAGAAAAGAAATAATTTCTAGTCCTAGCATATAAGGTAAGAGCAAACCTGATCTCAGGGAGAGGTTTGGAATTACCAAGACAGAAAAGCAGTCGCCCGACGTGCTTTTTCTTTCATCCCATTAAATACCTGCAGAAATTTTTCTCAAAGCAAACAAGACAAAATATGGGGATATAAAATATATGGTTCCTCAAACAGAATGCAAGGGATGGAAAAGATATAACATGATAAACAATGCAATGCAAACATACCTAACATGCACTAGGATTTAGGAACCAAAATCTTAGGCATGGTGTGACTTCACCTTTACTAGGTGAGTCCACCCCCCCTCAAGGGGTGAATGATCTCATCCTTCCTTACCCATACCTTCTTTACCTGAGAGGTAGGGTTGTAAGCCATGTCCAATTTGTCCAAATTGACTAGGACATTCTTCATCATGTAGACAAGCCCTTCATAGATTTGAATTTCCTTAGGCTCATGAGGCTTCACTCTGAAATATTTGGCCTTGGTGTGGCCATTCTTGCCCCTGTGACGACATGAGGGAGAACCACTTTAAGGGTATTAATGCTTTTGCCGAAAAGCATGATGAGGCTTGGAAGGTTTAAAGCTAGACTTACATGTCTTTGGTTCATGCTTCTTGATCCGAGATTTCTGAGAACGGATCTGAGGACAATGTGGCTTGATGTGTCCAGAGACACCACAATGATGGCAGGTAGGTTGACTTCGTTTGCTGGAATGCTTCTGAGCAGGCTCTGCAAATTTAAGGTTAGCATTATCACAAATAACAAAGTCCTTACCTCTTTGAGATATGTCTCCTATGGGAAGAGACATATTTATCTGAAGAGGGTTTCTCACCACTGCCCTTTTTGGGAGCATCCTGCTTATTCCAAGGTTTCTGGGATTTTAACAAATAACAGTTTGGTCTAATGTGACCAATAATCCCACAGTGATGACAAGTAGGAACAAACTTACCTCGAGTTTGTTTCTCTTGATAATAATTGAATTTAGGCTCCACATTATTTTTTTAAGCAAGAATTATCACATTTATCTAAACAAATTGTATCTACTATCACAAGCTTAATAAAAAGAGAATTTAATTTAATTATGCCAAGCTTGTTAAAATTATCTGTATGAATACAAAGCATGCTTTTTAAATTATCACTAGAGAATTTTTTCAAGAGATCTTTAAATTCTTTTAATTTATTCTCAAGTGTGTTGTGAGTTTTAAAATACTTGCAAGCGCTCGAATCATTTGCAATATAGTGTATGTGCAAGTGCGAGGTCGAATCCACATGGAATTGCATTGTAAAAATTAATTTCTATTTAACTAATTTTATTTTAACCCAATTCCAAATTTTGGGATTTATGCAAAATAACAAACTAAATAAAACTAAATAAAAAACCATAGATAAAATAAAAAGCACTAAGGTCTTCAGAATCCACCTCACCAAATCAAAGCACATATTCTCATGCGAATCGCAATTAAATCTTATGCATGTTCTAATTTTCATAAAATTACCTATTGAAAGGTTAAATGGATCCATCATTTCTACAAATCACAATGAATATCCAATTTAATTCAAAATCATCAAATGTATCCGTTTAATTAACAAATCATAATGGGTATCCAAATTAAATCAAAAGTTCAATGTATCCGTTGGATGAAACACATTGAATATCCAACATTTGCACATATATTAATTGAAACAATCAATTAAAAGAGTTTTAGTCTTTTAATTGAATTGAAATGAACATACATTTGGATTGTGCAAACAAAACATGAAAATACGAAATCTAATCAATGACGAAGCTTCATCTTCAACCTTAGTTGAAGATTTAACCTCTCATAACTTAAAACAAAATACTAACTTTTATTAAGAACATACAAAAAATAAATAAATGATAATAAGAATAATAATAATAATAATTGAGAGACTTACCAACGAAAAAAAATGCAAGAAGAAAATAGTGTAAAAAGAAAACACACCAAACTGCTAGGAGGAGGAGAAACGTGAACGACATTGTGTCTCACTCACGACCCTCTCCGGTTTATAAAAGAAGAGCAAGCTTTTAATTGGGTGCTGCTAGGGTTAAAAAAGAAACAAAAATGACGCATCTAACCTTGTGTAAAAAAATTAAAAAAAAAAAAAAAAAAACATCTTATTTGCTTTCTTTGCTCAATTCACGTACACAAGTCTTCATTTTTTTCCTTTTTTTTTTTTTTTCATGTATGTCCCACGTAACAACAAGCTTGGCTTTCCTCAATTTTTTTCTTCTTCTTTCATTTCTTTTTTCTTGGTCCTACACTTAACAGCAAGCTTCTTGACTTTCTTCAATTTTTCTCTCTTTTTGGTCTTCTACAAAATATCTCATTCCTTTTTATTTTTTTACAATTCCACATAAATACTTTCATTTTCTCTCAATGACCTGTAAACATTAAAACACTAAAACTAACCAAAACTATTAGAAAATAACAAAGTTAAAGATTTAACAAATACAAATTAAGGGGTTCAAATATACAATATTTGGCACTCATCAAATACACCCAAACTTATATTTTGCTAGTCCCTTGACAAAACAATCTGAAAAATAAAATCAAAGCAAGAAACACAAGTCCGCTGTCGAGGGAGAGACGATTGCATTTTGTATATGCAACAAGCCTTTTAAACCCCTAGGACTCCTTAGTGGACGAGTGAAGTCTCGTGAGGGTGCCAGAAATGATACCCACAAACATTTTAAAGCACTATGTTGTCAACAAGAAATAATTTCCACACAAACACTTGGTTCATACATCATGAGCAGGTTTAACAAGATGAACATCACAATCATATCAGGACATCACAAATCATTTAACTCAAAGCTGGAAAATTGAGACAACACATGTTCCAATAAGTACAAAGTGAGATTAACATAGACTTATGAGGTTTCAATTTTTCTCAAAGCTTGTGTACCCCAAAATTCATAGGAATTTTATCAAATGAAAACAACCAAGGCTTAAATCAAAAGGTGCATTTTTTTTTTTTTTTTTTGTGTGTGTAGACTGTGCAATGCCTGACTCCCTTAAGCTTTTTAACTGACCTTTGTAACGAGTGTTGGCCCAATGACTCCCAAACTAGATGATTTTAGGGCACTAGATGTAGAAACATCCCTAAGGCTTTATTATTCAAGTCAAAAAGGCTACGAAGTCAAACTAGCCATACAATCAACCAAATTTAATTTCTCATCTTTTTACGTGAATACTCAATGCTTAGTGAGGCAAGAGGTCCGGTTACTCCATGAGAACTCAAATTGCTAATTTTTTTTTTTTTAATGTAACTTTTTTTTTTAATTTAAACCAAGGTTTCATCAACAAATCATCTTACAAATCTCAAGACACAAACTCCTCAATTCAAATCTCATACCTCACACACCCTATGCTAATGTGTCTGTGATAAACAATTCAAACAAGTGAAGTCTCTCTAATCCAACATATGAGTCAAAAGATTCAGATTTCTAATGAGATGATAATGTGTTGAACACTTTAAGCAAGCCAATGAAATGCAAACCACAATTACGATGTAATCATGCTCAATCAACAACATAACATTTTTTTTTTCAAAATTTTCTAGAACAAAAAGACAAATAAAAATAAACAAACAAACAGACAGAGTGTTTTGCCATACCCCCAAACTTGAATTATACATTGCCCTCAATGTGTAGTATAGAAATACATTACCAAAAGTAAAGAAACATCAAGGTGTGAAAAAGGTTAGGGCGTCCCCCAAACTTAAACACCAAAACACCTGTCAACAAAACTAACAGGAATATTGTCCCACAGGAACAAACATCGAAAGATTAATTGCTGTCAAAAATACAATGACAAGAAATAAAATGAAAAAGGAAAGAAAGAAAATGTGCGAAAAGTAAAATGGAAAAGAAATTTTACAGTACTTTCCCCGATCATTTGGATGTCCAACCAATCACTTCCACCATTTCTTCTTTAGAATTTGATAGTCCTCTAAAAGAATGTTTCACCATCTCAGGTAGCCTACTTGCTTGCTTGTTTCGAAGGATCTTCTTAGGAAGATGGTTCCTAGATTTGTGACCTTGTGTACATAGATCATTGACAAGTTTATAATAAGATGGCTCTTTAAGGCATTGAAGAACTGAAACTTAGGGCTCATGAAGTGTCTCAAGAGGGATTGTGATGAAGGAATGAGCTTCAGTACTCACTTCCTTGCCATTGGGCAAATTTGGAGTTGGCGGGGACTCGATTTGCTCTAGGTGCTCAAAAGACTCCAAGTGCTCATCTTTCTCTTCCTCCTCAGCTACTGATGAAGATGTGTTAGGGAATGATATCTCAGCGGTTTCCCCATTCTCAGGTCGTATCTCAGGAGTGAAATCCAATAAGGCCTCAGCTTGCTCATGTATCATGTCAAGGTCCAGATCAAATTCAAGATAAGCAAAGCTCTCTTCCAAAGGATCTTCCAGACTTGGCCCATTAACAATCTCCTCAACAACTTCTTCACTCCCAAGTATGGCGGTGGCTTGGACATGCTCATGATGAGGATTGCTGGAATCAACCTCATCAATCATGTTGTGTCTTTCAACCATCAACTGACTCTGAAGCTCTTCTTCCTCTATTCTGTTTAACTCAACAACCAAACAATTAAGATGTCCTTCCAAACTTTCAATCGATGAAGTGTTGGCCATAGTGGCATTCTTCACGTCACTAAAAGATTGGCCTGTGAGATGCATGAAGGCCTTGAGAGTCTCTTCCAATGATCACTCTAGTTGTGGCACTTGAATTGTGGATTGACCAGTTCTTTCCATAAATTCCTTCAATATGTCTTCCATTAAAGATTTTTTAGGAAGAGGATCATATGATGAAGGATGGAGGACTTGGTTTTTGAACTGCGGATATTCAGGATGGTGCAGCTCATAAAATTGTGGAGCACAACTTCCCATGGCTTAAGCTTGCCACAAGAAATTAGGATGGTTGCTCCAGTCCGGGTTGTAAAAATTTGAATTTGATTCAAACCTTGGGATGGAGACATTGACATTCATTTGCTCCTAGAACTATGATAAGGATTGGAGCAATATGAACATGGTCAATATGGGTAACAATTCATATCTCACCCTCACTGGTTAGCATGCAAATACTCCACCTAAAACATGAACCATTCCTTCTTCTTTTTTTAAAGAAGATAAAATAAATAAATAAAAAGAAAAGAAAAGAATAAAAACAAACAAAGGATAATGTAAAAACAAAAACAAAATACTAACAAAAACAAACCAAAAGGAAATTGCATATTTTTTTTTTAGACAATAAAGAAAAAACAAATAAAATAAACGAAAACAATTTTATTTTTTTTGGTTTTTTTTTTAAAGAAGATAAAATCAAAAATTAAAACTAACACAGAAGCATAAAACAAAACAAAAATACCAAAAATTAAAAACTAAAACTTAAAAACTCACAAAATGGACCAAAAATAAGTTTGACAAAATTTCAAATATTGATCCGTTTTGATGTAGTCTTCGGATGTGCGCTCGAGCGCAAGATGGGTGGATGAAGTTTCGGCAGAATTGCAAAACCAATGATAACAAAAAAATAAATAAATAAATAAATAGTGAAACAGAAACAAATAAAAATAAAACAAAAAATTGCAAGAAGAAAAATAAAACAAAAGTCTACCTAAACTAGTAGAAAAATAAAATCAATTCAAACTAAAATCAATTTTCATAAATCATCAAATTTCCCGGCAACGGCGTCAAAAACTTGGTGTGAGTTTTAAAATACTCATAAGCGCATGAATCGTTTGTGTTAGTATTTTTATTGGCTGCATTATGTTAATAAAATCACTATTATGTAATGTTGCTGCTTTCACAAGGATGCTGTATATTTCAGAGTCTTCAGATATTCAGAGTTTATTTCTCTGATGTGGAAAGAGTTGTGTTATGACAAGTTGCAAGTGTCACAAGCTTCATGAAGGCTATTTCAGTGTTCAAGGAAGCTTCTATGTAAATTCCAACTCAGAGAAGTCAGATCCCAAGCAACCGTACGGACGATGTGTGATCCTGTCCGGACGCTCTTCAGTTAGCAACATCCGTCCGGACACCCCGCAGTGTCTAGAAGTTTCAGCATTGAAGACGTCCGGACGTCAGAGCAACACCGTCCGGACTCAAGGTCAAGCTTCTCCAATTTCTACACGGAGTTGGATTTCAACAATCGACACTGTTTGGGAAGTTTTTGCAAGACGTCCGGACGACGTGGCAACACGTCCGAACGATGTCCAGTCTCTGCAAGCCGTCCGGAAGACTCGGAAATACATCTGGACGATATCCAGTAATTCAGATAAGTCCAGAATTCTACTCGAATGCGGAAAGGATTTCAGTGAAGACCGTCCGGACGCTCGATCAAGCCGTCCGGACGTAAACTTGATAAAGATTGAGTTACGCTGTATCTGAAGTATATCGTAGAAAATCGTCCGGACGTGGCTAACTTCCGTCCGGACGCTTGACAGATAGAGTCCAATTTTAAGGTCTCTTAAAGCCTATAAATAGGGGGCTCCAGGTATGTGTTTTGTACAGAATTTGACAGTGAATTCCATAGTGCTTTGAGAGGGTGTTTAGGGAGAATCAAAGATCCGCTAGCTCTCAAGCCGTTGCCGATGGAAGATCAGCCCTAGGGTAAAGGAATCTATCGAAAACCCCTTCAAGTGGAAGATCTAGTTGGGAAGCGTTCGTGTTGGGCTACATGTCAGAGTTAAAGGTATGACTACTGCATAGGGTTATGTGAGTACGAGTGTCTTGTAACTAGCTTTGTTTTTGAATAGTAAATTTCTTGGGTTTGGCTGCCCCAGAGTGGTTTTTTATCTTCATAGAGTTTCCACTTCGTAACAAATATCTTGTCTTATTTAAATTCTGCATTTAAGATATTTGTTTGCGCACAAACACTCACACTTGGTTGTTTTAGAAGTCAATAAATTATTTTCAATTGGTATCAGAGCAGGTTACACTTGTGTTTTAGATTTATTTCTTAAGTGTGATCCATGACTTATTCTAACATAAATCTTCATGAGTTCTCTGAAGATGATATTTATGATTTCTCTAAAGATACCCTTTTGATAGGTAAACTCTTTAAGAAATCCAATAGAGAACTCAAGAAGATTAAGCAAGAAAAAGAGTCTTTGATTTTGCAATTATCTGAATCACATGTTTTGATTGACTCTTTGAAATCTGAGAATACCATGCTTTTTGATATTGTTGATGCACTAGAGAATAAATTAAAAGAATCAGAGGATCTCTTGAAAAGATTCTCTAGTAATAATCTGAAAAGCATGCTTTGTATTCATACAAATATGTCTAACAAGCCTGATTTAATTGTTAATGATTTAAGTACTTCTACTTCACATGCTTCTGATTCTGAATTAGATTCTGTTGATATTAAGCCTGTGATAGTAGATGCAGCTTGTTCTGAAAATTCTTACTTAAATAACTGTGTGAAGCCTAACTCCAAGGATTCAGGAACACAAGGTAAATTTGTTCCTATTTGTCATCATTGTTGGAAGGTTGGTCACATTAGACCAAAGTGTTATCTGTTAAAATCCCACAGACCTTGGAAGAAGCAAGAGGATTCCAAAAAGGGCTTTATTGAGAAAACCTCTTCAGATAAATATGTCCCGCCCCATAGGAGGCATATATCTCAAAGAGGTAAGGACTTTGTTATTTGTGAAAATGCCAATCTTAAATTTGCAGAATCTTTCAAGAAGCATTTCAGCAAAAGAAGTCAGCCTACCTGCTATCATTGTCGTGTCTCTGGACACTTCAGGCCACACTGTCCTCAGATCCGACATCAGCAGCCTCGAATCAAGAAAACAGAGCAAAAGACAGGTAAGTCTTGCTCTAAACCTTCCAAGCCTCATCATGCTTTTCGGCAACAATGGCATTATCCTCAAAGGGGTTCTCCCTCATGCCGTCTATGTGGTAAGTATGGCCACACCAAGGCCGAATGCTTCAGAATGAAGCCTCACAAGTCCAAGAAGAAACAAACCAATGAAGGGCCTGTCAACATGATGAAAAGTGTCCTAGTCAAACTAATCAATTTGGACATGGCTGACACCCCTGCCTCACAAGTAGAGAAGATATGGGTAAGCAAGGATGAGACCATTCACCCCTTGAGGGAGAGTGGACTCACCTAGTAGGTGAGGTCTCCCATGCCTAAGATTTCGATTCCTAAATCCTAGTGCATACCAGGTATGTTTGCATTGCATTGATTGTCATATCTTATGTCCTATTTTTGCCTTGCATTCTGTTTGAGGAACCACCTTTTCTATCCCTAGATTTTCTCTTGGTTGCTTTGAGAATTTTCTGCAGGTACATTCTAGGGATGACAGAGAAAGCATGTCACTGCTTTTCTGTCTTGGTATAGTCAAACCTCTCTCCCTGAGGACAAGTTTGGTCTTACCTACATGCTTTGTCTAGACATACGTTCTGTTCCTTTTAAGCATGTCTTTATTGTTTTTTCGCTTTATTTAAAAAAAAAAAAAAAAAAAAAATTGGGGGAAAAGATGCAGAATTTTATTTTTTTTATATATAGCTTTTCAAATATTGTATGTGTTTTTGCCTGATATCTCAGTTCATTGTGCATTATTTGAATATGCTTATATATGATTGAGAGTTTTTGTCTAATATCTGTTAAGTTTTCCTCTGCATCTTAATGCTAGATAGTTGCTTTTCTCATGCGATGAAAAATTGTGCGCTATCCAAAGCTCCCCTAAGGTATTTTTTTTCTCTCCTCTGACTTTTAGCTTCTGGAAATTTTAAATGAGAGAGATTTTTTTTGCTAAGATGGTCAAATTGACCAACTCGCTAATTGAACCTAGAACCCATAAATTCTGGCATTCTTTCTAGGTTGCAGCACCAAGTGATAAAAAGCATTCAAAACTAAAAATAAAAAATAAAAAATAAATGAATAAATAAAAAGATCCACTGTTTTTGTGCTATAAATCTATTCTTGAACTTGTCCCTATAGAAACAGTCAGTGACCAAATCATTGCGGAAATAGACAGTTACTAAAAGATGATGTAAAAGAAAAAGTGATGCAGCTTAAGGGGAGTGTATCAGATGAGGGTGACTAGGCCCTACTAAAATAAGGTTTGACTTTTGATTGATCTAACAATGATTTTCTCTCTTATTTAGAAAATCCGGTTGCTTTAAATCATATCAGTGAACTTCATACCTTATTGAGAAAGCTTTCACACACACACGCATTACATGAGTTAAGTTCACTATTAAAAAATTTCTATCTGCAAGGAAATTTTTGTGCTTATTGACTCTTAACTCTCAATTATATCTTGGTATAATTTTGAAATGCTATTTGATTGTTTTATTAGTTATTTATACATGCGTGTTCTGAAGCTAACGTTAGGAAATTTTTGTTCTGCATATTTCCCTCTACTTTTCAGCTTCTAGTGTGAAGCGTCCGGACGGACATGTTCTTGCGTCTGGACGTGATCGGCTCTGTCGATCTCTTATCTGACAGCATGCCGTCCAGACAAGTATGTATCACGTTCGGACGCGAGCTTTTTGCTTTCTCTGCCAAACACACATGATGTGGTCTTTTGTTTACCAAAATATATCAATAATAAATAACCACTGCAATATGACGAATCCTTGTAGGATAAGGTTATAAAGAGGGTGTCGAACCTCAAGGACTGCGTAGGTATTATTATCAAGCTTATCGAGATTAAATATAACTTAATTTAAAATATATTTGATTTGATTTTGTTTTCTAAAAATAAATACATAAAAGTAAAAGACATAACAATAAATAAAGTTGGGATGAGAGAAAGAATAGGGGATTGATTTCACCACTCACCGCATAACAATGGTCAATCATAAATTAATAAGGAAAATTCATACTATGCATGATATTGGGCTCGTCTCACTCGAGTAGTCAAGAAATTACATCTAAAGAATAAGTATAATACATCTTCGGTTGGCACGGACCGTCCACCTAACCACTAAGATGCGGTACGACCCGTCTTCCCTAGGCATGGACTAGCTACATCTTTAATAAGATATACACACAATCAATGGAATAGTATAACCCATCTTCGGTTGGCACGGACTGTCTACCTAAATTATACTAAACTAGGGTGTAGTACAATCTGTCTTCCCTAGGCATGGTCTATCTAATCCTCTTGATCATATATCAATTAAAACCGTTATATAACAATCATTCACATAATCACATAAAATATGAAGGATTGAGTTCAATCAATATAAAAGACTTTCTAAGACAAGATAAGAAATTCATAATGATTGAATATAAACATTAAAATTAATTCTCACAGTTATACAACCATCATGCATAGAGAAAATCCCAAACTAAAATACAATTAAACCATTGTTACTTGGAAAGGGTACACCAACACCCTATTAGGAATTTAGCTGCTCATCTTGGTGCTGAGATGGTCTCTTGCCATGTTCTTCTCCTCTTCAACTTGTCAAGCCTCCAAGAAGAATTTTGTCTAAAGTTAAGCACAAGCACAAGCACCAGCACAACTTCTCTTGAAGCTTAAGGGTCTATTTATAGGGACTATGAGAGGCCTAGAAGCTCTTGGAATTCCAAAAAAAATCGTCTCTTGAGTCTTCTTGTCCAAGTAGGAGATTGAAACTTCAATCCAAGTAGGAAAAGGATTCCAAATTCGTCCAGAATTGCGGTCTTTTATTTCGGGGTGATTTTGGCATAGTAAACGTCCTAATTAAGGAAAAGATATTTCTGACATATTTGTTGCATTTTTTATTAGCTTTCCAACGCCACCCATTTCATTGTAATCTAATATCTGAGCCACAAGTTATGATCCAAACACTGAGACATATGCAGAATCCAAATTTGAATCCAATCCAATTTTGACTCTTATTGGGGAAATTCCGATTTAATCATTCTCTTGATTTGATTAAACTTAACAACATCATATAGGTATTCTATTATGATTGGTTAAGCTTACAAATATCTTCTAGGTCTTCTCAAAGTGTGCTTTAACCCCAAAATTAATGGAATTAATTGTGTCTTTATTTAAAATCTGAAAACAATAAAACAACACAAAATCAAACAAATAACAATGCTAAGGAATTAACAGATATAAGTTAAAGGGCTTGAATGTGCAACTTTCGACGCTTATCAACACACACTACTTTTTGTCTGTTCTATCATGTTGTGTTGTGTGTGTTTTCTCTGGACTGATCCAGAGATTTTGGCATTCTCTGAACATCTTTTCTCATTCCCAGGTATTTCCTTTGACTTTCCTTATTCTCTTAAGCTTTAAGTAATTATGAATTGAGAGATTGTGCATGAATATCTTTTTCTGTCTTTATGCTGGATGGATATTACTTATCTATTTCTTTTGGATTGCTATATTTACTTTTGTATTTCTTTATGCATCCAATTGATAGCCATCATAATACCACATTCTTTTTGAAACTAACATGATCTAATATTTCCTTGTGGTGTTATTTTTGGATAGATTTCTGTTTAAATATTTTCAGGAATATGTTGTCCAGTGGCCTCCAACATAGTGTAAGACAAAGGGCTCTTTGGAAAACAGACCAATGTTGAAATCATATGTTCCAGAGATCTCAAATTTTAGATGAGCTCATTCCCCCTGCTCATACAGAGTCTTCCGTAACCTTTTCCTCTAGATCTGCACTAGCTAGAGATTCAGGGGTGAATCTTCTTTATCATCTTGCAGACCACTTGTCTAGAGGATTTCTTTCTGCAGATGATCAGTTTCGGGCAAGAAGACTCAAGTGACTAAAACTTTTTAGTCTATGGTTTCCCGGCATCAGGAGCTAGAAGCCGAAGTAGTTCAAATCCAGCCTTTTATACGGTTTTCTCTCTGTCACTTGATTTCAGTGGATCAACAGGATTTGGTACTTGGAGGATTTTTGTTCCTCTCTTTTGGGCCACTAGCAGACTCCTCTCTAGTTTCCTATTGTTTTGGATTTTAGAACGTTTTTGTCTGTGGATTTTATATACTCTGTTTACCCTTGTTCGGTTGAGACATCAAAGGGGAGTATTTTATTACTGTGGTCCTTCTCATTCTCTGTTTTACCATTTTTCCCTTTGAGACAAAAAAGGGGAGTATTTGTTAGTTTTGGACCAGGAATGTATTTTTAACCGGTCTAGTGATTTTTGTCCCAAAATGGCCTAAGGGAGAGTTTGTTAGTATTTTTATTGGCTGCATTCTGTTGACAAAATCACTATTATGTAATGTTGCTGCTTTCACAGGGATGCCGTATATTTCAGAGTTTTCAGATATTCAGAGTTTATTTCTCTGATGTGGAAAGAGCCGTGTTATGACAAGTTGAAAGTGTCACAAGCTTCATGAAGGCTATTTCAGTGTTCAAGGAAGATTCTGTGTAAATTCCAACTCAGAGAAGTCAGATCCCAAGCAACCGTCCAAACGATGTGTGATCCTGGCCGGACGCTCTTCAGTTAGCAACATCCGTCCGGATGACGAGAACTTTTCGTCTGGACGCCCCGCTATGTCTAGAAGCTTCAGCGTTGAAGATGTCCGGACTCTAGGTCAAGCTTCTCCAATTTCTACACGGCGTTGGATTTCAGCAATCGACTCTGTTTGGGAAGTTTCTGCAAGATGTCCGGACGACGTGGCAACACGTCCGGACGATGTCCAATCTCTGCAAGCCGTTCGGACGACTCGGCAATACGTTTGGATGATATCCAGTAATTCAGATAACTCCATAATTCTGTTCGAATGCGGAAAGGATTTCAGTGAAGACCGTCCGGACGCTCGGTCAAGCCGTCCGGACGTAAACCTGATAAAGATTGAGTTACGCTGTTTCTGAAGTATATCGCAGAAAACCGTCCAAATGTGGCTAACTTCCGTCCGGACGCTCGACAGACAGAGTCCAATTTTTAGCAGTTTTTAAGGTCTCTTAAAGCCTATAAATAGGGGGCTCTAGGTCTGTGTTTTGTACAGAATTTGACAGTGAATTTCATAGTGCTTTGAGAGGGTGTTTAGGGAGAATCGAAGATCCGCTAGCTCTCAAACCGTTGCCGGTGTGTGCTCGTTGTTTGTATGAAGTCTATCTTAAGGGTCGGCCCTAGGGTAAAGGAATCCATCAAAAACACCTTCAGGTGGAAGATCTGGTTGGGAAGCGTTCGTGTTGGGCTACACATCAGAGTTAAAGGTATGACTACTGCATAGGGTTATGTGAGTACGAGTGTCTTGTAACTAGCTTTGTTTTTGGATAGTGGATTTCCTAGGTTTGGCTGCCCCAGAGTGGTTTTTTCTCTTCATAGAGTTTCCACTTCATAACAAATATCTTGTCTTATTTAAATTTCGCATTTAAGATATTTGTTTGCACACAAAGACACACACTTGGTTGTTCTAGAAGTCAATAAATTATTTTCAGTTTGCAATATAGTGTATGTGCAAGTGCGAGGTCGAATCCACAGGGAATTGCATTGTCAAAATAAATTTTTATTTTAACTAATTTTATTTTAACCTAGTTTCAAATTTTGGGATTTATGCAAAATAACAAACTAAATAAAAAACCATAGATAAAATAAAAAGCATTAAGGTTTTCCGTTGGATGAAACACATTGAATATCCAACGTTTGCACATATATTAATCGAAACAATTAATTAAAAGAGTTTTAATCCTTTAATTGAATTGAAATGAACATACATTTAGATTGTGCGAACAAAACATGAAAATACGAAATTTAATCAATGACGAGGCTTCATCTTCAACCTAAGTTGAAGATTTAACCTCTCATGACTAAAAACAAAATACTAACTTTTATTAAGAACATAAAAAAATAAAATAAAATAAATAAAATAAAAAATCAGAGACTTTCAAAGGAAAAAAAAAATGCATGAAGAAAATGGTGTAAGAAGAAGACACACCAAACTACTAGGAGGAGGACGAGGAGAAACGTGAACGGCACTGTGCCTCACTCACGCCTCTCTCCGGTTTACAAAAGAAAAAGCAAGCTTTTTATTAGGTGCTGCTAGGGTTAAAAAAAGAAACCAAAATGATGCCTCTATCCTTGTGTAAAAAAAAAAAAAACAAAACAAAACATCTTTGATCTTTGCTTTCTTTGCTCAGTTCATGTACACAAGTCTTCATTATTTTCCTTTTTCTTTTTCTTTTTTTCTTGTAGGCCCCACTTAACAGCAAGCTTGACTTTCCTCAATTTTTTTCTTCTTCTTTCATTTCTTTTTGTTGGTCCTTCACTTAATAGCAAGCTTCTTGGCTTTCTTCAATTTTCCTCTCTTTTTGGTCTTCTACATAATATCTCATTCTTTTTATTTTTTGCAATTCTACATTAGAAAATAACAAAGCTAAAGATTTAACAAATGCAAATTAAGAAGTCCAAATATCTAATACTTGGCACTCATCAAAGTGTATCAATAGTGTTAAACAGCATGGTATTCTCAGATTTCAAAGATTCAATCAAAGCATGTGATTCAGACAATTTAATGATTAAAGACTCTTTTTCTTGCTTAACCTTTCTGAGATCTTTATTGGAATTTTTAGAATTTTTAATCAATTAAAGAAAATCCTCAAAGAGCTCATTATCAGAATTCTCTTCAGATAACTAAGAAAAATTCATGATAAAAGGAGTTAACAAAAATATGGATCACACTCAGGAAATTAATCCAAACACGAGTGAACCTGGCTCTGATACCAAATGAAAAATGATAGACTCCTAATTTATCATGTGTGTGTGTGATCAATTTGTAACAAAATATCTTAAATACAAAATTTAAAGAAGACAGATATTTTGTTAACGAAGTGAAAACTCAATTAAGAGAAAAACCACTATAGGGCAGCCAAATGATAAGTGCTGAATGTTACACATTCAAGCCCCTTAATTTGCATATGTTAAGCTCTTAGTTTTGTTATAGTTTGACGTTTTGTGTTATTTTTGCATTTTCTTGTATTTTACAGGTTTTGAAAGAAAATCCATCAAATTCCAAGATTATAACGAAGTCCACAAACTCACTTTTGGAAAGATTCAATTCCAAATCAATTTTGAATTTAAGAAAAGAGAAGTCGGCAAAAATTCGTTATTTTTGGAAAGAATCCAAAATGAGCACGTTTCAATAATTTAATCATAACTTTCGGTTCAAGAATTGGATTGCAAAGAAATTGGTGGCATTAGAAAGCTAATAAAAAATGGAACAAATATGTCAGAAATATATTTTCCCTATTTCGGATGTTTACTATGCCATGATCGCCCCGTAATAAAGAACCGTAAATCTGTTCGAATTTGGAATCATTTTCCTAATTGAATTGAAATTTCAGAAAAGGAAAAGACTTGTGCTTATTCTATTTAGACTAGGAGACCTATTTACAATTGTTCTAGGATTTCTACTACTTCTAGAGCTTCTCTAATCCCTATTGAAAAATTAAAATGACTTCTAATATAAAACAAGTGTGTGTGTGCAAAAAGTGTTAACAAAATTATATCAATGCGGAATTTAAAAGACACAAGAATTTTGTTAACAAAGTGGAAACTCAATAAGAGAAAAACCACTCTGGGGCAGCCAAACCCAGGATATCCACTATTCAAAAGAAAAGACTAGTTACAAAGTAGTAGCACTCACATACCCCTGATGCAGTGGTCATACCTTAAACTCTAACATGTAACCCAATACGAACGCCTCCCAACCAAGTCTCCTACCTGAAGGGGTCTTCAATGGAATCCTTTACCTTAGGGCCAACCCCTAAGATAGACTACAGATCAACGCAACAACAGCACACACAGCAACGGCTTAAGAGAGACTAACTCAGCACAATAACTCTACAATATAACCTGAAAAATTGAAATGACTTCTAATATAAACAAGTGTGTGTGTGTGTGTGTGTGTGTGTGTGTGTGTGTGCGCGCGCGCACAAAGTGTTAACAAAATATCAATGCGGAATTTAAAAGACACAAGAATTTTTGTTAACGAAGTGGAAAACTCAATATGAGAAAAACCACTCTGGGGCAGCCAAACCCAGGATATCCACTATTCAGAAGTGAAAATAAATTATTGACTTCTAATTTAAACCAAGTGTGTGTTTGTGTGCAAACAAATATCTTAAATATGGAATTTAAATGTGACAAGATATTTGTTACGAAGTGGAAACTCTATGAAGAGAAAAAACCACTCCGGGGCAGCCAAACCTAGGAAATCCACTATCCAAAAACAAAACTAGTTACAAGACACTTGTACTCATATAACCCTATGCAGTAGTCATACCTTTAACTCTGACGTGTAGCCCAAAACGAACGCTTCCCAACCAGATCTTCCACTTGAAGAGGTTTTTGATGGATTCCTTTACCTTAGGGCCGACCCCTAAGATAGACTTCACACGAACAATGAACACACACTGGCAACGGCTTGAGAGCTAGCGGATCTTCGATTCTCCCTAAACACCCTCTCAAAGAACTATGGAATTCACCACCGAATTCTGTACAAAAGACAAACCTAGAGCCCCCTATTTATAGGTTTCAAGAGACCTTGAAAATTGCTGAAAAACGGACTCTGTCTGTCGACCATCTGGATGGAAGATTGCCCCGTCCGGATGGGTTTCTGCGATATCCTTCAGAAACAGCGCATATATTATCCTTATCAGGTGTGCGTCCGGACAGCTTGACCGAGCATCCGGACGGTCTTCACTAAAATCCTTTCCGCGTTCGAATGGAATTTTGGAGTTATCTGAATTACTGTGTATCGTCCGGACGTATTGCCGAGTCATCCGGACGTGTTGCCGAGTCGTCCGGACAACTTATAGATAATGAACATCGTCCGGACGGAATACTGAAACTTCCCAAACATTGTCGATTTCTGAGAAAAGACTTCTTGTAGAATACTGATTGACCGAGCATCCGGACGGTGTGGCTCTGACGTCCAGACGTCGTCAATGTTTATCTGTAGGACACTACGAGGCGTTCGGACGGAAAGCTCTCGTCGTCCAGACAGATGTTGCTAACTTATGAGCGTCCGAACGGGAACATCACATCGTCCGGTTGCTTAGGATCCGACTTCTCTTAGTTGGAATCTGCACAGAATCTTCCTTGAACACTGAAATAGCCTTTATAAAGCTTGTGACGCTTGCAACTTGTCACAATACGGCTCTTTCTACATCAAAGAAATAAACTCTGAATATCTGAAGACTCTGAAATATACGGCATCCCTGTGAAAGCAGCAACATTACATAATAGTGATTTTGTCAACAAAATGTAGCCAATTAAAATACTAACAAGAAGACAAGACTAGTTACAAAGTAGTAGCATTCACATACCCCTGATGCAGTGGTCATACCTTGCACTCTAACATATAACCCAACACGAACACCTCCCAACCAGGTCTCCTACCTGAAAGGGTCTTCAATGGAATCATTTACCTTAGGGCCAACCCTTAAGATAGACTTCAAATAAGCGTAGCAACAGCACACACAGCAACGGCTTCAGAGAGACAACTCAGCTCAATAATCTCATAATATAACTCTCTAAGCACTAATGGAATTCAATACCGAATTCTTGCTGTTCTCAAGCCTAGGGACCTCTATTTATAGGTAGAGGGTTCAAATGAGCGCCTGGCTTGATAAAACCTAGGCGTCGTCCAGACGGTAGTCATAGGGCGTCCGGACAAACAACTGTGCGATAGGCTTTCTAAAAATTTCGCTTAAATTCTTTCCTGTTTTGAGTCGCGTCCAGACGGTGGTGCCCTGTCATCCGAACCATCGCACTTCCGCTGCAAGCAATTTCCATACCAAGGCCTCGCGCATCCGGACTAGGGGAATGGTCATCCGAACGGTTGATTTGATGCAAGCAATTTCCATATCTGATGCACGCGCGTTCGGACCAAGAGGACTGACGTACGGACGTCTAGATTTTGAATGCAATACATGCCTTATTGATGAGCGCATCCGGACGGTTGCAGCGATCTTCCCATAACTATGTTTTGGAAGGAAATCCCATAGCTGGTCGAACACTGAGTGTCGTCCGGAAGTTGAGGTGCTGCTAAAACGTCTGGACGGATGCAAACTGGAGCAATTCGAAGCTTCTCGACACAAAGGAAGGTCTGGACGGAAAGTTCTCGTCATCCGGACGGATGATGCTTTGGACAGATGGGTGTCCAGACGGTATGACACGTCTTCCGGATGGCTAGCAAGGAACATAATTTTTTGACTTGTAAATTGTGCAGAATCTTCTGGAAGTATTCTGAATAGCGGAATCCCTGTTAAAAAGTATCATTACAAAGAAGTGATTTTGTCCAATAGAATGTGGCAAACTACAAACTAACATAACCCTCTAAGCACTAAGGAATTCAATACCGAATTCTTGCAGTTCTCAAGCCTATGGACCTCTATTTATAGGCTGCAGGTTCAAATGAGCGTCTGGCTTAATAAACCTAGGCATCGTCCGGACGGTAGACATAAAGCGTCCGGACGGAAAACTGTGGGATCGGCTTTCCAAAATTTCGCTGAAATTCTTTCCTGATTTGAGCCGCATCCTGATGGTGTTGCCCTGTCATCCAAACGGTCGCACATCAGCTGCATGCAATTTCCATATTAAGGCTTCGCACATCCAGACCAAGGGAATGGTCGTCCGAACAGTTGATTTGATGCATGCAATTTCCATATATGTAGCTCGCGCGTCCGGGCCATGAATTATGTCGTCCAGACGTCTGAATTTTGAATACGCAACTTGCATTATGGATGAGCGCGTTCGGACGGGAATCCACATCGTCTAAACGATTGCAGCGATATTCCCATATCTGTGTTTTAGAAAGAATTCCCATAGCTGGTCGAACACTAAGTGTCGTCCGGACGTGCTGCTGAAACGTCCGGATGTATGCAAGTTGGAACAGTTCGAAGCTTCTTGACACAGAGGAAGGTCTAGACGGAAAGTTCTCGTCGTCCGGACGGATGTTGCTTTGGACAGTTGGACGTTCGGACGGTATATCACGTCGTCCGGACGGCTGCAAGGGATCCGATTTCTCTAGCTTGTAGACTGTGCAAATCTTCTAGAATAACTCTGAATAGCTGAATCCCTATTTAAAAACATCATTACATAGAAGTGATTTTGTCAAACAGAATGTAGCCAATTACAAACTAACACCTACAAATAGGCCTATAACCTTTGAAAAGAAAACACACAAGCTTTGAGGAAGAATTTGAGGCTACTTCGAGAAGAATTTTAGTTTTTCTTTCTTCCTTTATTTATTTTATGTATGTATATAATTTTAGTCAATATTAGTTGTAACTAATACTTTAGTGAGGGCTCGATTGAAGCCCTAATCATGTCTCTTTAAGTTTTTCAATTTGCTTTGCTACAATTTATATATTGATGCTTAAATTGATTAATTCTAGTTTCTTGAATTCCTCGCATGTTTATGTTTGGCCATCATATGCATGTGGTATGGATTTGTTATTTATGTCAATTTGGATGACCGAGTCCTGTGCATAATAGAGTAATGAAAGAACCTTGACACAGGTTCTTGAATTAATCAACATAAAGACAACTAGAATAGATATTTCCATAGATTTATGCTTCCTTGAAGAACAACTTAGTAGATACCATGCTAAATCCTTCAAGGAAGAAAAGAGTCAGAGTAAATACTATGTCTAACTCGTTTCTTAGGGAAATCAATAGCTTTAGGAGAAGATACCATTCCCTTGTGGTTGTTAACCATTAACCATCATGTTATGATTGTAGTATTGTGCATATTGTGAATCTTATTTGAATATGATTAAAGGTGGATATCGAAGCCCTACCTTTTCTTCTTATTATTTTTAATTTAATATTTTATCCCATCTTATTCAACATATCTCTTTTAGGAATTTCTCTTTAAATACAATTTATATCAATCCTCGTAAGAATGATCTCGTATTTGCTTGCTATACTATTGTTTTGATCTTGTGTACTTGCGAGTAAAACGGACAAGTATTTGCCTAATTATTTAGGTAGATATTTGCACAACAAGTTTTTGGCGTCGTTGCCTAGGATTGCGTTAAATTGTGCTTTTAAAATTTTCCTTTATTTTAGTTATTTCTGTTTATGTTCAAATATATATATATATATATATATATATATATATATATATATATATATATATATATATCTGTTTCTGAGTCTTTTCTACAGATTTTAGATTCTGGTCTTGCGATCGAGTGCACAATCCATATACGCTCGAGTGCAACTAGGATCAAGCGCAGTGGTAACTGAGCTTGAGCACATCTCCAAATAGCGGTACTAAAGTTGTCCATTGCTACATTATTTTCTGTCTATGCAGGGTCATCGATCTCAGAATTTAGACATCATTACATACGATCTAGAGATCAAACGCACTATTCGACAGTGTAGAGACACCTTATAATTAGAAAACATATTCAAAGTTCAGGAAGACATGGCAGGCGTACATGTAGAGAATCCACCTGAGCGGAAGCCGATGAAGAGTTTCTTCATACCACAAAATCTAAATCAACCCTCTTGCATTGCTTTTCAACCGAATGTGCAAAGCAATTTTGATTTGTCTCCGCTGCTCAATATGGTTCCACACTATAGAGGCACACCTACGGAGGATCCATATCTACACATTCAGGACTTCTTTCTTAGCTTTCCAACAACACCAATTTCGTCCCAATCCGATATTTAAGTAAAAAGTTATGACCAAAATACCCGAGGATGTCCGGACGGCTTGACCGAGCGTCCGGACTGTCAACTGCAACCGCCTTTCCAAAGTAGCACTGAAAGCTTCCATACAAGGCCGCGTCCGGACGGTGTTGCCCTAGCGTCCTAATAGTTGCACTTTGGCTGCACGTAATTACCATAATAAGGCTTTGGAGCGTCCGGACCGGGAGGATGGTCGTCCGGATGGTTGAACTGGTGCACGCAATTTCCATATATGAAGCTTGATCGTCCGGACCATGAAGGCTGACGTCCGAACGGTTGAACTTGGTATGCACGTTCTTGCCTTATATAGGACATCGTCCGAACGGGATCACACATCGTCCGGACTGTAGCAGCCGTCTTCCCATAACTGTGTCTTGAGGCAGAAACCCTAATGCTTGTCAAACACTGAATGGCGTCCGGACGGTATAGCCACGTCTTCCGGACAGATGCACTGAAACACTAGGATCTTCTCAAACTCTGAAGAGCGTCCGGACGTTTTGCCATTACGTCCGGACGAATGCAATCTTGAACTATTCGAAGCTTCTAGACACTGATGGGCATCCGGACGAAAAGTTCTCGTCGTCCGAACGGATGTTGCTGACTGATGAGCGTCCGAACGGAATACCACGCCGTCCGGACGGCTGACAGGGAACCGAAATAAACTTGCTTCAAAACTTCACATAATCTTCTTGAAGAACATGGATGAAGAGTAGACTCTGGATAAAGCAGCATCCTTGTGAAAACAGCAACATTACATAGAAGTGATTTTGTCCAACAGAATGCAGCCAACACAAAAACTAACACAGCCCAACGGACTAGGCAATTGAGGAGGGAGATTCAAACCTTCCAACAAAAAGATGGAGACCTATTCTTTGAGGCGTGGGAACACTTCAAGGAGCTACTTCTAAAATGCCCACATCACAATCTATCTCAAGACAATCAGGTACAAGCTTGCTATGAAGGTTTAAATGATTCTAACAAAGTCGAGTAGATTCATCTTGTGGAGGTGTACTAATGGAAAAAAAAATATCGAGGAGGCAATAGAACTGTTTGAGACTTTAAGCGAAAACTCCCAACAATTCTCATCCCAAGGGAGGCAAGGATTAAAAGGAAAGGGTGTCTATGAAGTGAACATAAATGGCAAAGTTCAAAACCAAATGGCTACCATGGAAAGAAAGTTGGATATGCTAATCAAAGCCATGACTACCACAACATCTCACCCATTCAACAGATTGCTCAACTGGAGGTATGCCCCATGTTTTCATTTACAGATCAAAAGTATGCAAATTATGTGGGCCAGAATAAATATCCTCCAAAGAACAATCCATACTCCAACACTTACAATGCAAGGTGGCAAACCCACCCCAATTTTTCATGGAGTAACGCTCAGCATGTGTAAAATCCCCAAGGGTAGCAAAGAAATTTCCAGCAGGGAAATAACTATCAAGCTCCACCACAAGTGGTCCAACCGAATCTAGAGCCAAAGAAGAATGACCTCGAAGATGCTCTACTTGAATTTTTGATTGAGTAACAATAAACCAATGCTCAGACAAGTCAAGCTATCCAGAGATTGGAAACACAAGTGGGGCAGTTGGCCAAAGAGTTAAGTGAGAGAAGAAGGGGCGAATTCCCAATGGAAGTTGACTATGAACAAATCATCAACCACCTTAAAAGAGAAAGAGAAGAAGAGCTTCAAAGTCAGTTGGTGGCTAATCCTAGTGGATATTACGTGGAGGATGGGAGTTCTTCCTCTCATGAGCAAGCTATCACAATATTGAGGAGTGAAGAAGTGGTCAAAAATCATGAGGAAGAGGGGAAGGAGGAGCAAATTGAGGTCACACATGATCTACATCGGGAAAAAGGCAAAAAAGTGAGCACTAAGGCTTCTTCCTCATATTCCCGAATTACCAAGAGACCATGAGAGTAGTCTATTAGGGCTATTAGACGAGCAAACTGAGGTCATCAAAGCAGAAAAACTCTTTAAGTATTCTCCTCAAAATATTCTAGTTCATGATTCCCTCTCGAATGAGAAGCTGTTTGAGACTTCTCAGAGTAATTTACCCCAATCTGTGAACATTAGGAACTACCTTTCTGTAGGTAGAATTCACTCTCTATTGTTGAAGAGAAGAAAAGATTGGTACTTCAAGTTTAAACTCAAAAGCTACTACCAACAACGCTCGAGCAGTCCAAAAGCTCAAGCACATCTGCCCAGATTAGTGGTACTGAGGCCACTGCAGGCACTAAAAATCCATATCCTTTAAAGAATTTTGGTTTTGTTTTAAATTATTGTTCATTTTATTTTGGTTAATTTTAGTTTTATTGTGGTTAATTTTAGTTTCTATTTTTTTATTTTTTAGATTTTAGTTTTCCTTTCCTTGGTTTTGTTTTTCTAGTTTTGTTTTTCAGGGACAAGTGTTTTTGCATTCAAGTTTGGGGGTATGCTATGAGCCATACCTAGTCCAACCGGCTTTCTAATCTCCCAGGTATGATAAATTCTTCCTTTGTTTGTTTCTTTTGAAATGTTTGGTTGTAGTTTTTCTCTAAATACTATGTTTACCCTTTGTCCCTTTGAGACAAAAAAGGGGGAGTATTTTTTTATTTTTGGACCGAGAATGTATTTCCAAACCGGTCAAGTAATTTTTGACCTAGAATGGTCAAAGGAAGAGTTTGTTAGTATTTTATATTGACAACATTTTGGTTGACAAAAACACTTTATGTAAAGGTTGCTTTTTAACAGGAATATGTGAGTGTTATTGCTTTGTAACTAGCTTTGTCTTCTGAATAATGGATATCATGGGTTTGGCTACCCCGGAGTAGTTTTTCTCTTAATTGAGTTTCCACTTCGTCAACAAAATATTTGTCTCCTTTAAATTCCGCATTTAATATTTTGTTGCACACTGTTCACACATATAGTTAATTAGAAATCCAATAATTTTCAATTGGTATCAGAGCAGGTACACTCCGTTTAAAGGATTTAATTCCTGAGTGTGATGCTTATCTCTTTGTGACTTCTATTTTTTTTTATTACACCTTGTTAGTATTTTATTGGCTACATTCTGGATAAAACAAAAACACTTTATGTAATGGTTGCGTTTTAACAAGATGATCGGTTTTCAAATCAGAATCTTCATGTTATTCAGACAATGATCAAATCAAAGACAATAATTGATCACAAGCTGCTTTGAAGGCGTCCGGATGCCCCGCAGTGTCTTACAGATAAACATTGAAGACATACGGACGTAAGAGCAACACTGTCCGGATGCTAGGTCAATCAGTATTCAACAAGGATTCTGTTTTTAGAAGTCGACACTGTCTGGGAAGTCTCTACAAGCCGTCAGGACGACGTGGAAACACGTCCAGACGATGTCCAGTAGTTCAGAATATTCCAGAGTTCCGGTCGAATGCGGAAGGGATTTTAGCGAAGACCGTCCGGACGCTCGGTCAAGTCGTCCGGACGCTCGGTCAAGTCGTCCGGACGTGAACCCAATAAAGATAAAATTACGCTGTTTCTGAAAGGATATCGTAGAAAACCGTCCGGACGTGGCTAACTTTTGTCCGGACACTCGCCAGCCAGAGTCCGAATCTCAGCAGTTTTTGAGGTCTCTTGAAGCCTATAAATAGGGGGCTCTAGGCTAGTGTTTTGTACAGAATTCGATAGTGAATTCCATAGTGCTTTGAGAGGGTGTTTAGGGAGAATCAAAGATCCGCTAGCTCTCAAGCTAGTGCCAGTGTGTGCTCAGTTGTTCATGTGAAGTCTATCTTAGGGGTCGGCCCTAAGGTAAGGAAATCCATCAGAAACCCCTTCAGGTGGAAGATCTGGTTGGGAAGTGTTCGTGTTGGGTGACACGTCAGAGTTAAAGGTATGACTACTACATAGGGTTATGTGAGTACGAGTGTCTTGTAACTAGCTTTGTTTTTGGATAATGGATTTCCTGGGTTTGGCTGCCCCGGAGTGATTTTTTCTTTTCATAGAGTTTTTACTTCGTAACAAATATCTTGTCTCATTTAAATTCCGCATTTAAGATATTTGTTTGCACACAAACACACACACTTGGTTTAAATTAAAAGTCAATAAATTATTTTCAATTGGTATTAGAGCTTGGTACACTCTGTTTCATATTTATTTCTTGAGTGTATTCTTTTGACTTTTGTTTTTGATTATTATGTGTCAAAATCTTAATTATGTTCCGTCCTTTGATGGGACGAACTATGGCTATTGGAAAGCCCGAATGCGCTTCTTTTTAAAATCTATTGACGTCTGGAAAATTGTTGAAACTAGTTGGATTAAACCAGAAGAAACAGACGAAATTACTGTTGTTCAAACAAGCGCAAGGCTTTCCAATGATAAAGCCCACCATGCACTATGTCAAGCACTTTCACCATCTGAATTTGCAAGAATTTCAAATTGTGAAATTGCTAAAGATGCATGGCAAATTCTAGAAACAACATATGAAGGCACAAAACTAGTAAAATCTGTCAAACTTCAAATATTGATTTCTAAATTTGAAAAAATTAAGATGCTAAAAGACGAGACATTCGGAGAGTTCTACACTAAGATTAGCAACCTAAAAAACTCTATGGTGAGTCTTGGGAAGCAAATCTTGGATGTAAAACTCATCCGAAAGATACTAAAATCTTTGCCTGAGCGTTTTAGGATTAAGGTGACAACTATAGAAGAAAGCAAAGATCTGGAGGAGATGAAGATTGAAAAGCTGGTAGGATCTCTTCAGATATACGAATATTCCTTACCTCCGGTCAAAAAGGCAAAGACAATTGCCTCAAAGCATCTAAGGCATCCAAGAAGAAATCCGTAGTCTCATCTGACGAAGACTCCGATGTTGATGAAGATGCAGTGGCTATGTTAGCCAAGAACTTCGAGCATTTTATGAAGAATAATAAATTCAGGAAGAAGTTCTCTGATAAATTAAGAAAGGCTCCTCATACAACTGATACAGAAGAAGCAGAGAAGAAAGATCTGAGGGGTCCTCAGTGCTTCGAATGTTCAGGCTTTGGGCACATTAGGACTGAATGTGCAAATCTGAAGAAACAAAGAGGGAAAGCCTTTATTGCAACTCTCAGCGATGAGTCTGAGAAAGAAGAAGAAACGCTTAAGGAAGAAAAATTCCTGGCATTCGTAGCCCCACATGAAGATAAGGAGGATTCTCAGTCCTACTACTCTTCGAATAGTGAAGAAGAAGATATGCAGTCAGCCTATCAACTTCAATATGTAGAATTTCTAAAGCTAAGGGAGAAATACAAGCAGCAGGTTCTAGAACTGAACAGCCTCAAAACTGAAAAGACCTTCATTCTTATAAAGATTAATGATTTAGAAGAGAGGCTACTGGAGACACAGTTACAACTGGAAAGAGTCTTAGACGAGAAGCTCACTCGCATGCTCTTTGATAAGCGCTGAATATTGCACATTCAAGCCCCTTAACTTGCATATGTTAATTCCTTAGCATTGTTATTTGTTTGATTTTGTGTTGTTTTAATGTTTTTAGGTTTTAAATAAAGATGCAATTAATTCCATTAATTTTGGGCTTAAAGTACACTTTGAGAAGACCTAAAAGATATGTTTAAGCTTAACCAATCATAATAGAATACCTATATGATGTGGTTAAGTTTAATCAAATCAAGTGAAGGATTAAATCGGAATTTCTCCACTAAGAGTCAAAATCGGATTGGATTCAAATTTGGATTCTGCATATGTCTCAGTGTTTGGATCATAACTTTTGTATCAGATATCGGATTGCAATTAAATTGGTGGAGTTGGAAAGCTAATAAAATATTCAACAAATATGTCAGAAATAGCTTTTCTCTAATTCGAACGTTTATTATGCTAAAATTGCCTCGCAATAAAAGACTGCAATTCTTGTCGAATTTGGAATCATTTTCCTACTTGGATTGAAGTTTCAATCTCCTATTTGGACAAGAAGACTCAACAGACGATTTTTCTGGAATTCCAAGGGCTTCTAGGACTTGTGTGCTCCCTATAAATAGACCCCTAAGCTTCAAGAGAAGGTGTGCTTGGTGCTTGGGCTTGTACTTAAATTTAGACAGAAAATTCTTCTCGGAGGCTTGACAAGTTGAAGAGGAGAAGAACATGGCAGGAGGCCATCCCAGCACTACGATGAGTGGCTAAATTCCTAATAGGGTGTTGATGTAGCCCTTTCCAAGTAACGATAGTTTAATTGTATTTTAATTTGGGATTTTCTCTATCCATGATAGTTGTATAACTGTGAGAATTGATTTTAATGTTTATATTCAATCATTATGAATTTCTTATCTTATCTTAGAAAGTCTTTTATATTGATTGAACTCAATCCTTCATATTTTCTGTGATTATGTGAATGATTGTTATACAACGGTTTTAATTGACATATGATCAAGAGGATTAGATAGACCATGCCTAGGGAAGACGGATTGTACTACACCTTAGTTTAGTGTAATTTAGGTAAACAGTCTGTGCCAATCGAAGATGGGTTATGCTATTCCATTGATTGTGTGTATATCCTATTAAAGACGTAGCTAGTCCATGCCTAAGGAAGACGGGTCGTACCGCATCTTAGTGGTTAGGTGGACGGTCCGTGCCAACCGAAGATGGATTATACTTATTCTTTAGAGGTAATTTCTTGACTACTCGAGTGAGACGAGTCCTATATCATGCATAGTATGAATTTTCCTTGTTAATTTATGATTGACCATTGTTATGCGGTGAGTGGTGAAATCAATCCCCTACTCTTTATCTCATCCCTACTATCTTTAAATTTATGTCTTTTACTTTTATGCATTTATTTTTAGAAAACAAAAACCAAATCAAACATATTTTTAATTAAGTTATATTTAATCTCGATAAGCTTGATAATAATACCCCTGCAGTCCTTGAGGTTCGACACCCTCTCTATAGCCTTATCCTACAAGGATTCGTTCTATTGCGAGTGGTTAAGTTTATTATTGATATATTTTGGTAAACAAAAGACCACATCACTCTCCATTCAGAAGTGCCCAACTGACAAGACCGAACTCGGGTATGTTCCTACTTCTAATACTCCTTCTACCTCCAAGACCATTTTCGTGAGGCCAGTTATTCCTGAATCTCGACCTCCAAGAATGGATAAAGGAAAAGCAGTTATGGAAGGAGAAGTTCCTTTCAACCCTCAGCCTCTGGTCAAGCTTCTTATCAGGAGAAAGCCTCCCACATGCCATCACTGTGACAAGCTAGGGCACATCAGACCAAATTGCCCACATTGGCAAGTTTAGCAGAAGAAAAAATGGGTAGCTCCTAAAACTCTCATATGTCACCAATGTGGAGTTAGCAGTCATATCAGACCAAGGTGTCCTCCACCTAAGCCTCTCAAGCATCATAGATCTCCGCCCAGAAATCATGTTCCAAAGCTTCAGCAGCTGCAGAAGCCTACTCAAGCGAAAAAGACTTGGGTCCCTAAGAAGACTGCAGCAAGGCAAATCTCCAGTGAAGGAACATCTTCCAATACTTTCATGCAAGATCTGGTCAGATTTCTGGCTCTACAGCTTCAGAAGGAAGGACAAGACAGGGAAGAGGACACTCACTCCTCGAGGGGGAGCAAACCTACCTAGTAGGTAAGGTCACACATACCTAGGATTTTTGTTCCTAAATCCTAGAGCATGGCAGGTACACTTGCATAGTTTACTTCATTTTATCATCTTATAAATACTTTGCATGTTGTTATGGAACCATATTTTCTATCCCTATTCCCTCTTGGGTTGTCTTGAGAAAATTCTACAGATATTTAATAGGGATGATAGTAAAAGCACGTCGAGCAGCTGTTTTTTCTATCTTGTTACTCTCAAACCTCTCTCCCTGAGGTTAGGTTTGTTTTTACCATACATGCTTGGTCAACCCTACTCTCTTTATTTTGAAAGCATGATTTTTTTTTATAAAAAATAAAAAAGGGTTAAAAGGATGCAGAGGTTTATTGTTTTATAACTTCCAAATATCTTATGTATGTTTAACTGATGTCTCAGTTTCTGATTCATTTATTCAATTGCCTTTATATAATTGAGAGTTTTGTTATATCTGCGAAGTTTTCTAGTGGCATCCATTCTAGATAGTTGCTTTTCTCATGCAATGAAAACTGTGCACTATCTAAGGCTCCCCTAAGGTTTTTTTTTCTCTCTCCTCTGACTTTTAGCTTTTGGATTTTTTAATGAGAGATATTTTTTTTGCTAAGATGGTCAAATTGACCAACTCACTAGTTGAACCTAGAACCCATAAATTCTAGCATTTTGTCTAGGTTGCAGCACCAAGTGATAAAAGGCATTCAAAACTGAATAAACAAGGATAAATAAAAAGATCCACTACTTATGCTAAATCTGTTCTTGATCTTGTCCCTAAAGAAACAGTCAATGGCCACATCATTGCGAAAATAGACGGTCACTAAAGGACATAGTAAAAGAAAAGTGCTACAGCTTAGGGGGAGTGTATCAGATGAAGGTAACTAGGCCCTAACATAATAAGGTTTGACTTTTGACTGATCTAACATTGATTTTCTCTCTTCTTTGAAAAATCCGGGTATGTTAAGTCATATAAGCATACTTCATACCTTATTGAGAAAGCCTTCACACACACATGCATTGCATGAGTTAAGTTTTCTATTGAAAAATGTCCGTCTGCAGGGAAATTCGTGTGGTGATTAAAAACATAACTCTTAATTATATCTTGACTTTTTTTTTAAATGCTAATTGAACTAAGATATCAGTGTTTTATACATGCGTGCTTTGGAAATTATTTGGGAAATATTTTTCTACTCTTTTTCCTCTCTTTTTCAGATTCTTGTGTGTGAAGCGTCCAGACGGTGTTTTTGGGACGTCCGGACGGTGATCCTGTATGTCCGGACGGTATTTCTGGTTGTTCGGACGATACGATTGATTTGTCCGGACGAGCGTGTTTTTACGACCTCTACGTGGCACTACGTCCAGACGTCACTTAAGTTCCGTCCAGATGGTGAACCCTGTAGGGTTAAATCGCATTCTCCCTGGTGCCGCACGTCATTTTCTCCTCTCCTTTTGTTTTTTTTGTCGTCTTGTGCTTTTTATGCGTATTTCTCCGGTGCACGTGTCGTCTTTGGATTTTATCTCCTCCCTAGGTATGTATTTATACTCTTTTACTAATTTTTTAAAGTTTTCATGCTTAAAATAGTTTGTTTTTGAGTTTTCATTTTTTTTTTGAGTTTAATATATATTATTGCTCAAAAATTCCTTATTATTTGGGTTGAGATTTTGCATATTTGTTCTAAATGTTGTTTGGGTTGTGTTACTTGATGTTGTAATTTCTGGGATAGTCCATTTTACAGCCATTATAATGCCCAAATTTTTTTTGGACTAACAGGAATTAATGTTTTTCATGGATTTGTGTCTGTTTTTTTTTTTAGTTCAGAAATTATGTCTTCAGACGACTCTCCTCCCCGAGTCAGGCAAAGAATTGAGGAATCAGTTGTTGACCGGCTGCACCGTATGCAATCCCGACAGGTCCTATCTGAGCGGAATCTTCCCCGCGCAGATCTGAGAAACCCAGTTCTGCTTCCCATCGCTCAGATGCTATTAGAAAACAACTGGGAGTATCTGTACAATTGTGTCTGCCAGGCATTTCCCAGACTGGTGCGGGAATTTTATGGCGACATGATCATCATTCAGGATGATGACAGAGGACTAATCATGCAAACTATGGTCAGAGGCCAGACTATTTTGATAGACCCCCAGCTTATCAGTTCTGTGATCGAGGTCCCTGTTCTACCAGTCTTTGGAGATCCTTTTCCTAAGGAGGCTCCCAGCATTGAGTTCTTACATGACTTCTTTGGGACGAGACCACAGCGCGAGGACAAGTCCCACTCCTAGATCAACATTGGTGCCTTTGCTCCTATGCACCGATTCTTAGCAAAGGTTGTTGTCACAAACCTTTGGCCTCAAGCTTGGCAGAGTGAGCTTACCCTCAAGAAGGCCACCCTTCTCTTTTCCATCGTGATGCGGACTCCATTTTGCATGTGCAAGCACATCTTGCACACTATGCTCGAGGTTTGAGATGAGAAGAACACGAGTCTGTCGTTTGGGTGTTTGATCACTCAAATCTGCCTTCAGGTCGTGCCAGATATTTTAGACTTGGAGCCCCGCTCACGGATCCCAGATCCTCTTGGCAATCATACTCTCATGAAGTCTAATGCCCAGTTGCGACACGAGGCTCAAGGCGCTGTTCCTCAGCCTCCACCAAATCTCCCCCCAGCAGCTGCATCATCATCATCTCAGGCTGTGCCTCCCTCTTTTTACATTGAGGCTACTTTTGCACAGCTCATGACTTCCATGTTAGCTCTTCAGCGGGAAGTCAATCTTATCGTGGAGCGTATCGAGCAGAGCCAGATCGACATCAGAGAACGCCTGAAATATCATCATCCAAAGTTGAATGATGATGATGATTGAGTGTTTATTTTTAGTTGTTCTTCTCTTATTTTCAGAACAATTTAAGTTGACACTTTGTGTACTTCTTAAACACTTATGGTTTTAATTTCATACTCTGTTTACCCTTTGTCATTGTGTAACAAAAATGGGGAGTATTTTTTTATTGTATTTGGTTTTTAGATCGGAAATGTATTTCCAAACCGGTCAAGTGTTTTTGTCCCAGAATGGCCAAAGAGGGAGTTTGTTAGTATTTTATTGGCTACATTCTGGATAAAACAAAAACACTTTATGTAATGGTTGCGTTTTAACAGGATGATCGGTTTTCAAATCAGAATCTTCATGTTATTTAGACAATGATCAAATCAAAGACAATAACTTATCATAAGCTGCTTAAAGATGTCCATGAAGAATCCTTGCAAAATCCAAGACAAAAACAACCTGTTCCTGTGCAACCGTCCGGACGGGCCTTTGAAGGCGTCCGGACGCCCCGCAGTGTCTTACAGATAAACATTGAAGACGTCCGGACGTCAAAGCAACACCGTCCAGATGCTAGGTCAATCAGTATTCAATAAGGAGTCTGTTTTCAGAAGTCGACACTGTTTGGGAAGTCTCTCCAAGCCGTCCGAACGACGTGGCAACACATCCAGACGATGTCCAGTAGTTCAGAATATTCCAAAGTTCCGTTCAAACTCGGAAGGGATTTTAGCGAAGACCGTCCAGACGCTAGGTCAAGCTGTCCAGACGTGAACCCGATAAAGATAAAATTACGCTATTTCTGAAAGGATATCGCAGAAAACTGTCCGGACGTGACTAACTTCCATCCGGACGCTCACCAGCCAGAGTCTGAATCTCAGCAGTTTTTTAGGTCTCTTGAAGCCTATAAATAGAGGGCTCTAGGCTAGTGTTTTGTATAGAATTCAACAGTGAATTCCATAGTGCTTTGAGAGGGTGTTTAGGGAGAATCGAAGATCCGTTAGCTCTCAAGCTGGTGCCAGTGTGTGCTCAGTTGTTCGTGTGAAGTCTATCTTAGGGGTTGGCCCTACGGTAAAGGAATCCATCAAAAACCCCTTCAAGTGGAAGATCTGGTTGGGAAACGTTCGTGTTGGGTTACACGTCAGAGTTAAAGGTATGACTACTGCATATGGTTATGTAAGTACGAGTATCTTGTAACTAACTTTGTTTTTGGATAGTGGATTTCCTGGGTTTGGCTACCTCGGAGTGGTTTTTTCTATTCATAGAGTTTCCACTTCGTAACAAATATATTGTCTCATTTAAATTCCGAATTTAAGATATTTGTTTGCACACAAACACACACACTTGGTTTAAATTAGAAGTCAATAAATTATTTTCACACCTTTTATCATGGATTTCTTTCAGTTATCTGAAGAAAATAATGATATTGAGCTCTCTAAAGTTTTTGCTAAATTGGAGAAAATTGTTTCTCCAAAAGAGCTAAAAAAGGTGAAGCAAGAAAAAGAGTATTTGATTGTTCAGTTATCTGAATCACATGCTTTGATTGACTCTTTGAAATCTGAGAATACCATGCTATTTGAACTTATTGATACACTTGAGAAGAAATTAAAAGAATCTGAAGATCTCTTGAAAAAATTCTCTAGTGATAATTTAAAGAGCATGTTTTGTATTCATTCAGATTTTCCTAACAAGCCTAATTTAATTATTGATGATTTGAATGCTTCTACTTCACATGCTTCTAATTTTGAATTAGATTCTACTGTTATTAAGCCTGTGATAGTAGACACTACTTGTTTGGATATTTCTGAAAATTCTTGCTTAAATAATTATGTGAAGCCAAAATCCAAATATACAGGTACACAAGCTCATGGTAAGTTTGTCCCTACTTGTCATAATTGTGGGAAGGTTGGTCATATTAGACCAAATAGTTTTCTGTTAAAAACCCACAGATCTTGGATTAAGTAGGATGCTCTGAGGAAAAGTGAAGTTGAAGATTCTTCCTCATCTAAATATGTCCCTCCTCATAGGAGACATATAAAAGGTAAGGGCAATGTTATTTGTAAGAATGCTAATCATAATTCTGTAGAGAATGTCAAGAAGCATTCAAACAAAAGAAGCCTGCCCACCCGTCATCACTGCGGCATTACCGGTCACATCCAACCCAATTGCCCACAACTCCAGAAGTCAAAGGTTCAAAGGAAGCTGCCAACAAGAGCTACATCAGGCACTGTACCTCCAATGGCTCTTCAAGCTCCACGGCATCAGCAAAAGTTTATTCCTGCCAATCAGAGTGGCAAACCAAAGAAGAACAAATCAAGGCGCTACAAGAGAAAGCCAGAGAAGTTCAATGGCAGCCATGGCTATGAAGGATTGCTGAGCCTAATACAAGGTATGCTAAGGAGTATGGCCAACATGGACATGACCCGTAAACCATCTCCACGGGTCAAGCATGTATGGGTCAAGAATAATGAGACCATTCACCCCTTGAAGGGGAATTGACTCACCTAGTAAAGGTGAAGTCTTACCATGCCTAGGATTTTGGTTCCTAAATTCTAGTGCATGTCAGGTATGTGTGCATTACATTGTTTATCATGTCGTATCTTATTCATGCCTTGCATTCTGTTTAAGGAACCACTTATTCTATCCCCATATTTTCTCTTGTTGTCTTTAGAAACATCTGCATGTATTTTTTTGGGGATGACAATTAAAAGCACGTCAGGCGGCTGCTTTTCTAGCCTGGTATTTCTAAACCTCTCTCCTTGAGGACAGGTTTGATTTTACCTTACATGCTGGGACTAGATGTCATTTCCTTTTCTATAAGCATGTCTTTGTTGTTTTCTTGTTTTCTTGTTTATTGGTTTTCAAAATAAAAAAAAAAAAAAAAAAAAAAAAAAAAAAAAAAAAATATGGGGGAGAAGATGCAAATTTTTTTTTTTTTTTTCTTTTGGTAGCTTTTTAGATATTGTATGTGTTTTTGCCTGATATCTCAGTTCATTGTGCATTAATTGAATATGCTTATATATGATTGAGAGTTTATGTCTAATATCTGCTAAGTTTTTCCTGTGCATCTAAATGCTAGATAATTACTTTCCTCATGCGATGAAAATGTGCACTATCCAAGGCTCCCCTAAGGTACATCATTTTCCTCTCTAACTTATTGCTTCTGAAAATTCTAATGAGAGAGATGTCCTTGATAAGATGGTCAAAGTGACCAATATACTAGTTGAACCTAGAGCCTACAAATTCTAGCATTCTCTCTAGGTTGTAGCATCAAAAAGAAACAAGCAGCTATTCTTCTGAATTCCTTGTTATATGCTTATATTCACTGCTTCTGTGCTAAGTTAGCTTTATATCTTGTCCTTCATGGTGCAAGTAAAATTTTATCTTGTCATTCATGGTATAAGTAAAATTTTATCTTGTCATTCATGGTACAAGTAAAATTTTATCTTGTCATTTATGGTACAAGTAAAACAATTAGATGTTGCATCTTAGGGGGAGTGTAACAGATGAGGGTGGCTAGGCCCTAGTAAATAATAAGGTTTGACTTTTGACTAATTTTTCATTGATTTTCTCTCTTGTTTAGAAAATCTGGTTGCTTTAAGTCATATCAATGAACGTCATACCTTATTGAGAAAGCTTTCACACACACACACACACACTCATTGCATGAGTTGAGTAATCTATTTAAAATTTCTATCTGCAGATAAATTTGTGCTTATTGAATACTTAATTCTCATTTATATCTTTGCATATTCTAGCAATGTTATTTGACTGCTTTATCAGTTGATTATATATCCGTATTCTGAAGCTAACTTTAGGGAAAAATAATTTTTCTGCAAATTTTTCTCTAGTTTCAGATTTTTAGTGTGAAGCATCCGGACTGACCTATCCTTACGTCCAGACGAGCGCAGTCTTGCCGTACGCTGACCTTGAAGTAGCCGTCCGAAAGTTTAAGTGACACGTCCGGACGGGATCTCTACAGGTTTAAAACTTGCGTCTCTTTTTCTGCTATACACGCATCTATGCATTTTTATTGATTTATCATGTCATGTTGTGTGTTTTTCTCGCGGATTTCTCCTGAGATTTGGCATTCTTTGCACATTTCTTCTCATTCCATGGTATTTGCTGTATCTTCCTTTGTTCTTTTAAGTTTTTGTACTTTTTAGAATATTGGAATATTTGGTGATTGGAATTTTTTTTTTGAGATACTGTGCATGAAAATTCTATTTTGTCTGTGTGTTGGGTTGATATTGATATATCTGGGTCATTTGGATTGCATCTTTGCTTTTATAATACTTGGGCATCCAATTGACAGCTGTCATAATACCACTTTCTTTTTGGGACTAACAGGATCTAATATTTCTTTGTGGTGTTATTTTTAGAAATATTTCTGTTTAAATCTTTTCAAGAATATGTTGTCTAGCAGCTCCCAGCACAATATCTGACAGATGGATCCTTTGGAAAACTGACTGTTGTTGAAGTCGGATGTTCAAATTCCAAAGGTCTCAGGTTTAAGATGAGCCTTTTCCCCTAGCTCATGCAGAGCCTTCCGTAGCATTCCCTCAGATTTGTATCAGCTAGAGGTTCAATGGTGAATCTCCTCATTTATCTTACAGACCAGTTACTTAGAGGATGTCAATCTGCGGATAACCAGTTTCAGGCTTTGCAAAATCAAGAGATTGAACCGAAGTAGGACAAATCCAGCTTTTTATACGGATTTCTCTCCGTTACTTGATTTCAGTGGATCAGCAAGATTTGGTACTTGGACGATTTTTGTTCCTCTCTTTTGGGCCACTTGCAGACTCTTTTCTATTTTCCTATTGTTTAGGATTTTAGAACTTTTTTTGTCTGTAAATTTTATATACTTTGTTTACCCTTGTCCTGTTGAGACATCAAGGGAGAGTATTTTATTACTGTGGTCTTTCTATACTCTGTTTACCCTTTGTCCCTTTGAGACAAAAAGGGGGAGTATATGTTAGTTTTGGACCGGGAACATATTTTTAACCCGATCAAGTGATTTTTGTCCCAAAATGGCCAAAGGGAGAGTTTGTTAGTTTTTGTGTTGGCTGCATTCTGTTGGACAAAATCACTTCTATGTAATGATGCATTTAACAGGGATTCAGCTATTCAGAGTTCTTCTAGAATATTCTACACAACCTACAAGTCAGTGAAATCGGATCCCTTGCAGTCATCCAGACGACGTGATATACCGTCCGGACGTTCAATTATCCAAAGGATCATCCGTTCGGATGACGAGAACTTTCCGTCCGAACCTTCCTCTATGTCGAGAAGCTTCGAACTGCTCCAGCTTGCATCTGTCTGGACTTTTCAGCTTCACGTCCTGACACCACTCAGTGTTTGATCAGCTATGGAATTTCTTTCCAAAACACAAATATGGGAAGACAGTTGCAACCGTTCGGATGATGTGGATTCCCGTCTGGACGCGCTCATCCATAAGGCAAGTCGCGCATTCAAAATTCAGACATCCAAATGACGGTATTCATGGTCTGGACGAGCAAGCTTCATATATGGGAATTGCGTGCATCAGATCAACTGTCCGAACGACATATCCTATGGTCCAGACACGCCAAGCCTTGATATGGAAATTGCATGCAACTAAAGTGTGACCGTCCGGATGCGGCTCAATTCAGGAAAGAATTTCTGCGAAATTTGAAAAGTTGATCGCACAGTTGTCCGCCCAAATGCCTTATGTTTACCGTCTGGACGGCACCTAGGTATTTCAAGCCAGACTCTCATTTGAACCTACAGCCTATAAATAGAGGTCCCTAGGCTTGAGAACTGTAAGAATTCAGTATTGAATTCCGTAGTGCTTAGAAAGTTATATTGTAGAGTTGTTGTGCTGAGTTGATCTCTCTTAAGCCGTTGCCGTTGTGTGCTGTTGCTACGCTGATTTGAAGTCTATCTTAGGGGTTGGCCCTAAGGTAAAGAATTTCATTGAAGACCCCTTCAAGTAGGAGACTTGGTTAGGAGGCATTCATGTTGGGTTACACGTCAGAGTTCTAGGTACGACCACTGCATCAGGAGTATGTGAGTGCTACTGCTTTGTAACTAGCTTTGTCTTCTAAATAGTGGATATCTTGGGTTTGGTTGCCCCGGAGTGGTTTTTCTCTTAATTGAGTTTTCACTTCGTCAACAAAATATTTGTCTCCTTTAAATTTCACATTTAATATTTTGTTGCACATTGTTCACACACATAGTTAATTAGAAGTCCAATAATTTTCAGTCCGGACGTTAGGTCATGCTACTCCGAGTTCAACACGGATTTGGATTTCAGAAGACACTAATTGGGAAGGTTCTGCCAGACGTTTGAACAACGTGGCAATACGTCCGGATGCTACCTAGTGTTCCAGAATACGGATAGGCCGGAGAAGTTGAACCTTTATTCTTCTAATGCAGCCTGCTTCATTTTTTAGATCAAACCTGAACTGTAAGAGCTATTTATAGCTCAGAATGTGTGTCATCTCCTAGATCTTTATAGGTTTTCATGAAACGTAGAGGCATCTTTTGTTATTCAGGTTATCTTTTAGCAGTTGTGGTCTTTAATGATCTGAGTCTGACTTTGCATGGGTGGAGGTAACTCCACCCCCTGCCTTTGACTTAGTTTATTAGGGAGTTGTTGTAACCCTAAATATTAGACCGTTTGGTCTCTCTTTTTTTTTTTTTTTTTTTTTTTTTGGATGGACCGTTTGGTCTCTTTTATACATGCTGGAAGGGATCTTTTAATCAAATATATATATATATATATATATTATTCTACTACTAAAATCTTAATAGAAATTATATTTCATGAGATAAATAATATCTCTTTTCATATGACTATAGACGTGTAACAACCTGCCATTAATTTATTTGGATGGTAAGTTAAAAGGAGATTGATGTAATTATTATCGATTGCATCTCTAGCCATGAGTAGTATTATCTAAATAAGAGTTTATTTCTTATCTTAAGAGATAGGCGGTTGATTAGTAGTAGAAGTAGTCTTTTAATTTTAAATAAGAATATCTAGATTAGTATGTTATTTGATTTAGTAGCAGTCCTATTTAATAGTTATCTAAGTAGAGGAGTATGTTAATAAGAAGTCTTATCTCTTAGGATAAGAGTAGACGATCAGATCATGGTTGGTTAAAACCAACCGAGTCTCTTCCTTCTATTCCAGTAGGTCTCTAGCCATGTAGAATGACACTTCTACTTCAGTTGGGTTACCTAATTGTATATAAGGAACAAGTCAGTAATTATATGGGGAAGTTGAATTATTGTTTGATAAACACAGTTTACTGTGTTTTGGGAGTTCCTGTCTCACTCGAAATAGCCAACCTATATATTTCCCGTGTTCTTTCTCAATTGGTTTACATCAGAGATCTAGTTAAAACTATATAAAAATTTAAGAAAAGTACACATATCTCTCTCAAACTACCATCCAATTGTCAATGTCCCCCCAAACTACCAATTGTGTCAATTTTTCCCGTCAAACTACCAAAACATGTCAATAACTCCCTTAAGACCAACAAAAAGACAAATATGACCTCGAATTTTTTTTCAATAAGACAAAAATGTCCTTATAAATTCGAAAAAAAAAAATAAAAAAAAAATTAATGAAAAAACTAAAGATAAATTAAAAAAAAAATGAAAAAAAATATCTAAAAATTATATTAAAAAAATTAAAAACAAACGAATAAAAAAATATAAACTATTTTTAATTTTTTTGTTTAAATTTTTGTTTTGTATAATTTTTTTAAAATAATTTTTTCTTCTATTTTTTTTTTTAAAAAAAATTTATAATTTTATGAAGGGTTTTTTTGTTATTAGGGAGGACATTGACATTTTCGATAAGTTTGGAAGGAGATTAATACAATTGATAACTTAAAAGGACATTGATAATAAAATAGTATTTTAATGAGATTATGTGTATTTTTTTGCTAAAAATTAACTCATGGGCGACCCTAAAAAATTCAAGGGATAATTGCACCGTTGTTCCCTATGGTATGCCATAATTATTTTTCACTCCCTATAGTTTAAAAAGTGCATAGGAGGTCCTTGTGGTATGCAATAATTACAAATCGATCCCTGGCGTCAAATTCTATTAAAATTTTTAACAGATTCCGTCAAATACCACGTCAGCGCCACGTGTCGCCATCTTACTGGAGACACGTGGCGCTGACATGCATATCTTAATAAAATAATATAAATTTATTAAAAAATAAATAAATATACTTATTTTTTAAAAAACAAAAAACAAAAAAAAAAAATGGGGCAAGGGGGTGGCAGCCACCCCCAAAGGGGTGCCTAGGCCACCCCCAACCAATGGGGGTGGCTGCGTGCCACCCCCTTGCCTCATTTTTTTTTTCTTTTGTTCTTTTTTTTTTTTTTTTTTAAAAATAAGTATATTTATTTATTTTTAATAAATTTATATTATTTTATTAAGATGTACATGTCAGCGCCACGTGTCGTCAATAAGATGGCGACACGTGGCACTGACGTGGTATTTGACAGAATTATTACATATCATAAGGACCTTCCATGTACTTTTTAAACTATAGAAAGTGAAAAATAATTATAACATACTACAGGAATCAACGATGCAATTATTTCAAAATTCAAAGCTAAATTGAAATCGCTTGAAAAATATTGGGGCTAAATTCCCCCCCCCCCCCCCCCTTTTTTTCCTCAAAACCGTTGCCCGATATCCGGTCTAAAATTTCGGTCTAAACAAGTATCGGGGCGTTTGGTCAAAAAGAAAACCCCGAGTTTGACGATAATTCCAGGAAAAATTACTAGATCTCCCACTTGCCCCCGCCTCCGCAAAGATCTGTCCCATTTCACCAGTCCCTGATAGATCGAATCACCTCCAAGGTATTCCATACCCTCTCTCTCTCGCTGGCTCGCTTTTCTTGTGTGTGTTTTTGGTATATTGCTGCGACGTTATTTCACTTTTGCTCCTCTTTTTTGTGGACAACAAATTCTCTTTCTAGGTTTCTGTCATATCCTTGATTTTTGTATGAAATTTTCTTCTCAGATTTAATTTTCCACTCAAAAATGTTGTTTTATCGGATTAATTTCTCGCTATTTTTTTTAAAGTTGCCTAACTATGTACTTTTTTTTCTTTTTTCTTTTTCGATTTATGAGTGTACTACCTTTGTAATATGCCCTGTTTCGTTTCTTTATAAATGACAGATTAATTCCAATTTAGGTAAGTGAAGAGGATTTTATTTTGAAATTGTTACCAATGTACTAATTTTCCTTCTCGGTCTTTTAAGATTTGAAAATTTGATTTATTTTCCTCTTGATTTTCTTAGTAACCAAACTAGTGTGTTATAATTTGAATTCAATTGTCTCTAAGACATGGTTTCTTTCGTTTCCAGGTACGTTGATCTTTTGAGACACGATGGCTATGATCGATGAGCCACTCTATCCGATTGCCGTCCTAATCGACGAGCTCAAAAATGATGATATTCAGCTCCGATTGAACTCGATCCGCCGTCTCTCTACGATTGCTCGCGCACTTGGAGAAGAGAGAACTAGGAAGGAGCTGATTCCTTTTCTCAGTGAGAACAATGATGACGATGATGAAGTGCTTCTTGCAATGGCAGAGGAATTGGGGGTTTTCATTCCCTATGTTGGAGGCGTTGAGTATGCGAATGTGCTACTCCCGCCGTTGGAAACTCTTTGCACGGTTGAGGAAACCTGTGTGAGGGACAAAGCGGTGGAGTCATTGTGTAGAATCGGTGCACAGATGAGGGAACAGGACTTGGTTGAGTACTTCATTCCTCTGGTTAAGGTCAGACGATTGAATTTTTTCCTTTTGTTGTTTGCTTTTGATTTTTCTGAATTGGTTTTGGTGTTTACTTTATTCCATATGTAGCATATTCTATGAATATTAAGGCAGCTGTACAAATTAGAAAGTTTTGTAAGAAGTAATAGTGGACGGGTCAACGAATAAGTGTTGCATGTTTTATGTTACCAATGAACGATTGCAGGCCTTTTACAAATCATGCTTGCCAGTTATTTTATTAGATAGACTAAATTTATCTGCTCAGATAGTCTATATGATCTTTTAGTTTGAAAAGTTAGTCTTTTGGCAGTTAGTTTAGCAAAGCGCCATTGCCACCAACACTGGTTAAGGGCCATCTGATGAACACTTGGCAACTAGAAAACCAACTACTTTTTACCTGAGGGCTGCCTAGTGACGGTTTGATTGCAATACAAGTATGAGGCCTTAAAACCTGGGGTAACATGTTTATTGAATATATCTATCTCGTTGCTGGCACTCCTGATATGAAGGCATCAGCACTTGAAACTTTTACCCTTGTTGTGTGTTCTTGTGTTTTGACACATTGCTTATTCCTTGGTGAAACCTGCAGGCAACTAGGATAGTTGGTCTCAGGGTAAAACATTTGATTGTTGATTCGTTTTATATCTGTTTTCTGTGCTTTAATAAATGTAACACTTCACAAAGTCTTTTGTCTTTTCGTCGTACTTCTTTTCTGATATTCCCTAATACATGATCTTATTATACCTCAATACAATTAGAATGAGACTCAATTTTGTTTTAACACATCATAATCTCCAACATTTAGAGACTGGCTGCTGGTGAGTGGTTTACTGCTCGAGTTTCCTCATGTGGCTTGTTCCATATTGCTTACTCAAGTGCCCCAGAGACATCAAAAACTGAACTACGAACAATTTACGGTCAGCTGTGTCAAGATGACATGCCTATGGTTAGAAGATCTGCCGCAACGAACCTGGGAAAATTCGCTGCTACTGTTGAAGCTGCCCATTTGAAAACTGACATCATGTCTATATTTGAGGATCTGACTCAGGACGGTATGTAAATGCACTTTGGATCTGTTGAATTCTGCTGTTTGAGAACATAATTTGAGCTGTCATCGAGTGACACTTTATGTTAGTTTCTTGTATTTGATCTTTCTTGAAAGAAAAATGGACAGTTACCATTTTTTCCCAATTAAATTTATGGGTCAATTTAGCGCAGGCCCCTTTTTGTCCTGACCAGATGAAAGCTGAGGGATAGGACTTATAACTAATTCCAGGAAAGAATGACCATGCTTCTGCAATTGCTCTCTTTTATCCATTTCAGTGCCTGATGATGTTTGCTTGGTCATTCATGTTTGTATCTTGCATTCAATTATATTTTTTGAATGGACATAATTTTTAAATAGTGTTGTTGGCGGAAAAGAAAACAATGTTTATATTGTTGTTGGAGATGAGTGTTCCCACTTGAGGAACCTGATTCTGTTTAGACTTCTAAGTGGGTTACCTAGGTGGCTTATTGCATGCCTAGTCCTGAGGGTTAATTGTCAAGTCCATTTCCACTAAAAGCTTTCCAATATTTATTCATCTTCTTGGATTTTCACTTAACCTATTTTGTTATATGCATTGGTTTAGAGACAACATAAATTTGCTCATACTTATCTCATTGCAGATCAAGATTCTGTTCGGTTATTGGCCGTTGAAGGTTGTGCTGCACTGGGAAAGTTGTTGGAACCTCAAGATTGTGTGGCACATATTCTTCCTGTCATTGTTAGTTTCTCACAGGTATGGCTTATGCTGTTAATAATTACATTCTAAAATTAACCTGCAGCATGTGTTGTCTGTTAATCTCTATATTACCAGAAAAAAGGGAAAAAAGATTTATTTTTTTTTTTTGATAAGTAAGAGAGATATCACATGCTGTTTAGATGCTCCTCTTGTATATTCCTGTGTCCTTAGATATGTCATGTGTGTTTTTAATGAAGTTCATTTACTTATAAAAAAGGAAAACTCTTGGTTGCTTTAAAAAGGTTTGTGGAAACCTTTTTTCTTAATTAAATGGTCAGTAATTTTTTAATGAAAAATCAGTAACATTAATCTCTGGCATACTCCTTTTGTTGCTTTTAACATGTTTATAACCTTTTTTTAATTAAAATATTAATGCTAATTTGATAAACCATTTTCTGTTGTAGTTTCCCTACAAAAGGTTCTGTAATCTGTTGTGCAACTAAATGTTAGCCATGTTTCTACCATTAACCATGCTGAAATGCTTCTAACATGCTAATCTGATTTTCAATATCCTTTTTGGCCATTCTCTTCTTTTGGTCTTTTTGTTTTAAGTTATAAATAGATATGTAAATTTTCCTAGGATTGCTCTCGAGATGAATGTCCATCCTTTCACCTTATTTACATTTTCTTGTATTCTAGGCATTTGGGTAGCTCAGGTTTTACGAGCTAATTTCCTTTGATTTTTTTCCCTCTTTTTATAATAGAATCTTTTACTTCTACCGACTAAAAGGGCTGAGACTTCCCAAGTACATTGTATGTATTCAAGAGAGACCCTGGTATCTAGAGCTAGTTGACTCCTATAATAAAGGGAAAAATGACAAGGATCCAATTCATGAGAGATAAAAAATAAGCAGACTACAATCTTATTAGGATCAACACCTTGAGTATGTGGTGGGGTGTTTTAAGTGGAAGTTTTTCCTTCAATTTTAAGAAGTTTTTGGTTGCTTTCACGCTAAGACTCTGTGGGTGAATACGTTATTTGAGGAAAATGTATAATTTGTAAATAATTCTGAATGAGAGTTGCTTCTTTTTATTTTGTTAACTTTTATAACTGTATGATGAAGTGCAACACAATATGTGCATTTGCTGTTATGTGATGCAAAGTCTTTTCCAACCAGGATAAGTCTTGGCGTGTTCGTTACATGGTTGCAAATCAACTATATGAACTATGTGAAGCTGTAGGTCCTGAACCTACCAGGTAATTTATATTTTCCTGCAGAGGAGCAGTTATCTTGTTTGTTTCCGTAGTAATTCAATAATCACCAACCTATTGTCAGGTCTGGTTTTTTCTCTATGCTTTAAATACTTCTTATTTTTTTGATAGGTAATAAACAGAATATTATTAAAAAGCGAAAAAGGCGCCCCTAAGCATACATGGAGTATACAAAAAGGACACAAAAAAAAAAAAAGAAAAGGAAACATCCGAAAAACCCAAAAAAAGAAAATTACATCAAACCCCCATCTTCTTGCCCCTGTCCCGACTAGAACCCATTCCCCTAGCATCGAAATTGATAGAACATTCTAGATTCTTGACCTCTCTTTTCCCCTTTTTCCTTTTTATCTCCTTATCCTTCTTAGGAGGGGATTCAAAGTCAAAGCGCTCATCCTCGATCAAAGCCAAAAAATCTAGAAATCCCTTCTGATCAGATCCCACGAACGAAACCCCCATCGTGCGAAAACACGACTTGCTCTCTTCCACAACCCTGGAGTAAACAACAACACTATCCTTTGGAACAACCCCTTTAGAAGAATCCCCCACCTCAACGATTCCAGACAGCAAACCAGGAACCAGGGGGCACCCAATAACACTTCCTTTTGGATCAACCCCCTTTGAAGATTCCCCCACCTCAACGACCCTAGACGATAAACCAGTTAACTGGGGGTGCCCAACCACAAAGGGGACCGGTCTTGGCCAATGAGGAAACAAAACCCACTGACCACAGGGAAAGGAAACCGAAACCCCAGGAAGACCCAAGAGATTAACCCCACCAAAACTCCTTCCCAAGGCAGGGACATCCGCAAGCATCCCTGCCTGCCGACGGAGAGACGATGTTCGATACAAAGAATTATCAGAAGGCGCACTAAGAGCAACGCCGACGAGATCACGCCCAGCACCGACAGACGAGTCACCAATCTCCCCAAACTGAAAAACCTCAACGCCCGACCTCACCCCAGCTGACGGAAGAACCCCTGCCTGCCGAAGGATGAGCCTTGATTCGGAAGAACTTGAAACTAAAGAAGGCCGCACCCCAGAAGGAATAACACTCAGAAACACCGTTGGACGCAACATTAGCGCCGGAAGAGAGGAAGGGACGGCACCCTCATTGACTGACTCGACCACAGGAACGAGCACCCGATCACTGGATCTAGCCCCGGAAAGAGACAGAACCATATCCACCCCAGGATCTGCCGCCGACGTCACGTCCGGCCTAAGGGCGCTCCCATGGAACTCCATCGGACGCTGAAGACACCCCTGACCCGAGCCCCGCCCCGATATTGCACCATCAGCCGACGACAGCTTACGGCCCGAAACATTGTCCGAATTGGCATAGGGCTTAAACTTTGCCCCAGCCCGAAACCCTTTAACAACAGACTTTACCCTCTTAAGCACCCGACCCACCACAAAACCCACCCTACGTTTAAGCCCAAGAGAAGACTTATAGCCCAGCTTTTTCGGCAAGCCACAGGCCCAAACCAGCGCCTTGGAGAACTGGCCCAGGATTTCAAACACCTTCTCGAACACTCCAACCAGTCCCTCCCCTTGCATAGAAATGTCACCCTCAACGGCTGAATTCCTGGACACGCCAACCTGCCTACAGACACAACCTCGATACCTGGACTAGTCTTCTGCACGAAGGTTCAAACCCGAGACGCCGACTGGTTGCTCCTCCAGAACGGAGCAATCACTCACCTGACAGACCGCCCCCATCTCCATTCCCCGCAGCTGCGTCTTCTCCACGTCGCACCCGATCGGCAGAGGCCAATCACCAATCATCTTTGTCTCAACCCTAGTTCCTGAGACGGTAGCTGCTGAACTCACCACCGCCGCAAACGACAGACATCCTGAACCTATCCCCAATTTACCGCCCGACGGCAAAACACCAGAAGAAGAACGACCGCCAGAAGACGAAGGCCCACACATGTTTTCCAGAAAATCCAACATTTTGCTCAGCTCCCCAAAAACACGGCTCCACCCTCTCCCGTCCCGACCTTCAGGAAAAAGGATACGCCCTCTCCGACCTCCGTCGAAAACTGCCACCTCCAAGAACCGCCCAGACCTGTTTTCACCTCTCCGAGTGATGGTCGCCTTTGATCCCTCCCTAAAGGATTTGACGAAATCCTCGATCCCAGCATTACCCCAGACTTCTTCCACCCTCGACAGTAACCAAGCAGTGCAACTCAACCCGAGAACAGCATAACCTGAAAACCCTTTTCTCTTTTCCTCCACCCGAAGCTCGGCAGACCCTGCTTCCACCGAGAACCGGAAGGACTTTGCCTCCACATAGAACCGGCTCTCCATAAGGCTGAAGCCGACATCCCTACAGGGAAGACATCCCTTCCAAACAAACGGAAAAAAAACTCACCACCCAGCAACCACTGAGAGATTTAAGAGAGAATGACAAAGAGACCGAAGGCTAAGGTAGAACCCCAGGCGGTACGCGCCTGCACGCCCCACCGCAACGAAGAAAACGGATGAGAAGCGAGAGAGGAAACTGGCTTGGACAAAGTTGACCTTTTTGCTACGCTAAACCTTTTAGTCACTTTATACTTTACTTCTTCCCTGGCATTTTCAAACTATCTCTTGCAGAAATTGAGATCTTGATTTTTCATGGTGCAATAATCTCAAAACCGTCTTTAGAAATCATTTACTTGTCATATTGTTTCATGATTTGTGTAGATATTTTACTATGGTTTAAGGACTTGGCTTAGATTCTAATTGATGCTTGTCGTATTGTTTATATCTGTTAGGTCGGACCTTGTACCTGCATATGTTCGGCTACTTCGTGATAATGAGGCTGAAGTACGCATAGCTGCTGCTGGAAAAGTTACTAAGTTTTGCCGGATTCTGAATCCAGAACTTGCAATTCAGCATATCCTTCCTTGTGTGAAGGTATATGTGCCCGCCAACTAGTTAGCTATTTGGGGTTATGTATTTGACGGTAGATTGTTTAGTGTTTATCCACTTGTAGTCTTGTTCATATGTTGCTTGTTTGATAATTTATGACTTATAAAGTTTGGCTGCTGTAGGAACTGTCAACAGATTCGTCTCAGCATGTTCGATCTGCATTGGCTTCTGTTATAATGGGAATGGCACCAGTTTTAGGAAAGGTAATATCTTGTCTAGGTACATATATTGGTTCTCCATCTTAGATGGAAAATTTAGAAGTTTACTTATTCATTTCCTTGCAGAAGTAGAAATGCATATAGCTTAGGCTATGCAATGTTTCTAGCATCATCATCATTCTTTTGCTCCTTCTAACTAGGTGCTTTCTCATGTATACTTTCTATGTACTTAGGGGCGTCTTACGCTTTTAATGATATGCGTTGATTACCTGTAAAATAAAAAAATATTTCTAACATCAATAATTATACAGTGATCTGAATTGTTGTCTAGCACCTTTTATTGTCTTTCAGTCTCACATCAGCAGTAATGGTGGTAAAGAATATGTGCTTGCTTTTACTTTCTGTTCTCACTTGTTTGGGTGTATCCTGTTAGACTTTGTGTGTGAGAGCTCTTTCTATAACTAGTGATCTAATTGAAATGTAATTGGAGAGTGAGCTAGTTACCATTATGCCTTCTTGCTGTGAACTAAACTTAAGAGCATCAATAATATTTCCTCCTGAACATGGCATGAATTAGAGATACCTATTTCAAAATTGCTAACATTTTATGCCATGCATCACTGGAATTGACATATGTAGACAGCTTGGTCAATTGTGCATTTTTGGTTCTCATTTAATTAAAACAGAGGATGATGTCTCTCTCTCTCTCTCTCTCTCTCTCTCTCTCTCTATGTTGATGGTTTGCAGGATGCAACAATTGAGCAACTGCTGCCTATTTTCCTTTCTCTTTTAAAGGATGAGTTTCCCGATGTCCGGCTGAATATTATCAGCAAGCTTGATCAAGTTAACCAGGTTTTGTCTATATTCAAATGTTTAGAGTTCATTTCTTTCAGTTTTGTTGCATTAATTGTTTCCTTACTCTATGTCCTTTTGTTCTTTATAATTTAGTAATAGTCAACATGATTTTGATAAATGGTTTGAGTTCCTGAGTTTTTCGTCCTTAGCTGTGAAACGCCTCTCTTTTTAGGCCGAAATACTTTTCACGAAAATGGGGAAAAAAGCATTGCTTTTCTCTGGCTGAACATGAACTAAATGGTTATAGAAACTGAAGTTGTTGAAGCTCTTGAAACGATGGTTATATTCATTTTTTTGGGGGGAATTGATGTAGAGGTTCTTTTCGATCTTCCGCTCATTGCTTGTAACCATCTATTATTCTGTGTTTGTTTCAAACTCTTCTGTTCCTCAGATCAATAGACTCACAGTTTTCATGATAAAATAAGAAATGAAAGTATAAATAATGTGGTCATCCTAACTCTTAATGCAGAATTTTCAATTCATGTATTACTTTTTTCCCTTTGGGTGCAGAGGAAACACTTTTGTTCTTCATCTTTCAATGTTTTAGCATTTAGTGGCTGTTATTAAAAAGTTTAAGTTATTTTATGATTTCTAACAAAGTTGAAAAGGATTGTATTTCCCAATATTACTTAATAAAATTAAGGAAAAAAAGAAGAAATATTTTTCCCCTCCCGCAGATCCCTCAGTGTCCCGTAAATGATTATCTTCACTATAGTGTTGTGGCACTATGTTCCTTTCTACCTTTCATTCTGCTAGAGTTATGACTGAGGTTGATGTTGTCTTATAAAATATGATCCTTTAGTTGATGCAGCCTTATTGTTTCTTAAACTCAATTGTTGTTTTAATGCTGCCTTTCTTGAATTATTTCGATCCAGTTTCCATAAGTGTCTATCAACATATAGTATTAAATTTTAATCAACTCTTGTTAATGTACATGTTAAAACAGGTAATTGGAATTGATCTGCTGTCCCAGTCTCTGTTGCCAGCGATTGTTGAGCTTGCAGAGGATAGACACTGGAGAGTTCGGCTTGCAATAATAGAGTATATACCTTTATTGGCAAGTCAATTGGGCGTAGGCTTTTTTGATGACAAGCTTGGTGCTCTTTGCATGCAATGGTTAAAAGATAAGGTTTGTATAGATTTTGGTTACCAACTGCTAAATATAACATTCTTGTGCTTTTGATTTAATCCTAATATCTGTTTTGATTAATAGTTTCCTCTTCAAGTAGAAAACTCTATATTAAATGCCAATCCATTTTCTTTTTTCGAATTGTCATCTTCCTCATTGTTACTATTTTCTTTTTTGAACACTTTTGATAAGTAATGGGCAATTTATTAAAAAAAAGCAATTGGCGCTCCTAAGTACACAAGTAGTATACACAGGAAGCTCCTAATTAGCAAAAGAAAAACCTACAAAACCCGAAAAGCCCTCAAACTCAAACCTTCAAAACACCAAAAGTTCTCAAACCCGAACCCACGCTAAGCACTCAACGCTAGACTGCATGAGTCTTGCCTTTCCTACTCCTAGAGGACGTGCCATAAGCATCATAATTGATGGAGCATTCTAATGTAGAAGCTCCCTTCTACCTCTGGGCTTAGGCTGAACACCCTTCACCGAATGAGGGTGGTCCTCTTCAGTGCCCTCGATCCCCTTACACGAATCCCCCACCAAAGCCCAATCCATGAAAGCGGTAGGGGGAAAAACATTTAACGGATAGGGAAAATCTCCCAAAAGGTCCCCTTCATTGTCCTCTCCAACCCAAATATCGCCTCTCTGATCCCTCACCACCAACTCCAAAGATGAGCCGACACCAAATCCAACCGGCCACTTCTGGGATTGGACCTATCCTGTCTCCTTGTCATCAGCAAGAGGAGGCTGAACAAACGAGGCCTAGGGGCAATCCAAGCCGAGTACTTCTAGGAACATCTGAGAATGGACCACAACAGAAGAGCTTGGCTTGAGAAAATCTCTCGTCGGAGTGGTTTTTTTCGAACATCAGAACTGACAGTCTCAACTAAGGATGTACAACCAGTAGCGGTTATTTCCTCATAGCCGCAACCGCAACCAGGTGTATAATTTCATTCACCCTTCATTCATCTTGAAGCTTTGTCTCCTTGTCCATCACCTTGAAAGCATCGACGCAAGTCTCCTTCAATATATGAAAATTCTTGCTTGGTATTATAAATTCACCGTCTATTCTCAACATGATTTTGGAAGTTACCATCATCATCTACTGCATTAATTTGGGCCAAAGCCTTTTCCTAGCTTAGTATGAGCGATGGTAGGTGGTTGGTTACTAGCTTGCTGATTGTCTGACCATTCTTCCCATGCCCATCAAAAACTCCACACAAAGCTCCATCTTCCACGTCATAGCCATTGTGAAAGGAAACATAAGTAAAGTTTCAATGGGGGGAGCCTATAACCAATTTTTTTTTTATATATATATATATGCGGTTGTTTCTGGTTATAAACTGGTTTTCTGAAACCCTATAACCGGCAACCGCAACCAGCCTAGGTGGTTATCCGGTTACAGTTATTTTCGGTTATCTGGTTGGCGGTTATTAGCGGTTAATAACCGTCCCGCTTGTACACCACTAGTCTCAATCACAGGTGGAGAGAGGCCTAACCCCAAAGGCATGACAGGCAGGGAATTATGCTTGTCTCTTTCGAACACTATTTTGCTTTTAGTAGGTGAGGAATTCTTTTTTCTAGGAACTGCGAAGTATTAATGAGAATTAGTACTTGAGGTTGTGGGCCTGCGCGGATTTCATTCATTGGGATTCAATGGCGAAACCCCATCAGGACACCCCTCCCTTGGCCCAGAGTTTAAGTGGAAGGCAATATTTGTTGAAAGCTTCTTGAGTGGAAGCTTTACATGGCTTAACTAATGATTTGTTACTAGTATCAATTTAGACACATTCCCAGCTTAATTTGCGGGTAATATTCTTGGATATCCATCGCGTTATAACTTGATGTAAGTTTTTGCTAATGCTATTTGCTCCTTCAAGTTTTCAGTGTTATATCCCCTTCCCATGGGTAGCGAGACTAGGTTGCAATTTTGCCGGGTTGCAAATTATCTAAGTTTCTTAGACGTTAAGTTGCTTTTTCTCTTCGATTATCATCCACTGGAGGTTTCCATAGATCATTTTCCTTAGTATAATTGTTTCCAGTAAATTTATTATATGTTGTTTGGTCCAACAATGAGAAGCTTGTATGTTGGATTTAATTACAATACCTGGCGAGCTCACTGCTGCTAGGTACGTCTTCAGAGGTGGGTGATTCGTCGAAGGGGGGTGTTCTGGAAGGGATTGGTGTTGGAGAGAAGGGTGAGGTGGGGGTTGTAGGGGCTGTGCAAGATGCGAAGATGTGTTATCACACTATGGGGATCTCTTGTGGGGGTGGTGAGGTATGGTTATTGGAGTTCTTGACTTTACTTGAATAGGGATAGTGTCAAGAGGGTTCAATTTTTGCTTCTAAACCGAAAGGTTGAAGGGCGCTAAAAAGTTTTGAGTGCTCGATAAACTTTGATGTTAGGGGAGATTTTTCTAGCCGGGGTAAAGGCAAGAGGGCTCTTGTGATGTATTTCAGGGCGTTTCTACGGGTGTAGGGCTTCCGTTGTGGGTTTCTTGGTGTCCCTTCTGTTTTTTGGGTTTCTATGGGTGTTTTCTTTGCTCTTTTTGCTTTTTCTGTTTTGGTGGTCTTTGTCTATACTTCCTATAAGCTCAGGGGCGCCTAACACTTTTTTTAATGATATTGTGCTTACCTATCAAAAGAACAATTACTGTAATATCTAACCCTTGCAATAACAAGCATGATTGGCTAACATCTTAATAGGGTACAATATTTATTTTTGCTAACTCTGTTGATACTGGCTGTAGGTTTACTCGATTCGTGATGCAGCTGCAAATAATGTAAAACGTCTTGCAGAAGAATTTGGCCCAGAGTGGGCAATGCAACACATAATTCCACAGGTTCTTCTGATTACATGTTACCGTCATTGGCTTTTGTTGATACATTCTTATCGTATGGTACCATTTCCCAAGGAAAAGCAAAAAAGAATTCTCAGATTGATGTTGGTGCATGACATGGATATGAAGTGCCTGACATGGAAAATTTCATAATTTTATGTTTAGATTTTCAAAATGATCTCTGATGCTTCTTTCTGATCCCAATCAATGCCAAAGTATATGTCCTTGTCACATAGCTTATATTCATTCCTTCATATCCTGTATATGAAAGCAATTTTGTTGTCAAAATTCCTGCCATTGACATGCTAGAGTACCTAAATTCTTTGTCATAGTGTTTACTTATATATTTATCTTGCTTAAGAACAAGTGTTTTTTGAATGAAAGATGATTAATTTTTTTTTTTCTTTTTTTTTTTTTTATTATTATTATCGGCGCTCCCAAGTATATTGGAAGTATACGAAAAGAAACACCTAACTAGGAACGGAAAAACGGACAATGAAATCAGCAAAGCTAATCGATAGTGGGGACTAAAAAACCACCGTCCAAAGATACAGTGTATAAAAAAACGAAGCTAGAATATCCTCCATGGAACTCTCCAAATCCTCAAAACACCTAAGATTTCTTTCCATCCAAACACAGCAAAAAATGCAGATTGGCACCATCTTCCAAATCACGGCATTCATCGACCTTCCAAACTTCCACCAACAAATAAATAAGTCGATAACTCTTCTAGGCATAACCCAAGACATACCAAAATGAGTAAAAATGTTATCCTACAGAGCGGAAGCCACATCACAGTGAAGAAGGTGGTGGTCCACAGATCCACCATCTCTCTTGCACAAGCAATATCTGTCCACAATGATGATATGCCTCTTCCTGAGATTGTTCACAGTAAGGATCTTGCCTAGGGCTGCCAACCACGCAAAAAAAAAAAAAAACCGTCCTCGAAAGAGCTTGAGTCCGTCACACACTCTTCCAAGGAAAGTGTCTACCTTCAGAGCAAGCTAAGGAGCTGAAGAAGGATTTGACCTTGAACAATCTTTCTCGGAAGAGACCCACCAGAGCTTATCTGCGCAACCTCTACTCACCATGCCTCAGTGCAACACCTGGAAGAAGGAAGCAAAGACACCCACTTCCCAATCATGTGCCTCTAACAAAGCTCATGTTCCATTGAGTTAGCACTGCCCAAAACCTTCATATTATCCGCAACTGAAGCATCATTCACCCAAGCAAAATACTAAAGAGATCAGGAAGAACTACCTTCAAAACCGTATCCCCGCACACAAATCGTGCCATAATTTTGTCCTAACCCCATCTCCTACCTCAAATCTAGCAAAACCAGAGAAAGTCTCCCACCCTTTCCTGATGTTCTTCTACAACCCCACTCCAAAGGCACCTACAGGCTCAAGGGAACACCACCCACCCCACAAGCTGCCAAACTTGGTGTCCACCGCAACTCTCCACCAAGCATCTCTCTCAATTTCAAACTGCCATAACCATTTTCTTAACAAAGCGCAGTTGAACATCAACAAGTTTCTAATACCCTATAAACTGGTAATTTGGTAAAGACAGAAGTTCCTTAACCTTTCTTTTTTATCTGAGGCCAAAGCAATACTGCTCTGATCTCTAGCATGGACAAGGAACTAGAATCATCTCTCAGCTATAATCTTCAACCTTTAATGTGACTAAAAGAGAAGGTAAGGTTCTCTGTTTCATTTAGCAACTCCAAGGGCCTTGAAAAGCCTATTAACAATCAATGACTCACCATCCAATGCCTTGTTCTTTACCATCTCTGATGCCTTTTTTGTGCCTAGTAACACCTCTGTCCTACTGGCATATCCAACACCAGCCACCTAGAGAGAGTCCCATTATTGTGGACTTGAAAATCCAAAAACAGTTTCCCCTTATCTTGACTAGCTTCTTGGTCTGGGGTGTCAATAGCTTAGGAAATTTTCTCTCAGGCTTTCCCGTTCTTGGTGTTAATAGCTTAGGAAATATTATACTACGTCTGTCATATGAAGGGATGGGAGCTTCGGTTTGGGAGGATTTGTGGTGAGTTGATAGCAGAGTCTTTAACCACGGTTACCCAACAAGTGCCTCTCCCTAGAGGTGGGCTTGTGGAAAGAGAGCAGAGAGACTGTAACCACCAATTCCTTTGTTCAAAATTTGAGCTTTTTATTGTTTTCTGTCAGCTTTGCGGGACTTGTTGCTTCTCTCAAGTTACGTAAATAGTTATGAAATTGAGTTAAAAGAAACCATGTAAGACTATTCTCCCACCCTGAGCTGCTGGGAGTGATTAACATACATCTGAACATTTCTTCATTACTAAATAGTCCAGTAAGAGTTAGTAATCATCAGACATTCTACGTTATATACATTTCATCTTTTTAGGTTTACATACCTAGAATTCCCTGCCACCTTACCTCTCTTAGGGTTGCTTTGAGAGAAAACCTACCTTTGGGTGCATTACTCCCTGTTTAGAATAAAATATGTCTGTTACATGGGAATTACATGGGAACTACTCTGTCCCTTCAACATCATTATCATTGTTTACTTTAGGTATTAACTCATCATCTTTTTGGTCTTTGGTGTGTTTTTTTCTTTTTTTTTCAAACAACTTGGAAATTCTCTTACAGGTCCTGGACATGATTAATAACCAACACTATCTGTACCGGATGACCATTCTACATGCAATTTCTCTACTTGCTCCTGTAATGGGCTCAGAAATTACTTGTTCCAAACTTCTGCCTGTGGTCATTAATGCATCAAAAGATAGGTAAAGTTAATAGGTTCCGAATCTTGGTTGTGAACATCTTTCTTTCTGTTTGTTATAACTAGGACTGCCGTGTTGACAATTTCATCTTACAGGGTTCCCAACATCAAGTTCAATGTGGCTAAAGTATTGCAGTCACTTATTCCTATAGTTGATCAATCTGTAAGTAACTTGCATTTGATTTACATAACATTTCTGAGTCAGTAAATAGATGATAATGACATGAGAAAGGCATGCTATAGCAAGAGAACATGTATCTAATTGAGAACTGGTGTGATTTTGGAACTGTTTAGGATATTATGCTTCTTATAGATAATTCTCCATCCAGCTCTAAGAGGGACCAACAAAATGATGGGTGAAAGAAAAAACACAATTTCTTGTATCATATGGTCAGATACAAAGAAAAAACACAATATGTTGTATCATTTGGTCAGATACACAATTAGGATTTCTGGGTAAGGTTAATCAAGGCAGTCCACCAGAATGACATCCTTTTATCCCCACCCATTTTGTCCAATGCTGATTGTCTGGAAAAGAAACTGCAATACTGTTTCACGAGCATATATATATACGGACTACTACTGATTGGGATGCTTTGTGAACAATGCAGGTGGTTGAGAAGACAATCCGTCCGTGTCTGGTCGAACTTAGTGAGGATCCAGATGTTGATGTCAGGTTCTTTGCCACCCAAGCACTACAGTCAAGTGATCAGGTCATGATGTCTACCTAGGTTGATTTAGGTCATAATGTCTACCTAGATTGATTTTGTTATTGGTGGGCTTTTTTTTTCTTTTTTTTTTCCCTGGGCAATTTGGAAGTTAAGATGATATACAGATGTATGTAATATTTTTTTTTCCTAACCAAACAATTTCTTTTCCATTGATTGACATGCCATGTACACCATATCGCAAGATCTAGCTAAAATCTCGCAGAGGCTATGGTCCGCAGAATGCTAATTTCTTCCCTCAAGCTGCAAATTAGGTACATGGGAATCTGTGTGTAAAAGAAATTATAATAGGGTTCGGGGTCTAGCAATTGATGGATTTGGCCACTGCCAGTACATGCCTTTTCCAGTCATAACTTCCATTGCTGTCAATGGTTATGATTATTCGAAACTTCACAAATATCTTGTTATCAATCTGTTCTGGCGCCGCCATGGCACTTGAGCATTATGGTACTTTTTGTACCAATGGTCGGTGATGCAACGGGGCCCTTCACGGACGGTCCCATCATGTCAAAAAAGACTAGGCAATGCGCTAACCATCGCAGCTGCAGAGCCATTCCTAAAGACCCACAAATTGGTATTCACTAGCTGGCTCAAAATGCAGGCTCGGATCACTTGTCCTATGAGCTAAGAATGGTCTCTACTAGGCCCACATTAAGATATTTACGTGAATTTATTTGTAGCGGTGGTGGAAGGCGTTCTTGGCGGATGGAAATAGGAGACTGGGAATTGGTTGAAATTGTAAGAAAAGCAGCTGGTTTGTTTTCCCATCTGGATTTCAAATTTCACTGTGTTACTCTGTGTTTGTCCACTTTTCATTTGTTTTATTTCATTTTAAATTAGTAAAATAATTGTCAAAATTGAAAACTGCTTATTTTAAGGACGTTATATCAGAAGACAATAAGTTGAAAATAGCAGAAGACAATATGTTAAAATGCACGCTTTTTAAAATAGACAACTAATTTTAACAGGAAAAGCAACACAAGTTTCTACTTGTTGGGGCTAACTCGTACCCACGTTAACAATTTTTTACTATTTTGGTTAATTGGTTACATTTTGGTCGGTTAATTGTGAGCTTTTTATACGGTTTTTTTATAGGCCTAAATGATTTTTTTGGCTTAAACAAGTGCTCTAAGGTTTAAAACGGCGGGGAGGGGAATTTGTTTGTTACAATTTTTGCGGTTTGTTCTCTCTCTCTCAGAACAAAAATATTAACAATCAATTTAAATAAAAAATTAGTTTTTACCTTTATGTACTCCTTTAAAACACATTAAAAAATCAGAATCATGTCAGGGAAAAAAAAAACTCCCGTCTTTGTTCAACAAATACAAAAGAATAATGATTCAATGCCACCTAAATATACAACTTTTCACCACCTTGCCTATGTGGCAAGGTGGTCCCCCACTACTTTTTGAGTTTTTTTATTTTTTAAAAATAAATTAAAGTGGGGGACCACCTTGCCACATAGACAAGGTGGTGAAAAATTGTATATTTAGGTGGTAGTGAATCATTACTCAATACAAAAACTTTAGCAGCAGAGAAATTGAGGTCAAAGTAAAAACGGAATATGGGTCAATGGTCATTGGCTGAAAATTTAGAGTTAACGCCACGCAGATGGAGGGATAGATCCTTTGTTTTTTTATTAATTAACAATTCCAATTTAGTTAAAAGTAAAAACAAAAATTTCGAAATTGACGAGTCATATATTTTATGCGAACCAAAAAATTATCACCCAAATAGTTTTATTGTTTTAATTTAGGGTTAAATACCCTATTAGTACCTGATTTTTAAGTTTTTTTAAAGTTAGTACCTGAGTTTTTATTTGTTTCATAGGTGGTATCTGAGTTGAGGGTAAAAACCTGTTTGGTACATCTGTTAAATTTTTTTGTCTAAATACTAACGGCATATCGGTTGACACGTAGCACTATATATAAAAAAAAAAATTAAAAATAAAAATCTTTAAAAAATTATTTAAAAATAATACAATTTAAAAACATAGCAAAAAAATAATAAAAAAAAGGGGGTGGCCACCCCATGGCAAAAAAAAAAAATGATTGGTTTTGGCTATGGAAAGTGGCCGCTAAACCCTCTAAAAAAAAATTAGAGGGTTTGCCCATGGGGTGCCCGAACCACCTCCATAGGCCACGGGGGTAGTTTGGCCACCCCCAAGGGGTGGGAGTTGTTCGGCCACCCCAGACTGGCAGGTCGTTAATATTTGGATGAAAAATGTAACAGAGGTACTAAACGGATTTTTACTCCTAACTCAGGTACCACCTATGAAACAAATGAAAACTCAGGTACTAAATTTAAAAAAATTTAAAACTTAAGTACCAATAGGGTATTTAACCATTTAATTTAATTGGATCTTAAAGACATGAATTAAAGGATGAAATTGAAATTTACCAGAGTGCCACTGGAATAGTTTTTTGGCCGAGAAATGCTTGGTGTCTTACTTCTATCTCACCATTGTCTACGTGGACCAATAATATTGTTAAAAAATAGGATCTCATTATACTTTTTCTATGATGGTAGTATATGAGTGGGATGAAAGTGGGACACTAAGTATTGCTTGATGCATTCCTTGCCCTTTGACAAATGTAAAGGGAACGTGTTATTTTTACATTATAGTACTTTATTTCAACTCTATACCAAGATGCTGCTTAAAAAAAAAAAAAAAAAAAAAAAAAACCTCTATACTAAGATACATTGGGTGTATGATGAATATATATATATATATATATAATTTACATACATGAGTCTCACCTCCTTTATGTTTTGGTATAGAGTTGGTGCGAGGTAATGTAAAATATAAAATTTCCTATGTAAAGTTCGTAGAACCTTCACGTTCTACCCCGACGTCTTCTCCCATGCATTGGAGCCATTGACTGGGAGAGAGAGTCAACCTGAGGTTTTATGGAGATCGAAGAAGAATAGGAGAACAACCAGCCAGAGTCCTCCTGCCTCTACTTGTACGACCTCTCTCACACTCCCTCCTGATCCTAAGCTTCTTCTTTAGCCATGGATTCCGATGAGTCCCCTAAACCAATTAAAGGGGTTTTCATAATCTCTCTTCCACCACCAGACAACCCCTCACTTGGCAAAACCATCACTGCCTTCACTTTCTCCAACAACCCCCAATCCCAAACCCAAAACCATGACCAACAAAACCATCGAAACATCCACCAAGACGCTCCTCTCCCACCTCCAAACCCTCCAAGTCAACTTTCATTCTCAATCAGCAGACCCTTCCTCGTCACCCCAAGAAAGCTCCTGGGCTTTCTGGGTATCTCTCTTTTTGCTCTTGTCCTTTATAGTTCTGTATCTTCTCAGACCCTCCGAGAATCTCGCGGCTCAGAGGATGATCCTAGACCCACGTCGTTTCTCTTTCCTTTGTACCCAAAATGGGGGACTCCACAAGTGGATGTGAAGCTGAAGTTGGGGAGGCTTGTGGGTATTGATAAAGGGGATATGGTTTCTCCAATTGAGGATGGGAGGGAATCCCACATGAAATTGTTTGCTTCTAAGGCAAAAGTTGATTCCACTTCCATTTTACCTGTCAGAGGCAATATACATCCAGATGGGTATGGATGGATCTTGTTGCTTTCTTTAATTACTCTCTTTAAATATATATGTATTTAAATTTATGATGAGTCATGGAGAGGGGGAGTGCTTTTTTTGGGAATAAAGTAAATAGAACTAAAAATGAATCATTGGAAAACTAAGTTATAACAGTTTACTTTATATTTGGTTATTGCTGCGTGCTGTTTATGAAAGCTTAGCACACTCACTAGCCACTACATGCTTAATAACTTGTTTTTGTGTGGCACACTACATCCCTTTCTCTTCGAAATCACTAGTTATAAACCAATTGAGCTCCAGAAAGAAAGAAAAAAATTCTCTGATTATTAATATTTTTGCTATTTATAAATTGTTATTACTGATGCAAAGCTTCAACGAAATTTTGATGATATGAAGATCTAAGCAGTCTGTTGTGATCTACTTTTGGATTATACATTGATAATAAAGCTCTCAGAAAAAATGTTTATTTTTATTTATCGTTTTCCCTTTGTTTGATTGCCCGAACTACTAACCAAGAATGCACAAAATTCAAATTATTTTAGGTCCTCAGAAAATTTCGTTGTTGGAAAATGGCATAATAGAAACAGAATATATATATATATATAAAATAAAAAAAAAATAATAATAAAAAAAAAAAAATATATTGGTTATGGGTCACATTGTGTATTTTTCAACAAGACCTACTGCATTTTTGTTAGAGAAAGATGATGGGGCAATTTTTAGCGGTTAGACAAGAGTTTGAATATAAATATGACAATGTGGAAGATTCTGGTTATAGTTTGTATAGAGTAGCACTTGTTCATTATTTCTTTTAGAAGTTGAGCTATACCATTGTTTAGAAAATTGGAGATGGCCTGGCAATATGTTGGAATCATGGACGTTAGTCTTTATTGTAGAACCAGCAAAAAAAAAAATTGCTTCTAAAAACGCAATTATTTGAATCGTGCCATAGTCCTGGCAAGTGACCTGAACAATATCTGCATACTTGGTAGATATATATAGTATGGTTCCGGTCACAATGCAGTTTTCTAATTCAAGCGTTCGGTCAAGTCACCAGCAGTTTGTAAGAGGCCAAGAAGCTACTTTGTTTGAAGATAATGCTTGTCATTATCTACTCTCTTGATCTTCAAAATAGGCTGCAGAACACATGAGGTTTTGAACCTCAAGGCTGAAGGCACCCATAATATAAAGGTATTGTGCCTTGGCTTATGTTAACATGTTTCTGAGATAACCAAGTATGGAGCTCTTGCTCAATTTTGGTTGTTTTTTCTATCTGACTTTCTTTGTTTAATTTTTATACGAATTAGGACTGGTTTATAATCATCTAACGCAATCAGAGTTTCTAGAGATAACACATTTAGAGTCTCTGGTCTAAACTATGTTTAGTTAACTTAAGTCATGGTTAGGGCCAATCCTGATTTTTTTTTTCTCAGTGATATCATTTTTTTCGCACCAATGATGTCATGACAGTTGAATCTGAGTTTTTTTTTTGTCTTGGTACCCAAGAAATGCACTTAATTTGCATTGCTAAGTTGCTCACTTAGATTCCATAAAGCTTGTAGAGACACATTTCATTAATTATAGAAAATATACACATGTATAAATCTCTATACATTTAGTTGGATGTTTAGCTTTATGGTAGACTATTTCATAGCTGTTTTGCCATGTCATGGTCTAGCAAGTAAATTATTGAACAAGTTGCAGATGACATTGGAATCCTCAAAGAAGCCTTAGCCGTTGTCCTTGTCATGATTCAAGGAAGTACTAGCTATATCTACGCTATAACCTAAAAGGACAATCAAAATTACAATTAAAGCTCTTTGAAATTACTTATAAAGCCCAGTTTATCTAGGAAGGAACTAATTTGGGATTTACATCCATGATGTGCCTTTACAATCTACCAACCCGAAGTGAGTAAGTCTTCCGGGATATCACAATCTCATCTCAAATCTTTGACATTAGGGCCCACATTATACTGCAGTACCCTAGCACCATATGGTGTTACTTGGTTGGCTTTGATACCATTTGTGATGATGTGACATCCCACATCGTCTGAGTGTGGGAAATGGGATCTATTTATATAGACCATGCTCTCTCTTAATGGTATGAGGTCTTTTGGGGTAAAATCGAAGAACAAAACCGTGCGGGCTTAGCCCAAAGCAAACAATATCACAAGCCCATGAGAGTCACCAGTGGGGTTGCTGGATCCCAAAAAGGGGGGTGATTGTGGCATTCCACATCATTTGGGTGTAGGAAAGGGGATGTGCTTATATAGAGCATACTCTCTTGAAATGGTACAGGGCCTTTTGGGGTAAAACCCAAGAACAAAACTGTGCGGGCTTGGCCCAAAGCGGACAATATCATACCTCTTCAAGTGAGTTGTTACAGATGACCTTGGGAAGCAGTAGCTACAGTTACACTATTACCCAAAAGAACTAGTCACAATTATAGTTGGAACACTAAAATTACTTACAAAGCCTAATGTCACTTAATAAGGAACCAGTGTGGAATTTAGGACCCATGCAACGCTTTCACAATCTACCCACCAGAAGTGGAATTTAACCTTTTGGGGTATCAAGAGTCCAAAATCCGAAACTGATCAGAAATATGATTTAGTCCTTGAGTAGAGTTTATACTTAACCACTGTGATTATAAAATGGGTGGGGGAGGAGTGAAACTTTTTAAGAGATCTAGTTGGAGAGTTCAGAAGTGTTCCTCTCCTTTAAACTTAAACAAGCCATTATTGCTGGATAACAGATCACAGCCTTGTCATCATCACTGTGCCTTCAATTGCTGTATAGTGTGTGGTCATGCTGTTCCTGATGCTAATGGAAATTTTCTTATACATACAGATTGTATTACACATACATACTTGTTGGTAGTCCTCCAAAGCGTTATTTTCTTGACATGGATACAGGGAGTGACTTGACGTGGATACAGTGTGATGCTCCTTGCACTAGCTGCGCTAAGGTAATGCCTAATTATGATTGGTTATTCAGTTAATGGGTTTCCCAAAATTCTTCTGTATGTATCTACTGTATCCCCTGGTTTTCATTCATATCTAATCGATGTTCAATAGATAGTTTGTATTTGTTATATTAATCGTGCACATCTTTTTTGAAAATTGCTTTGTTATTTATTACGAGAATAAATCAATAAATATACATATGCGCTTCTTTTTACATTATCTCCCTCCTGCTCTTATTTGTGGGATTTTAGGTTGTAATTCCATTTTGATGCACTGTGGTAAATAATTTCTTCTTCTTGAATGTCTTAATACAGGACTTCTTTATTTTCTTTATTTTCTTTTTTTTTTTGTTATTTTAATTTGGTTATCGATTGGGAGGTTAAAGAACAAGTTTGGAAGTTTTCAATCAACTCTAGATCTGATTGATGGAACTATCTTTACAACTCTTTTTAACTGTTTGGCATAATAAAAATTAGTCTATGGTTTTTATCATTGCTATTATTTTTTATTTATATACTTTCCGTTTTCAATTTATGCAAAAGTGTGCATTTGAGCCAGCTTTGATATTAAGCCAACGATCAGAGATAATGATATCCCAACCCTTAATTAAATTGTTGAGCTAGACATTATCTTTATTCTAATGGATACAGTTAATGCAGGGACCAAATGCTTTGTACAAGCCAACAAGAGGCAACATAGTACTTCCCAAGGACCTCTTGTGCATGGAAGTTCCTAGAAATCAAGAGGCTGGATATTGTGAAAGTTGCCAACAATGTGACTATGAGATTCAATATGCAGATAAAAGCTCCTCTTTAGGGGTTCTTGCTAGAGATGAGCTTCATCTAATGATGGCAAATGGATCATGGACCAATTTAAATGTTGTTTTTGGGTATTGCTTTTCTATTTTTCCTCCCTCCTGTCCCCTAACTTTGAATTGCCTTAGAAGTGTTTAATTTTTTTATAAGTCTTTGAAATGATTAATTCGCACCAAAATTCCGATTTATGCTTCTTTCTTTGTCTGTAAGGTGTGCATATGATCAGCAAGGATTACTTTTAAATACTCTGGCAAAGACCGATGGTATCCTCGGGCTAAGCAGAGCTAAAGTTAGCTTACCTTCCTAGTTGGCAAACAAGGGAATCATTAACAATGTGGTCGGTCATTGTCTTACCGCTGATGCAGGTGGTGGATATATGTTCTTAGGTGATGATTTTGTGCCGCAATGGGGTATGGCATGGGTCCCTATGCTTAATAGCCCTTCCATGTAAGTAAACATCTCTCCCCCATTCCTCACTTCTTTCTATCACGAATAGAATATAGGGTTAAATACATTTACCCCTTCTAACTACCATTGAGGTTGCATGATGCAATCAAATAATAAAAAGAACAAAGAAAAATGATATGTGCTACTTCGAGAGAGCCGTGATCTTCAATTGTTACTTCGAGGGAGCCGTGACCTCCAAGATACCAACAAAGGTTCTAGGTTTTCATAATATTCAGCATCCTTCTTCATTGATTAGGGTTACACGTATATAGAAGACGGTTAGGTCATAAGACATAACCATTAGGTCTGGCCGTCATTACATTATGCAGAAAAATAACTAGAAAGGAAGTAAACTAATGGAAAATACATTCCTTATTAGCTAAAACCCTTGGGGAAATAATATATGGAGATTCTACTCCTTATTCATTGCCGACTTGGGTTTTAGGATTGCCATGTGTGCTGCCATATAAGCCCTGGAAATCTGAACGTATCATTGCATTGTCCCCCTTTTAAGTCGCAAAAGGGAGACAATGCAACCTCAATGATAGTTAGAAGGGGTAAATGTAGTTTTCCCTAGAATATATTTGGCTCAATTATAAGGACACAAATATCTCACTGCTGAAAATGCATACCCATAGGTCCAGCCCAAAACAGACAATAATTTGATATACAATTTTTTCTAATAAATGTTTGATTTTCCATTGTCTTCGGTTCCAATTTAATATTTATAATATCTGGCTGATTGATCTATCTTTCCCAATCTTGTGCTTTAGCTGGAAAAGAAATGTCTTATTCCTGTGATGTAAATGCAATATAATAGAAGATACAATGTTCTGAGTCTAGTGTCGGGGCAAAAGTTCATCTACACTAGTGTTAATATGATTTGTTAGCTCAATCCTGTATCGACCAATTCTTTTGGAACTCTAATGCAGTTATGAGATTTACCCTTGTAATTTGTGACAATCTTTATAAATATGGCTCGTAGATCTTGTAAAATATGAACGATTCTTCTACTTATTTTCCTAAATATCTTCTATGCCTTACCATGCAGTTTTATTCTGCATCACTTTTGATTTTCTCTTTCTTTCATGCTTTCCTATTCAGAGATTCTTATCATACAGTGATCGTGAGAATGAATTACGGAAGCAGGCTTCTCAAATTAGGTGTGGCAGACAGCAGAGCAGGACGTGTAGTTTTTGATAGTGGTAGTTCTTTTACATATTTTACGCAACAAGCGTATTCTGATTTAGTTGCTTCTGTAAGTGTTTTATCCACAGCCTCCTGGAAAGTTCTAGAATTTCTTATTACATAGCAATTGTGCTGAATGTACTGATTACTTATTACCCATTGATGCAGCTTGGAGATGTCTCTGGGTTAAGACTCATCCAAGATACATCAGATCCAACATTGCCTATTTGTTGGCGAGCTAAATTCCCAATCAGGTATGACAGCAAGTGTGGTTGATTGGGCTGCACCTGGTCAAGTTTAATTAAATTCTCTATGGCTTAATTTATCTTTTGGGCATTCTCTTAACCAAGTTATCAATGACTCTTAACTTTATGTTGGTTCCTTCCATTAAAATTGAGAAGAAAAAAAAATGTGCATTTGGTGTGCATATCTGAATAATTTAAAAGGAAAGGAACATACACTTTTACTGAACTTCAAAAAAAAAAAAAAAAAAAGACAGAAAAGAACAGAAGAAGTAAAAGTTCTACTTTTTCTCTGCACTGCAATCACCAATATAACCAACTTATGATAAAATAGATGTTACGTTGAACTTTTCTTTCCTCCACCTTAGGCATCTCGTCCCAGTTCCACTGTTCTCAGCCTACACCACAACCATTTGAATTGATGGCAGCATAATGTTGTCACACCTCTTTCATTGCTAGCATCTGCACAACTGCTAGGACACCACTATGTCTTCACCACTACTACTACTCTATTAAATTCCTTCACTGTGGATGCAGATTCCATTAAAATTGAGGAAATATACTAATACCCTTCTATACTTGTGTAACAAAACCATCAGAAAATACCCTTCTATACTTGTAACAAAACCATCAGAAAATGTCAGAAAGGTGCATTTGTTGCCAACACCTTCCGAAGTATTTGCTTGTGAGGGCTACTGCATTATTTGCTAGAAAAATGTCAGTTGCTTTAATATTAAAACTTTTCAATCTTTGGGTTTGCTTTTTGGAGCCTAGAAGGGTTTTTGCTTTATAATGCCTAGGCATATGGAGGGAGGGGGGAGTTGCCATAATGGTTGGTTCGTAAAACTTGGCTAATTCACCTTCTTTTTTTTAACATTTTTTATTTTTTGCTGGGCTGCTACTTCACTTATTAGGTTTAAATATTGTTGCCCTATAGGGTATTGATTTTAAAATGATGAGTATTTTAGTTTTTTCGGTGAACGATTTAGCACTGGGTTGTATTCTGTTTGTATATTATGTTACATAGAAAAATTTCAGTTGGGAGTTGATGGAAGTAAATAATAATAATACTTTTTGATGGCTCATATTATTATTAACATTATCATTATTATTATTATTGCTGTATCAATTTAAACACTTTTTTGGGCAGACTGGGAAGCACTTTTTTCAAAGCTATCTCTCATCTCACTCCCTATCCCAATCTTTTTTCTTTTGTCTCATAGTAACTAAATATACTTTCTTACTTTTTGTTTCCCTGAACAAGGGAATACTGCTAATATATCGTTGCCTTGATTCTCAAATTTGGAATATTTTAAAAGATTATAGACAACCATTGCATTGCTTATTTGGTCAACAGAAAATCATGTAGAAATTTGACTATAAATTTGACATATTGACTTCCAACAGAATCTGGCAATTGAGCAGCTGATATGCGGCTGCTGACTGGGAGTTTAACTAAAAGCAGTGATTTCTTAAAGTTACCATCTAACACCTATTAGATATGACCTGCTTGTGAGTTACATGTATGTAAGAAAAAGGCCATTACTTAAATTAAAATGATTGGAATAAGTTTCCTTGATTGATTAAGAGGAAAAGGGAAAGGTATCTGCTTGGAGTTACTTGTCCATAAGCTATTCCCTCCCTTCTGATGACAAGAAAATGGCCTCGACGTATAGCTTAGGTTCGTTATAACCTTGAACTGCATCCACTCATTCTCCTTGCTCTCTATCGCCTCATGTAAAACAAGCCTGATATCATGCAAAAACATATAGTTAATATTAGTATTCTCTTGCCTCAATTACACCTCACTTTGGAGGCTTTCTCAATCATGATGAATGCTACGTTATAAAATCCACACCCATATGTTTGCAGATCTGTGATGGATGTTCAGCATTTCTTTAAGACTATAACCCTTCAGTTTGGGAGCAAATGGTGGATTGTTTCCACAAAGCTTCAAATTCCTCCAGAGGGCTACTTGATCATTAATGTACGTATTTTTAGTCCTTTTACATCAAATTTTATTTTATAGTGTTCAAGTGTTTGATATACAAGACTCCCAATTTTGTAGAACAAAGGCAATGTGTGCTTGGGTATCCTTGATGGAAGCGAAGTACATGATGGATCAACAATTATACTTGGAGGTATGTTCTGTCTAACACATGAAAACATTGATGAGAATCCGCTTGAATCAAACTTGCGTCTTCTGAGTTAGATTCTCTAAGGTCTTAATAATTTGTCATGTCCAACTTTTTATTGGATAAAGGTGTTACTGCAAAATTCTGTATTTTCTATAAGGCTGACAGTTTTTGGCACAATCCGTAAACCTAACATAAAATTAGACGTTAGAGTTGATGGGTTTGACCCGTTTAATTAAATGGGTCAGGTTAGAGTTGACATGTATAGTTTTATACTCATACCTTGACACGACCCAATCCCGACATGGGACATTTAGAACTGAATTTTTTTGACACGACCCGTTAATCTGACTCAAAACCAATACGAAATTAATAAGTTAGGGTTGAGGGGTCTGACATGTTTAATTAAATAATCGAGTTAGGGTTGACCTATAGAGTCTTATACCTATGTCTCAACACAATATGAACTTGTCATGTGAATACAAAATAACATCCCTAGTTTTCTGGTTGGTTTGGGTCCAAAAAAAAAAAATAAAAAAAATCCCCTTTCTCCTTTCTTGCCAATTGTTGACTAATGAATATGATCTCTACAGACGTCTCATTGCGCGGGCAACTGGTTGTATACGACAATGTGAACCAGAAAATCGGCTGGACACGATCAGATTGCATCAGGTCGCGAAGATCGAAGAGTCTCCACTTCGTTTGATGGGGATAGGTGTACTTATTAAGGGACAAAGTAGACAGGTTTCCTTTGTACATACCCGGTTCAACATTTGTACGTACTGGGTTCAACATTTGCTTTCTTTTGTGAATATCTTATATGCTCCCCCGGTCTCAAAATGATTGTGTAGTTTTAAATGTTAGGATTATTCTAAAAAGTACAAAGTTAAAAGAAAAAAGGTTTCTAAAATGTCATTCGATGTATCTTAGAGCCTGCACGATTTTTAAGAAGAATTTTCTTTTCTTAGAAAAGGGTGAGGGTAGTTTAAGAAATACCAGAGTAAATAATTTTTATTTTCAGAAAGTAAAAATGTAGGTTGTAACGTCATACTTAAATTGAGATGGGGGAGTAGTTATAGATTATATTTTGTATGTGAAGATGTCTTTACACTTTTGTTTATAGTAAAAAAAGTATTTTGTTTTGGACCAACAAGGAGGAAAATATAAATAAAGTATTTTGTTTTGGACCAACAAGGAGGAAAATATAACTAATATTACCATGAAGCATATCCTATATGGTTGTCTGTTACTTTTTAAAAATTCTGTGGACTTTAAAAGTATGCTGCGTTTTGTTATGTGATTTTTATTGAAACTTGAGTAAGATAACGAAGAAAATGCATCAAATGAGCAACCGAGCGGCATATAATGTTGGGCAGAAACATAGCGGGTGTGATTGATAAACCTTTTTAGGAGCTATTTTTTTGTGATTTGGTTGAAAAAGTGTTTTGATGTGATATAAAGATGAAAGAAATTTTGAATTTAAGGGCCAAATCGTGTGTTTTCACACAAAATCGCAAAATTTTAATAGTTTGGGATTGGGATATTTTTTTTTATGAATAAGTGGACATTTCATTATTAGCAAACAGCGTACATACAAAGACCCAAAACTAGGCCAACAAAACAACAGAACCAGAACATCCAAAAACCCCTATTACATCAGAACAAAAAACCAGCAACACTGGTGTTAAAACAAAATAGAGCTATCAATGTTCCACACCGCACAAAGAGCTTCATTTTCCTTATTCTTTTTGAACTTGCCCTTCCCTGTTATTCAGGTTCTGACCTCCCAGAAAATTGCTCTAAGTATCTGGTCCTCCGTCTTCGGCCTACCTTGGAATTTGACCTCATTCCTAGCACGCCATATATGGTAAACTGGAGAACTTAAAAGCAATCTGCATAAAACACCCAACAGTTTTTGGTTTTCCACTTGCTACAACCTTCATCGATCACATCATGCCGGTCCAAGGGAGAATTGAGAATAGAGCAGTGCCGCATACAAGTTCTCCATATACGGGAGCTAAAATTGCATTGGAAAAATAAGTGATCACGACTCTCAAACTCCATTCCTACATAAAAAAAAAAAAAACAAAAAAAACAAAAAAAAAAAAAAAAAACAAAAAAACAAAAAAAACATTGTGTGTCACCTTGGTAACCCCAAACCACAAGACGTTCACCTGTAGTTAACCTGTTAAGCATGGTTAGCCATAAGATGAATCCCTGTTTTGGAATAGTATGGGAAACCATATGAGAGGCCACCATCTAATTTCTTGCTTCTTATTCCTCATATAGTTCCAAGTGCCAGCACTCTCATAAACACATTTACTGGTTATACTCCAAATAGGTTTATCCACATCACCTAAATGAACATCCAGTAATCGACTTTGTATAGCAACCAAATCTTCAGACTGAGTCGGCTTCCAACACCAATCTCCTTTTCTAATGACATAATTTGATGTAGCATTCAAAGTACTTTGTGCATCATATATGACTCGAAAGCCAAATTTCTCATATAAAGAGCCAAACGGGTGCCAATTATCCAATCACATATGAATATGTTTTCCATTGCCCACCTCAAACTTCAGAAAAGCACAAGCAATGCTTCATAAGTTAGAAGTTTTCTCCAAGTCTAAGAGCAGTTATTGGGGATGTTTATATTCTAGAAACTTCAGCCTTTCAGTAAATATGTCTGCACCCAAGCAACCCAAATCGATCCAGATCGGGAAAAAAAATTCCAAACATATCTTAACATGGAAGATCTTATCCAAGTTTCTAAACACTTCAAACCCAATCCACCCTCTTTTTTAGGAAAACAAATCTCCCCCCATGCAACTTTTGCCTTTGCCGAATTGTCATCCTTACCATTCCATAAGAATCTATTAAACTTTTGAGTCATGTCCTTAATAACCCTCTTAGGAAGAATAAACATGCATGTCCAGTAAATCTGAAGGCTAAAAAGAATAGAAGTGAGCAACTGTAACTGACCTGCAAAGGATAGGTTCCTTGAAGTCCAAGAGTCAATATGGCTGGAAATCTTGTCTAAAAGCATTCTGCAATCGGCAGCAAAGAGCCTAGAAGAGATTAAAGGAACCCCAAGGTACCTTATGGAAAGCACACCCTCCTGCATTTGTAATTCATCCAGCAACATAGTCTTCATCCTTAAAGAAAGGCCCGAACAAAAAAGAGAACTCTTCGATGGATTAGCTTTCAAACTAGAAATCTTTTCAAACTACAACAAAGCTGCCTTCACAATGCTTATAGAGAGAAGACTAGCATCACAGAATAGAAGTAAGTCATCTGCAAAACACAAATGAGTTAATTTCAATCTAAAGCATCAAGGATGAAAGGTAAAACCAAATCCAACTCTAGTATAGTTGTCCATGATTTTTGTAAACACCTCCATGGCAATGACAAACAAATAGGGAGAAAGGGGATCCCCTTGTCTCAAACCTTTGGCTCCCTTAAAGAAGCTCACCAACGTCCCATTTATAGCAATAGAAAACCAGGGAGAAGTAATACATTCTCTAACCCAGTTTATAAATTTTGCAAGAAAACCAAAACAAGTCAAGCAGTAAATGGTGAAATCCCAATTGACTGAGTCATAGGCTTTCATGAGATCAATTTTCATAGTACATCAAGGTTGCCCATCCTTCCTATGATAGTTTCTAACCAATTCCTGTGCAAGCAAGACATTTTTGAAAATATTTCTGCCAGGTATGAAGGCAGATTGGTTCCAACTAACCAAAGAGTCCAAAAGGGGGATCATTTTATTAGAAATAATCTTTGTAATGCATTTATAGAGGACATTACAACAAGTAATAGGACGGAAATCTCCCATGAAAGAAGCATTAGCTTCTTTGGGACCAAAGTCAAAATAGTGGCATTTAATTCCTTAAGAAGCAATCCAGACTCAAAGAAGCTTTGGATGGCAGCCACTACATCCTCTTCCACAACCGACCAAGCAGATTTATAGAACTCAGTCGTGAAACCATCAGGGCCAGGAGCCTTATTCGAAGGCATACTAATCATAGTCTTCTTTATCTCCTCAACAGTGACAGGCTTTTCAAGCAAAGTAGCACTCTCAGCTGAAACAACAGGAGAAATAAGATGAGTGATCCTAGCAGCAAAGTCAGCAGAAAAAATCCATTTAAGAAGTGCCACGCAACTTCTTATAAAACTTTTCAGCACTTAATTTGATTTATCTCCTCAAACCAATTACCATTCTCATCACAAAAATAGGTAATGGTGTTCCTTTCATGCCTGCCTTTAAGTAACCGATGGAAAAAAGTATTATTTTGATCTCCGAGTTGAAACCATTGATTCCTGGCTTTCTCTTTCAAGAAAGCTTCCTCAACCCGAGAAATAGAAACATAATGATGAAGGCATTCCCTCTCTTGCAGCAAAGAAGCAGCACTACCATGAGAATCTAGGACAGCTCTTTGTGCCATATCCAAACATGCTTTAGCCTGAAGAACCCTACTTCTAATATCACCATAACAGCTTCTAGTCTTTCCCTTCAAGACAGACTTAAAATCTTTAAGTTTCCTGCATAGTTTGTACATAGGAACATCTTGAAACTCCTAGTTCCAGCAAGTCAAAAGCCAGTTTGAATAGTCCTTATGATCCAGCCAATAGTTGTAGAACTTGAAAGGCTTTGGACCAAAGCTAATCAAAGGTCCTACTGAGATAACAGCAAGGGAATGATCTAAGATACCACCAAGAGGAAAATCCACACAGGTTTTACCAAATTTGCAAAGCCACTCTTCATTCACAAGGACTCGATCAAGTTTCCTAGCCACAAAGTTAGGCCCTTCACTTTTATTATTCCAAGTGTAAAAACAACCATTCAAGTTTAAATCCAGAACTTCCAAGTTATTCAAACAATCATTAAATTCCAGCTCATATGAATTTAATCTATCCGAGCCCCATTTTTCCTCCAAGAGCTAAACATAATTAAAATCACCATAAAGAATCCAAGGGCCATCAACAACCCGCAACTTTATGAAAATTAAATTCTGCCAAAGCAGCCTCCAATTAATAGGATTGTTAGCACCATAAACAAAAAGTATGGTACCAACTAGTCTTCTCTGTAATTGAATGAACTAAACAAGTAATACTCTGTGCACTCTTAGTAAGAACAGAAACTTGAAAATCATCACGATTCCAACAAACCCATATCCTCCCCAAATAATGCTTGTCATAATTGTAACAAAAATCCCAATCCGGGAAGATAAAGGAACTAATGCTAGCAGCATTGTCTTCCTTTACTTTAGTCTCAATTAAACATACTAAACCAAACCTCTTAGCTCTAACCAAACGCTGAACCTCTTTTTGTTTGGAGGGGTGGTTCAAGCCCCTCACATTCCATACAAGCATGGTCATGAATGAGGTGAAAAACCTCTCATCAAACGCTCCTCCTCCTCCTCCTCCAACTTCTCATTCCCCTTGTCCAATGGACAGGATGAACCAGGATTCATTTCTTCATCTAGCAATTGTTGGAGAGCCTCATTAGACTTCCTAATCTCACTGTTATCCAGTTTTCTACCATCAACTCGAGCCAATAATTGAAAGGAATTGGTCCAATGCTTACTATTATCAACAATAGGGGCACGAGATTGTGGGGTCTTTTTAGACTTGCTCACTACATTCCATGAATCACCCTCAGATGGCCTCGGTTTATCAACCTGACCAACTCTAGGTTGGACCGTTGGTACAGGTTTAGGATGAACTGACTCTTTTCGCCATGGAATCCAAACTGCCTTCTCAATTTTGTACGTGTGTGAGTGGCATGCCCAAAATTGTGACACTTCTTGCATTTTATGGGCAGCCATGGATACTCAATTCCAACCTTGTTCACAGCACCATCAAGGCCTATAAGTTCGATTTCTTTGGGGAATTCAGAATTAACATCCATTTCCACCAAGACACAGGCAAAACCAAGCCTAAGCTGCTCCATAGTTACTGAGTCTACACAAATATGCTTTCCTAAACCACTAGCAATATGATTCAAACATGTGGAATTCCAAAATTCCATAGGAAGATTATGAAGTTTTACCCATATAGAGACAGAAGCTAAAGAGAGCTTGAGTAATTGCATACCTGGAGCCTAGCGGCAAAGAATGAGAGGCTTGTTTCCTATATGCCAGAGCTTCTCCTCCAGCACTGCTTCCCTGAAACTCTCATTCACAAACCGAAATAAGTAGAGTCCATTCTCCAACAAGAACACCTCCACATTGCCATAAGATGCCCAGATATTTTCCACAATTCTCTTAACCACGTAGAATGGAAGAGGTTTGTCGAGAAATTGACCAATCAAAGAAGAGGACCATTTCAAAATCCCTTTCTCGATAGCTTCTTTAGGAGGCTGAACAATGATCTTACCATTCTGACGTTTTGGTTCAAAATACTGCAAAGATCCCAAGGATTTTTCAAATTTGAAAAGCTACCTCCAATCCTAAATCCTCCTTTTTTCCACATCCTTCTCCAAACCTCCAACGTCCTGCCGAGCAAGGGAAGGTAATTCATCAGTTATAGCCAAGGATTTTTACACCTGAGCATCTCTCGCTGAACTCCCCTGCATAAGAACAGGGGGACGAAGCTCCACAGGATCATCACCTGGATTTGACAAGACATCTTGTTATTCTGAAGATATACTACAATTCATCTCTCCACCTTCAGGTACTTCATCTTTCTCATTAAGGACAATATCCTCCGGCAAATCATCCATAACAACCTCAACCGATGGATCAGGGACTTCAAGTCCACGAGGTTTTGCCGCCTTTTTCACTCCTCTCCTTTTCGCCATAATCCAGTAAGAGACCTACAGAATCACCACCACCGGAATTCCATAAACCTTTTTCCAGCAATTGATACAAAGTAATAGTTTACTTCACAAATTTTCTAGTATTTTTCATGTTATGATGAAAACAATTGATACAACATTACTCTTTATCGTCCATGAATCAAAGTAATAGTTTTAATAATGTTATTCAAACTACACAGTTAAAAATTAAACATTAATACGTATCAAGCATAATTATGTATCTGGCCTCCAAAGTTGACGAAGGTTAATGGAGTTCTTGATGTACAAATATTCCAAGTACGGATCTTAATTTTATCAAATTGAAAATTGAGATTGTTAATTATACTCATTCACTCACCTATATTGTTGCAAATAATGAAATTATAGAAGGTTAAATGTTATGTGACTTTTGAATTACATAACAGTAGCTAGATTAAATGAGTTAGTAACTGAAGGAAGTTCAAATGTCCTGTGACTTTTGAACTACGCAACTAGGTTAAAGAGTGCGTAACTGAAAGAAGTTGATCATGTTGTTTTAAGTTTAAATTGTAACATTTAGTGCAACCACTTTCTTGTATATACTTTCCAAATTACAATGTAACTCATGTTATATGTAATTGTATAAAAATACTCCATGAATACAAGTGCTTTGATACAAATTTTGAAACATAATATGAGGATCCTACTCATCCAAAATTTATTTGTAAGCTTCATAAGTTCCTCTATGGTCTCAAACAAGCTCATCGAGCTTGGTTCCTTCGTTTGTCTTAAGCGCAATTGGAACTTGGATTTGTAGGTTCAAGTGTAGACACCTCTTTGTTATTTTTTCACAGTAACTCAGTGAGTATTTTCTATTAGTATATGTTAATGATATCATCGTAACTAGTAATACTCCTACTGTTGTTGGTGCTATTATTTCTCAACTCAAATGTGAGTTCGCATTAAAAGACCTTACTGATCTTTCATTTTTCTTGGGGATTCAGGCTAATCGTGACTCCCATGGTCTCCATCTTCATCAAGGAAAATATATCATTGATTTACTTATTCGGGTTAAAATGTCTGGAGCCAAACCCACATCTACCCCATGTGTTTCAAGTGGTAAACTTTTCAAGTTTCAGTGTGATCCTCTCTCTGATCTCAAAGAATACACCGTCATATTGTTTGTGCCGTCCAATATTATACATTGACTCGTCCAAACATTGCGTATAGTGTTAACCAATTATGTCAGTTTCTTCATTCACCAACTTCAATGCATTTGATAGCCGCCAAACGTGTGCTTTGGTATCTTAAGGGCACCTTGCATTATGGTTTGTATTATACACCGGGTTCTTTGAAATTGAATGGTTTTTGTGACTCTGATTGGGCTGGAAGCCCTGATGATAGAAAATCTACGAAGGGTTATGCAATTTACCTACGTCTGTGCTTGATTTCTTGGGCTGCTAAGAAGCAACTTACTATTGCTCGGTCAAGCACAGAAGCTGAGTATCGTTCTATGGCTCTTACTATAGCTAAATTATATTGGATTTGTATGTTATTTGAAGAAATTCGACTATTCCGATTCTTTGCTCCTTGCTTGTAGTTTGAAAATATTGGAGCTCTATCTCTTTCCTCTAATACTGTTTTTCATGATTGCACTAAACATATCAAAGTGGATTGTCACTTTATTCGTGAGAAAGTGTTTAACAAGGATTTGGTTGCTCGCTATATATCAACTACGGATCATCCCTATGATATTTTCACAAAAGGTCTTATGTTAGCCCGTTTCCTATTGTTAAGAGACAAGCTCATTAACTTGAGGGGGGATGTTAACCATACTCATTCACCCACCTCTACTGTTGCAGATAAGGAAATTATTAAAAGTTAAATGTTGTGTGACTTTTGAATTACATAATAATAGCTGGATTAAATAAGTTAGGGAAAACTACAATTTACCCCCATGATGTTTACACCAATTTGCAATCTTGGTACCGATGTTTCAATTGCGTCAATTGCACCTAAGAAAGTTGCAAAAATTTGCAATCTACTCCCTTCCGTCCAATTGCTCCGTCTGATGAAACGGAAATGCACCCACATGCCGCGCACATGACTTTTTTAGACAGAGGTGGACAAAAATGCCCTCATTTAAACGGCAGTGTTTTGTCCAAAAAAAAACCCCAACTCGTCCCGTACGTGCATGCGTCGTCTTTTTCCTTGTTGTTTCTTCTTGTTATGGAGCTGAAAAATCAAAGTGTAAGAGGCAGCAGATCAGAGAAGAAAGCGGCGTCGTATCGCAATGGCGCAGAGTAGCAGCAACCTGGTGATCGATCAAAGGAGCGGTTTCTGCAACTCCAACTCCATCTTCTACAGCAAGCGCAAGCCCACTGTGCACCCACTGAACCATTCACTGGAGGTGACCACGTTCATCTCGTCTCGGGCCCACCATGGCAAGATCGCCTTCGTCGACGCCTCCACCGACAGCCAGCTCATTGTTGCAGAACTCTGGAGAGCCCTCGATTCCGTCGCCACATCTCTCTCCAACATGGGCGTCAAGAAAGGCCACGTCATCCTCCTACTCTCCCCCAACTCCATCTTCTTCCCAGTGGTGTGCCTCTCCGTCATGTCCCTCGGTGCCGTAATAACTACCACGAATCCCCTCAATACCCCCTGAGAAATCGCCAAGCAAATTGCCGATTCGAAACCGGTCCTCGCTTTCACGACCTGACAACTCGTCCCCAAACTCGTCGGTTCGAACCTCTGGATTGTCCTCCTCGACAAGCAGTCAATCCCAGCCATTCAAAACACGAGAATCGTGGCCACGTTGGAGGAAATGCTGAAGCAGCAGCCGAGTGGGCCCCGAGTCAGGGACCATATCCACCAGGACGACATGGCGACTCTGCTCTACTCGACAGGCACCACCGGCGCGAGCAAAGGCGTGGTGGGTTTGCACAGGAGCCTCATAGCTATGGTTCAAATCGGGCTGAGTCAGTTCAATTTGGACGGTGGAGACCACAGGTTCATCTGCACCGTCCCTATGTTCCACATCTACGGCCTAGCAGTGTTCGCGCTGGCCCTGCTAGCTTAGGGAACGACGGTGGTGATCCTCTCCAAGTACGAGCTACACGATATGCTCTCATTGATCGAGAAGTACCGGGTCACGTACCTCCCGCTCGTGCCGCCGATACTGGTGGCGCTGGTCTTCTTCCTTGTTGTTTCTTCTTGGACAAAACACTACTGTTTAAATGAGGGCATTTTTGTCCACCTCTGTCTAAAAAAGTCATGTGCGCGGCATGTGGGTGCATTTCCGTTTCATCAGACGGAGCAATTGGACGGAAGGGGGTAGATTGCAAATTTTTGCAACTTTCTTGGGTGCAATTGACGCAATTGAAACATCGGTACCAAGATTGCAAATTAGTGTAAACATCAGGGGGGTAAATTGCAGTTTTCCCAATAAGTTAATAACTTAAGGAAGTTCAAATGTCCTGTGACTTTTGAACTACAAAACAGTAGGTGGGTTAAAAAGTGCGTACTTGAAGGAAGTTGATCATGTTGTTTAAAGTTTAAATTGTAACATTTAGTACAACCACTTTATTGTATATACTTTCCAAATTTAAATGTAAATCATGTTGTTTGCAATTTTTTATAAATACTCCATGAATATGAGTGATCTGGTATAAAAACCAAAGTTCCAAATTCTGTTTCTAACTGAGATTTCAATATAAAATAATAATAATAATAATAATTAAAAAAAAAGGAAAACTAAAAAAGATAGTGACAAAATTTCTTAACTTTCTTTTAGATCTTTTTCTCACATTTCTTCATTTCTTTTGTTGTTTAGTTGTTGTATAGCAATCCAATTTTAATTCATTTTCACCTTAAAAGTATATTTTTTTTTCTCTATATTCAAAGTCCTAACTTTTAAGGTAAAAAAAAAAAAAGAATAAGAGAATAACAAATAATACGGGTTGCTTGAAAAGGAAAAAAAAAAAAAAAAAATCAAGAGAAGAAGGGATGTGTGTGAGCAGAGGAAGACATGAGTGTAGATGTGTGCAGTGAAATTTATGGGCAGCTTAGCTTCACGTTTGATACTGAAGACTAGACAATAAAGATGACAATAAATAAATAAAAAAAAAACAAAAAGCTGAATGTGCAACATATTTGTTCCACTATATTTTAAGGCTCATTTTGCTAAATTCCAATACACGTTTGTGCCCTTCGACTCAGAAACCACCAAAAAAATTTATTCTTATAGTTTTCCACTCATACTATTATTATGTTCTTATTAGTAATGTGTACATGAAACGACACTTTTATACTAATATTATCCGAACACTCAATTGACATAAAAAATACTTTTTAACAAATTTCACAAAATGCTAACTACAATTTTAAAAGTTATATTTTAAAATTACACTTTTTGAAATTGCGATTCCAAAAAAATTAACCTTGAACAAGACGATGCTTATCTCTAGAATATTACTCTATATAGAAATCAATGGATGAGGTAAAAGCACACAATTGTTGTGGCAGCATCTTAACCCTCCATCAGATCCAACGCTTATATTGGGTTGTGGGGGAAGGTCCTTTTACACTAGGGTGGAAGTTCTTGTGGTAATAGATGTTAAAAACAGGAACATCATGCGGTAGTTACTGTTATTGTAAACATACGGTAGAAAAATAGAAATAAAGAGATTGGCTCATTGTGAATACTCAGTATATTTTATACTAATGAGTTGGTGAACTCATGCTTTCACCTATGCGAACGTGGTTACCATCAAGATCGTGTAGATGTTGATGCTTTGACTGCAGATATCGCAGATGTCGATGAGGACCTTGTGGCACTATACTCGGGAAGCATCTTGCAACGATTGTTTGTGTCGGACTTGAGGATAGTCCATGTTTTTGTATAGACTTTTGTATATGGCTTGTGTCGCATGTGACACCTATTTTTTATAGTCATTTTTCGGTGTATTGAATGTTTTAATTAAGCCTTAAACAGATAGACAGATGTATGGCTTTAATGTTGTATTTACACTTTTGAGTTAATGAATTTAGTTTCCGCTGCATTGTTTATTATCTCTGATGTGTTGGATACATATTATGGGAAATGTACATTGAGTTGGCTTAATGACTAATCGTTAAGTCACTGTGGTGATTCCATTTTTGTATGCAAAAAAAAAAAAAGGGTCGTCACAAGAATGGGAGGGTCAAAGTCACTAGAGTCATCGGCTCTATCCATAGAGGCAGTGAAAGCCATGAAGCTTACATTTTTGGAAGTATTCAAAGCTTTACCATTCACATTCAATGAAGGGTTCTTTCTAGTACCTTTATCGAACTTGAAAATAAATATTGACTTCTAATTTAACCAAGTGTGTGTGTTTGTGTGCAACAAAATATTTTAAATGATGAATTTAAATAAGACAAGATATTTGTTACGAAGTGAAAACTCTGTGAAGAGAAAAACCACTCCGGGGCATCTAAACCCAGGAAATCCACTATCTAAAAACAAAGCAAGTTACAAAGCACTCGTACTCACAAAACCCATTGTAGTAGTCATACTTTTAACTATAATACGAAGTCCATCGTGAACACTTCCCAACCAAGTCTCCTACTTGAAGGGGTCTTTGATGGAATCATTTACCTTAGGGCTAACCCCAAAGATAGACTTCACACAAACAAAGAGCACACACCGGCAACGGCTTGAGAGCTAGCTGATCTACGATTCTCCCTAAACACCCTCTCAAAGCTAAGAGAATTCAATACCGAATTCTGTACAATTTACAAGCCTAGGGCCCTCTATTTATAGGCTTACAGGAAACCTAAAACTGCTGAGATTCGGGCTCTGGCTGTCAAGCATCCGGACGGAAGTTAGCCACATCCGGACGGTCTTCTGTTATATCCTTTCAGAAATACGGTAATTCTATCTTTATCAAGTCCACGTCCGGATGGCTTGGCCTAGCGTCCGGAAGGTCTTCGTTGTATCTCCTTTCTGCGCTCATAAAGGAAACCCGAAATATCCTAGAATGCTGGACATCATCCAGAAGTGTTGCCACGTCATCCGGACGTCTTGCAGAAACTTCCCAAACAGTGTCGACTGCTAAAATCTAACTCTGTGTAAAAATTGGAGAAGCTTGACCTAGCATCCAGACGGTGTTTCTCTGACGTCCGAACGTCTTCAACGCTGAAACTTCTAGACACTGCGGGGCATCCGGACGCCTTCAAAGGCCCGTCCGGACGATTGCACAGGAACTGGCTGTTCTGAATTGGAAATTGCATGGAATCTTCATGGACATCTTCTTAGAAACTTGTGACCATACACATGGCATGAAATGAGAAACTGTTCATATTACTTGAAGACTCTGAACAAAACCGATAATCCTGTTAAAAAACAACCGTTACATAAAGTGTTTTTGTCAACCAAAATGGTGCCAATATAAAATACTAACAAACTCCCATTTTGGCTATTCTAGGACAAAAAAACACTTGACCGGTTTGGAAATACATTCCCGGTCTAAAACAAAAAAAATACTCTCCCTTTTTGTCTCAAAAGGACATAGGGTAAACATAGTATAAGAGAAAACCACAATTACTAAAATTCAAAACAACAAGAATAATATTAAAGTGTCTCATCAAAAGCTCAAATTAACATAAGAGAAAACCAAAACCTCAAGATATCACATTTCCTGAATTTGAGCCACTTCGGCTTCTTGCTCCTGAAGCCGGGAAACCATAGACTGAAAATTTTCAGTCACTTGAGTCTTCTAGCCCAAAACTGATAATCAGCAGAAAGAAATCCTCTAGACAAGTGGTTTGCAAGATGATAAACACCACTGAATCTCTAGTTTGTGCAGATCTAGAGGAAAAGGTTACGAGAGACTCTGTATGAGCAGGGGCAATGAGCTCATCTAATATTTGAGATCTCTAGAACATATGATTTCAACACTGGTCTGTTTTCCAAAGAGCCCTCTGTCTGACACTATGCTGGAAGCCGCCGGACAACATATTCCTGAAAATATTCAAACAAAAATCTATCCAAAAATAACACCACAAGGAAATATTAGATCTTGTTAGTTTCAAAAAGAATGTGGTATTATGATGGCTATCAATTGGATGCATAAAGAAATACAAAAGTAGATATAGCAATCCAAAAGACACAAATTAGTAATATCCATCCAACATAAAGACAGAAAAAGATATTCATGCACAATCTCTCAAATCATAATCAATTAAAGATTTCAATATTCTAAAAAGAACCAAAGCTTAAGAGAATAAGGAAAGTCAAAAGAAAATGCCTGGGAATGAGAAAAGATGTGCAGAGAATGCCAAAATCTCGGGATCAGTTCGAGAGAAAACACACAATACAACATGATAGAACAGGCAAAAAGTAGTGTGTGTGTGTGTGTGTGTGTGCATTTGGCAGAGAAAGCAAAAAGCTCGCGTCCGGACGTGGTACATACTCTTCCAGACGGCATGCTGTCAGATAAGAGATCGACAGAGCCAAGTGTATCCGGACGCAAGAACATGTCCTTTCGGACGCTTCACACTAGAAGCTGAAAAGCAGAGGGAAATATACAGAACAAAATTTTTCTAACTTAGCTTTAGAAAACTCATTTGTAAATAACTGATAAAATAGTCAAATAGCATTTCAAAAATATACCAAGATATAATTGAGAGTTAAGAGTCAATAATCACAAAAATTTCCCTGCAAATAGAAATTTTTCAGTAGTAAACTTAACTCATGCAATGTGTGTGTGTGTGTGTGTGAAAGCTTTCTCAATAAGGTATGAAGTTCACTAATATGACTTAAAGCAACCGAATTTTCTAAATAAGAGAGAAAATCACTGTTAGATCAGTCAAAAGTCAAACCTTATTTTACTAGGGCCTAGCCACCCTCATCTGATACACTCCCCCTAAGCTGCAGCACTTTTCTTTTACTTCGTCCTTTAGTGACCGTCTATTTCCACAATGATTTGGTCACTAACTGTTTCTATAAGAACAAGTTCAAGAACAGATTTATAGCACAAGAGCAATGGATCTTTTTATTTATCCATATTTATTCAGTTTTAAATGCTTTTTATCACTTGGTGCTGCAACCTAGAAAGAATGCCAGAATTTATGGGTTCTAGGTTCAACTAGCGAGTTGGTCAATTTGACCATCTTAGCAAAAAAATCTGTCTCATTAGAATTTCCAGAAGCTAAAAGTCAAAGAGAAAAAAAAGTACCTTAGGGGAGTTTTAGATAGTGCACAATTTTTCATCGCATGAGAAAAGCAACTATCTAGAATTAAGATGCACAGGAAAATTTCGCAGATATCAGACATAAACTCTCAATCATATATAAGCATACTCAACTAATGCACAATGAATTGAGATATCAAGCAAAAACACATACAATATCTGAAAAGCAACTCTAAAAAAAAAAAAAATTCTGCATCTTCTCCCCAAATTTTTTTTTTTTTGGTTGAAAACAATAAAATAGAAAAACAACAAAAAACATGCTTACACAGAGAAGAAGACAGTTTAGTCCAAGCATTTAAGATAAGAGCAAACATGACCTCAGGGAGAGAGGTTTGACTATATCAAGACAGAAAAGCAGTGACATGCTTTCTTTGTCATCCCTAGAATGTACCTGCAGAAAATTCTCAAAGCAACCAAGAGAAAATCTAGGGATAGAAAATGTGGTTCCTCAAACAGAATGCAAGGCAAAAATAGGATATATAAGATATGACAATCAATGCAATGCAAACATACCTGGTATGCACTAGGAATTTAGGAACCAAAATCCTAGGCATGGGGAGACTGCACCTTTACTAGGTGAGTCCACTCCCCCTCAAGGGGTGAATGGTCTCATCATTCCTGACCCATACCTACTTGACCAGTGGCGGTGGTTTACAAGTCTTGTTTATATTGTCCATTCTTCTTAACATACATCGCATTAGACTCAGCAACCCTTCATAGCCATGGTTGCTAATGGACTTTTGCGGCTTTCTCTTGTAGCGCATCGATGTATTCTTCAGAACAGACCGTTGTTGTTTCCTCTGATGCCATGGAACCTGATGTCCCGCTGAAGGTAGAGTATCTAATGTGGTCTTAGTAGGCAACTTCCTCTGAGCCTTCCCCTTCTAAGCTTGGAGCTGTGGACATTTGGGTCGGATGTGACCGGTGATGCCACAGTGATCACAGGTGGGCAGGCTTCTTTTGTTGGAATGCTGCTTGACTTTCTTTACAGAAATATGGTTAGCATTCTTACAAACAATATTGCCCTTACCTTTTATATGTCTTCTATGCGGAGGGACATATTTTGATGAGGAAGAATCTTCAACTTCACTTTTCCTCATAGCATCCTGCTTAATCTAAGACCTGTGGGATTTCAACAAATAACAATTTGGCCTAATATGTCTTCCCACAATTATGACACTTAGGAATAAACTTACCTTGTATTCTTGATTCCTTGGAGTTAGGCATCACATGATTAGTTAAGCAAGAATTATCTAAACAAGCTGTATCTTCTATCACAGGCTTAATATCAATAGAATCTAATTCATAATCAAAAGCATGTGAAGTAGAAGTACTTAAATCATTGACAATTAAATTAGGCTTGCTAGAAATATCTGTATGAATACAAAGCATGCTTTTTCAAATTATTATTAGAGAATTTTTTCAAGAGATCCTCTGATTCTTTTAATTTATTCTCTAGTGCATCAACAGTATCAAAAAACATGGTATTCTCAGATTTCAAAGAGCCAATCAAAACATGTGATTTAGATAATTGTAAAATCAAAGACTCTTTTTCTTGCTTAATCTTCTTGAGTTTTTTATTGGATTTCTTAAAGAGTTTACCTATCAAAAGGGTATCTTTAGAGAAATCATAAAAATCATCTTCAAAGAACTCAAGAAGATTTATGTTAGAAGAAATCATGGATCACACTTAGGAAATAAATCCAAACACAAGTGTACCTGCCCTGATATCAATTGAAAATAAATATTGACTTCTAATTTAACTAAGTGTGTGTGTTTGTGTGCAACAAAATATCTTAAATACGAAATTTAAATAAGACAAGATATTTGTTACGAAGTGGAAACTCTGTGAAGAGAAAAATCACTCCAGGGCAGCCAAACCCAGGAAATCCACTATCCAAAAACAAAGCAAGTTACAAAGCACTCGTACTCACAAAACCCATTGCAGTAGTCATATCTTTAACTATAACACGAAGCCAATCGTGAATGCTTCCCAACCAAGTCTCCTACTTGAAGAGGTATTTGATGGAATCATTTACCTTAGGGCCAACCCCTAAAATAGACTTCACAAGAATAAGGAGCACACACCGGCAACGTCTTGAGAGCTAGCTGATCTTCGATTCTCCATAAACACCCTCTCAAAGCTAAGAGAATTCAACACTGAATTCTGTACAATTTTCAAGCCTAGGGCCCTCTATTATAGGCTTACAGGAAACCTAAAACTGCTGAGATTCAGGCTCTGGTTGTCGAGCTTCCGAACAGAAGTTAGCCACATCCAGACGGTCTTCTGCAGTATCCTTTCAGAAACAACACAATTCTATCTTTATCAAGTCCATGTTCGGACGGCTTGTCCAAGCGTCTAGACGGTCTTCGCTGTATCTCCTTTCCGCACTCATAAAGGAAACCCATAATATTTTGGAATACTGGACATCGTCCGGACGTGTTGCCACGTCGTCCGGACGTCTTGTAGAAACTTCCCAAACAATGTTGATTGCTGAAATCCAACTCCGTGTAGAAATTAGAGAAGCTTGACCTAGCATCCGAACGGTGTTGCTCTAACGTCGGGACATCTTCAACGCTGAAGCTTCTAGACATTGCGGGGCGTCCGGACGCCTTCAAAGGTCCGTTCGGACGGTTGCACAGGAACCGACTGTTCTGACTTGGAAATTGCATGGAATCTTCATGGACATCTTCTTAGAAACTTGTGACCATACACATGGCATGAAATGAGACACTGTCCATATTACTTGAAGACTCTGAATAGAATCGATAATCTTGTTAAAAAACAACCGTTACATAAAGTATTTTTGTCAACCAGAATGTTGCCAATATAAAATACTGACAGAACTTGAGGGATTTCCCAAACTTCTTGGCAAACAAGGCATCTTCCTCATCAAATGAATCATCCTAAAATGACTCATGATGGACACATGGGTCAACCACACAAGACCCGCTACTACTCTTCAAAGAGGCGGTAGAAGCCATGATTATGTGGAAAAGTAATAACAAATATACATGTGAGTTTCTACTCACTTGTATTGTAGGGTGTTTCCACAAAATCCTCCTAAGTCTCCTCGACTTTAAAATCAGGAAAAAAAAAAAAAAAAAAAAAAAAAAAAAAAAAAACCTATCATTAGTCATAATCCCAAGTTAAAACTAATTCTAAGTTGTAACACCGGGGGAAAATAACATGCTTAGTTTATTAAATAAATGCATGCATGTGTATATGATTTAATTAATCTACGAGTAAATTAATTAAATCATATATATATATATATAAGTAGACGGGACTTGAAACAGATTTGAAGGCAGGAATTATTCAATATCGATCGATCGACACTATATTCGATCGAGAGATTTATAATGATCGAAATCGATCGATCAACATTATAGTTGATCGAGCAATTTATGATGATCGTAAAATTGAAGATGGATAGATTGATTTATTGCAGTGTAAATAAATTCCCGAATTCGATCGAGCGATTTTCTATTACAGTGTAATGCAGTGTTCGTGTAAGCAACAGGTGGCGATTAAAATCACAAAAATCTTTAAACCCACTTCGTATATACAAGTCCAGATGATTAAAAATTTACCTTGTTAGTCTAATTAACAGAATTTGGTTCAAAGAAGATTTAGCTTGCCTAGGAAGGAATCTAGTTACTTAAAAAGATAAGAGATATTATTTAGTAATGATTATACTTAGCATCTGGGTTAAATCCGGCCATTGAAGACTTGAAGTGCTAGGCTAATCACGTTCGTTCAAGGGTATTAAATAAGGCATGCATTGGTTTAGTCGATCATCAAAGAAAAGCCAGAATTTTAGGAGAAACTCTGCCCATGTTTTTCCCTGTTCTTCTCCCTTTGGAATGCTGAAACTTTGTTTCAAAGTTTCATTGTTTCTCTCCTGTTTCCGGTATCCATAGAATTAAGATTGAAGCTTTGTATCACTCTCAAACCCAAGCAAAACTAGTAGAAAATAGTAACAGGAACTACCTCTGTTTTGGAACCGAAAAATAGAGCAAAATCATCTTTATGTTCTCCTGTTTTTGGATAGCAACCTTTCACTTCATTTAGATCACTTTGGGGCAACTTCAGTAAGCGATTCTTCCCTCTTGTTCCCTAGAAATCAGATGCTTATCCTCATGTTAGTTCATGATGCAAATCTTCTACTTTGGGGAAGAACAAATCGTGTATATATATGTATATTTATGAGTGTTTTTCTTTGTTTGTTAACAGACGAATTTATGACCTAGTGAGCAGCAAACTGGTAAGTTATCTTCTTGAGTAAAACATATATTTGATAAAGAAACCCATGAGTTGGTTCTTGTTTATGTTAAGAGCTAAATAACGATGTGAATATGTATGTGTGGGTGTGTGTATATATTATTAATGTGTGTAGTGTGCGTATACTGTGTTAGTGTTTCAAGTGGACTGTGTGTGTGTTTTAAAGAGAAGAAATGAGTGTGCATGTGTTTTCAAAAGATATTTGTGTGTTGCATAGTAAGTGTTTGAGTGTTTAAGAGAATAAAAGAGAGAATAGAGGAAATGAAGGATGAGTGTGTGTGCTGTGTGAGTTCGGATAGAGAAGAGTAAGCGTGTGTGTGAAGTGCTTGAGTGAAAACAAGTGAGTGTGTATTGGACGTGAGAGACAATGAATGTTTTATGAGAGTAATGGGGGAAGCTTTTGGGTGAAAATGAAATGTATGATGTGTGTGTGTTATGTGTGGATAGCAAGTGGGTTGAGAGAAAAATGTGTGTGTGTGTGTGTGTGTGTTGGGAATATTTCTAATAGTGGGATATTTCTAAAAGGGGGATGTGTTTAAATATGGATAGGCTATTTCGAAAAATGGAATGGATATATATATATATATATATGTGTGTGTGTGTGTGTGTGTGTACATATATATAGTGATGTTTTATTATAAAAGAGAATATTTTGTAGCGCCGTTACTCTGCCCAAATATTTTAATATCTGGCATTTAATATATTAATGTCGTTATTCTATTTAATTTGAAAGGACAAAATAACATTATTTTATATAACTATCTTCATTTGTGTAAAGGGATATTTTATAAATATAAGATGAGGTTATATTTATAGCCGTTGTGATGTCCAAATAAGACAATAAATAAATAGGTTCATTTAGTATTAGTTACTAATTTATTAATGCATAAATGTAATTATGCAGTTACTTGGGAAAATTCTAAAAACGAGAACTGTAAATATCTTTATACTTATTGAGGGTGATGCTGGTGGACTTTTCGTTAATATTATGTTTACTGTTTTATTTATTTGGTTGTGCATGCAAATTTTACATATTTTCTATTTTAATTAAACTATTAATAACAAAGCTGGAAGAAAGAGGGGGAATAGGCTAGTGGGACCTTTGCATTCTGTGTTAACTTAATAAATAGCCTGACGCTGGGACCCTTGGCTTCTAATAAAAAACCAATAAGCTTTAAGTGATGGGACCTTTGGCTTCAGGGACAACACGACCGTTGGATTCATTACGAGAGAAGTGCAAAAGAAGAATAATTAACACATTGCATATAAAACTACCATATTACTACTTTAGGGTTATGTTGATATTCAACCTATGCCTATGATTTATGACCTTAGACTATCTATTGCATATACATGTGACCATGAGGCCAAATTTCATTATGTTGCATTTCATAAATAAATCAACATTCATCATATTATTGGAAACATCTGACTCACTTAGGCATTTTCTTCTGTACTATTCTTTTCTCGGTATTAAACATTAATACAGGTTATGAGGATGAGGAGTATCCGGATTTCCCAGATGGTTAGACAGATCCTGATGATGATTTTTGAGGCTGAGTTGGCTCCAATTTTGTGGACTACTATATAGTAGTCCGTTATGTTATTATTCAGATATATTATATTTATATTTCAGTTGGATTATAATAATAATACTTGAAAATTGAAATTGACTTCTAAAAGATAAAGTGTGTGCAACAAGTGTCAACAAAAATCAAGCACAGCGGAAAATAAAAGGCACATAGTTTTTGTTGACGAAGTGGAAACTCAATTAAGAGAAAAACTACTCCGAGGCAGCCAAACCCAGGAATTTCACTATTCAGAAGACGAAGCTAGATACAAGATAGTAACACTTACATGTACCGATGCAGTGGTCGTACCTTGCTCTATGACGTGTAACCCAACACGAACGCTTCCCAACCATGTCTCCTACCTGAAGAAGTCTTCAATGGAATTCCCTAACTTAGAGCCGACCTCTAAGATAGACTTCAGTTGTAGCACAGCACACTTGAAACGGCTTCAGAGGGATCTTGAACTTCTCTGAGCTCTTGTGGAATTCAATACCGAATTCTTGCAAGGGCCCTCTATTTATAGGATGAGATGCAGAATGGGTGACTGCTATAATATGTACGGACGCTGTCCGGACGGTGAACTTGGGCCATCTGGACAGACAACTGTGCGATAGGATTTTTCAAAAATTTCGCTGAAAATCTTTACTATTTAAGACCTGCATCCGGATGGTGAGACATTGACGTTCGGACGGTCGCACGTCTGCTGCAAGTAATTTCCATATAAGGCTTAGCGCGTCCGGACCAAGGGGGATGAACGTCCGGACGGCAATTCTTCAACGCGCAATTTCCATATTTTTTATGCGTGCGTCCGGACCAAGAGAGGCAGACGTCCGGACGGTGAAGTCGAATCGGCAATTTCCTTAACTGATGAGCACTCGTCCAGACTAAGGCTGACTGACGTCCAGACGATGATATTTGAATTGCGATTCTTGCCTTAATGAGACGTGCGTCCGGACAGGATACCACATCGTCCGGACGGTTGATCAATCTTCCCTTTATTGGAACTTGGAAAGAATCTGAGACTGTTCGAGTACTGATATGCGTCCGGACGGGCTGCTGAGATGTCTGGACAGATGCAAGATGGAACAGAAGCTTCTCGATACAGTGTAGGGTCCGGACGGAAAAGATACGTCGTCCGGACGGATGATGCTAGTCTGTCTGGCGTCCGGTCGGGATGAACACGTCGTCCGGATGGATGGAACAGTGGACAGATGGGCGTTCGGACGGGATGACACGTCGTCCGGACGGATGACAGGGAATCTGAAATCTTCTATCTTTTTCGCAGTGCGGAGTCTTCTGAAAATACTCTGACAAGTGGAATCGTTTACAGCATCTTTACACATAAGTGATTTTGTCCAAACACAGAATGAGGCCAAAATACTAACAAACTCCCCCTTTGGCCATTCTAGGACAAAAATCACTTGACCGATTTGGAAATACATTCCCGGTCCAAAAATTAAAATTACTCCCCCTTTTTGTCACAAAGGGACAAAGGGTAAAATAGAGTAATAAAAACCAACTGTCATAAAAATTACACCCCTTAACGGTCTCAGAAGGACCCGGGTAAATAGAGTAATATGAGTTTAAGTTTTTAACAAAATAACAGAAACTAACAAAATGTCTCAAAATAACAAAAAAAAAACAATAAAACAGAGGGAAATCAAACATCCTCTGGCATGTGTACAATCTGAGCTGCAGCATCCTCATCATCACTGCTGTCCGGATGATGGACTCGAAGTCACTCCTGATGGTCCAAATGGGTCTGCTCCACCCGCTTGTTGATGGACCGCACTTCGAGCTACAAGGAGGAGATGGACTGCTGCATGGTGGACATACCTCCCTGAATGGCAGCTAAGGCCTCCATGATCTGAGAATAATTAGCCTCTGGCTCAAATGGCGGGATGGTATGAGAGGATGAAGCCATGTCTGGAAAAGCAACATGCATAGCAGCAAGCATGTCATCATCAGAATCCTCTCGTCGCAGCTGCGTATTCAACTTCATCAGTGTCTGTTTGCTGAGGGGCTGCTGGATCTTCATCCTAGGCTCTCCATTCACATTGATACCCGATTGAAGGATGATCTGAGTGATTAGACAGCCGAAGGGGAGACCAGTATTGCTCTCATCACGAGCCTCGAGCATGACTCCCAAAATATGCTTGCAAAGATAGAAGGGCAAGCGAAGATGAACAACATAAACAAACTGTGCCCTCTTTAGTATATGATCATTGTGCCTGGCAACTGGCCAGAGATTGTGCTGAACAATTTTGGCCAACATACGATGAGCCGGAGCAAGTGCACCAATCCTGATGTTGGTATGACGTCCCTCACCCTGTGGAACGGCATGGAAGAACTCTCGGAGATCGTCCATATAGGGAGGAAGCACCACCTCATTGTAAGGACTGGTAGGCAGATCAAGGACTGGTACTCCGAGGAACCAATTGATGGTCTGGGGATCTACAGTGATGATGTGTCCGTCAACAGTGGACTGCAGTACCACCCCATGCTCATCATCCTGAGCCACCTCAAGGTTGGCATAGAAGAGCCTGACTAGCCTGGTGAAGACGATGCAGGCACAGGTGTAGAGGTAGCCCCAGTGATAGGTCTGGATAGTCTCGTAAATGCTATCCAATGGAGGCACCATGATGTCAGCACGGACCACGTTCCGCTCAGCGAGGACATTGCGGTCCATGATCTTGGCTTGGAAGGCACTCTGCTCTTCCTCTGTCCTTTGGCGGATCCGGCGCTGAGAGCTGATGGCAGACATTCTGCAAAAGAACCAACAAGAATTTCGCCAAAAATAATCCAAAAAAAATATTCTTGTTAGTGTAATAAAAATTTGGCAGAATAACAGCAGTAACAAGGACTTTTGTAAAAATAAAAACAGAGAATATCACAATTAAGTCCAAGGAATTTCAGCATGGTGAATATCCCAAAAACATTCCAAAAAAAAAATCTAACAGTTGTAAAATAATCTGAAAGAAATAAGACAAGAAAAAAATACCTGGAATGAGAGTGAGAATGCACACAGAAAATGAGATCACTCCAAAAACTAAACAAAAAACGTACTCACAAGGTGCCAAGGAGAAAAGTTTGTGGGGTATGAGGGGAGAAAGCGACGATCTGGGCAATTTATAACCTTTGTGGGGTACTTGTCCGGACGGTGTTTTGATGGCGTCCAGACGCGCGCTGCCTTGGAAAGGAGCAAAACGGTTACGCACGTCTGGACGACTTAAATTACCCGTTCGGACGAGGATGACAGCTCACGTCCGGACGTGGAACAGATTCCGTCTGGACTTTGGAACGCCGTCCGTTCAGACTCCAAAATGGGAACCGTCCGAACTGCTGAACTCCACCCGTCCGGACGCCAAGAGGGATCGTCCGGACACTCCACACTGAAACACCAGAAAAACTGAGGAAAATTTTACAGAGATAAAATTTTCTCAAGTCAGTGTCAGAACATGCATGTATAATCAACTGATAACACAATCAGAGAGCATCTCAAAACTAAACAAAGATATAAAAGAGAGTTGTGATTTTAATTAGCACAAGTATTTTTCCTGGTCATAGAAAATTTCAAATAGACAACTCAACTCACTCAATGCACGTGTGTGTGTGAAGACTCTTTTCCCATAAGGTATGACTTTCAATATTTTGACCAATAGCAACTAGATTTTCTTAGACATGAGAGAAAATAAATGGAAGATAAGCCAAAAGTCAAACCTTACTATGGCCTAGCCACCCTCATCTGATACACTCCCCCTGCGATGCAACACCTAAGTGATTTACTTGTACCATGAAGGACAACGTAAATGTTTTACTTGCTTGTAAAGGGCAAGGCATAACGCAAATGTAGCACATAAGTAGAGAATATATACTGTAAAGCATAGATTTCATACGATTAACTGCTTGTTTCTTATGGTGCTGCAAATTATAGGAAGTGCCAAAGTTTATAGGCTCTAGGTTCAACTAGCATGAGGTCAATTTGGTCATCTTATCAAAAACTTATTCTCTTATCCAAAATGTCTAGAAACAAAGAGGTCGGAGAAGGAAAGATGTACCTTTAGGGGAGCCCGGGATAGTGCACTTTTTCATCGGGTGAGGAAAAGAAGCTATCCTACTTTTTGCATAAACAAAAAAACACTTGGCCAATATAGTCATAAACTCTCAATTATATCTAAGCAGAGTAGATTAATGCTTACAGAATTGAGATATCAGGCAAAAAGACATGCAATATCTAAAACACTAAGAGAAAATAAATCCTGCAAATTCTCCCCATTTTTTTTTTTTAAAAAAAAAAAAACAACAAGCAATATGGAAAAGATATCATATGCAATGGTAAGATCAAACCTGTATACGCTCAGTGATGCCACTACAGAAAAACAGTAGCTCGACCTGCTTTTTCTGTCTTCCCAAAAAGTACCTGCACAGTTCTCTCAAGAAATATAGGGGGCAAACACAACTAGTTCCTAGATTGCATATAACAATATGTCAAGTAAACTGAGCAATCAAACTTGATGCCATAGGATTAGGAACTGAATCCTAAGCATGAACACCCAAAACTGCTAGGTGCGTCTGTACCCCTTCATGGGGTAGCTGTCCTTTTTGACCCATGCCTGCCTTCCAGTGGGTGGTTGCTGGCAGGACTGCATCATCCACTCCATCATGTTCTGCATCCAGATAGGAGGCTCACTGGAGTATTGCTCTTCTTTCATCTTCTGAAGCCTTCTAAACTGCTTGGGTTTGCTTTTGTAGGTGCCACTGTGATTGGCTGGTACAAACCGCTGCTAATGCCGCTGATGCTGTGGAGCATGAGACCAAGGGGCTTGATACTGATACCTTAGTGCTTGGTGAGGTGCCTGATGCCATGGAGTCTGATGCTGAGCCGTAGTTCTAGTGCCATAATGAGCTTGTCTGGGCACTTCTTTCTTGGCTTTGGCCTTTTGTGTTTTCAGGAGGGAGCACTGAGGGCGAACATGCCCACTGAGACCGCAATGATGGCAAATGGGAGGTCTTCTGATGGAATGAGGCTCCTGAATGCCTGGAACATCATTGTTGACATTTTCCTTCTTTTTATCTTCAACAGTGGGAGGAGGCTCTGGGACTGTAGGTTTCACAAACACAGTCTTTGAGGAAGAAGGAACATCAGAAGAGAGAGCTACATACTCGAGGCCAGTTTTGTCATTTGAGCTCTTCTGGATAGACAGCGTACGAGTCAGCTTCTCATCAGTGACTCTCTCTAGCTGGAGCTGAGTCTCTAGTAGCTTTTCCTCAAGCTCTTGTACTTTGAGCAGCAATGAACTCTTCTCGATCTGCAAACTATTCAGATCATTAAGGTGCTGCTTTCGGCCTTCCCTCAGTTTCTCATACTCTATGTAGAGTGTCTTGTAGGCCTCCTTGAGCTCTTCCTCATTATCACTATGCTCCGAGTAATACGAGTCTTCTTCTTCAACATGTGGGGCTACAAAGGCCAGAAATTTCTCAGACTCTGGAGCTTCATCTTCTGACTCATCACTGAGAGTCACATTATATGCTTTCCCCTTGCCCTTTCTAAGATTCCTACAATCGGCGCAGATATGCCCAAAGCCTGAGCATTCAAAACATCGGGGTCCTCTGGGATCTTTCTTATCTTCTTCCTCAGGTTCAGCTTCTCTGGGAGATTTCTTAACTCTTTCAGAAAACTTCTTCTTGAAACGATCATCTTTCATCAATCTTCTGAAATTTTTTGGCTAACATAGCCACAGCCTTTTCTTCATCCTCAGAGTCATATTCAGATGATGCTTCTACCTTCTTCTTGGAAGCCTTTAGAGCAATAGTCTTTATCTTCTTGACCGGGGGCAGAGATAGCTCATATGTTCGAAGAGATCCTACCAGCTCTTCAATCTTCATCTCCTCAAGATCCTTGCTTTCTTCAATGGTGGTCACCTTGATTCTGAAACGCTCAGGCAAAGATCTTAGAATCTTTCGGATGAGTTTTACATCCGAGATAGGTTTCCCAAGACTCACCATGGAGTTCCTCAAGTCACTCATCTTGGAGTAAAACTCTCCAAAGGTCTCTTCTTCCAACATCTTAATTTCTTCAAATCTTGAAATCAACATTTGAAGTTTGGCAGATTTAACAAGTTTCATGCCTTCATATGTTGTTTCCAAGATTTGCCATGCTTCTTTGGCTGATTCGTAGTTTGAAATTTTGGCGAATTCAAAAGGAGAAAGTGCTTGGCATAAAGCATGGAGGGCTTTATCATTGGAAAGTCGGGCGTTTTTCAGAGAGAATGTCTCGAGTGTTGTATCCTCTAGTTTAGTCCAACTAGTTTCAACAATATTCCAACAGTCAATAGATTTTAAAAAGAATCGCATCCGAGCTTTCCAATAGCCATAGTTCGTACCATCAAAGGTAGGAACAAAATTAAGAGTTTGAGACATAGTAGCAAATAGAAGTAAAAAATAAATGACACTCAAGAATTTAATCTTCTCAGAGTGTACCAAGCTCTGATACCAATTGAAAATTGAAATTGACTTCTAAAAGATAAAGTGTGTGCAACAAGTGTCAACAAAAATCAAGCACAGCGGAAAATAAAAGACACATAGTTTTTGTTGAAGAAGTGGAAACTCAATTAAGAGAAAAACCACTCCGGGGCAGCCAAACCCAGGAATTCCACTATTCAGAAGACGAAGCTAGATACAAGATAGTAACACTCACATGTACCGATGCAGTGGTCGTACCTTGGTCTCTAACGTGTAACTCAACACGAACGCTTCCCAACCATGTCTCCTACTTGAAGGGGTCTTCAATGGAATTCCTTACCTTAGAGCCGACCTCTAAGATAGACTTCAGTTGTAGCACAGCACACTTGAAATGGCTTCAGAGGGATCTTGAACTTCTCTGAGCTCTTGTGGAATTCAATACCGAATTCTTGCAGTTCTCAATGCCTAGGGGCCTCTATTTATAGGCTGAGGTGCAGAATGGGCGACTGCTATAATATGTACGGACGCTGTCCGGACGGTGAACTTGGGTCGTCCGGACGGACAACTGTGCGACAGGATTTTTTGAAAATTTTGCTGAAAATCTTTCCTGTTTAAGACCTGCGTCCGGACGGTGAGAAACTGACGTCCGGACAGTTGCACGTCCGCTGCAAGTAATTTCCATATAAGGCTTAGTGCGTCCGGACCAAGGGGGATGAACGTCCGGATGGCAATTCTTTAACACGCAATTTCCATATCTGTTATGCGTGCGTCTGGACCAAGAAAGGCAGACGTCCGGACGGTTGAAGTCGAATCGGCAATTTCCTTAACTGATGAGCGCGCGTCCGAACGGTGATATTTGAATTGTGATTCTTACCTTAAGGAGACACGTGTCCGGACTAGATACCACATCGTTCGGACGGTTGATCAATCTTCCCTTTATTGGAACTTGGAAAGAATCTAAGACTTTTCGAGTACTGATATGCGTCCAGACGGGCTGCTGAGATGTCTAGAGGGATGCAAGCTGGAACAGAAGCTTCTCGATACAGTGTAGGGTCCGGACGGAAAAGATACGTCGTTCGGACGAATGATGCTGGTCTATTTGGCGTCCGATCGGGATGAACACGTCATTCGGACGGATGGAACAGTGGACAGATGGGCGTCCGGACTAGATGACACGTTGTCCGGACAGCTGACAGGGAATCTGAAATCTTCTATCTTTTTCGCAGTGCAGAGTCTTCTGAAAATGCTCTGACAAGTGGAATCCATGTTTACAGCATCTTTACACATAAGTGATTTTGTCCAAACACAGAATGAGGCCAAAATACTAACAATACTCTTGTTGACATGATTGTAAATTATTCGTGCCCTGTGTCGCACAAGTATTATCGCATGTGTAATTAGTTATTACACTTACTTATCTATTATGAAGTATTTTTATTAGAAGTTCTAAAGTGTTAACTATGTTAAGCCTATTAGATAATTACAAATATATTCCCCTGCCATTTTATAACTTTGATGATGTAATAATGGCATGTGCAAAAATTGAAAATTTTCACCTACGCCTTTTTGAAAAAGGCGGGTTGTTACATAAGCTATAACAAGTTCAAAATAGCTATTCTGCCTTTCCCACGAATGTTTGGGATACAATACTCAAACGTTCAAAACACGAGGAACAATCATTTGAAGCACAAGGATCTAACGTTCGGCCCGGAGAAGAATCGAACGTTCGTTCCTGGCAGAAACTTAATTTCAAACCAAAACAAGCCCAAACTACTTCTAAGCAAAACCTAGGGTCTTAACAACATCCTAATACGGTCCTAAGTGATAGAAGCACACCATGCAAGCAACATAACGTCTAAATATCAAAAAGCCAAACCTAATACTAAACTAACATTAACACCATTATAACGGTTAGATAACTAAATCTATGGTCAAAAATCCATAAAGACAAACGATAGCATAACACTATAAAAAGAAGCAAGTTTAAGCTAAGAGGATAACCTCCTTAGAGCAAAAACACATTTCTCTCTCTTAAGCACTCTCACAATAGTAACACTGGCTCAAAGGGGAGGTAATTGTGACAACCTTTTTTTTTTTTTTATATACAAAATGGAATCATTACAGTGGCATGACAATTAGCCACTAAGCCAACACATAATACACATCCCATAATATGTACTTGGTATATCAGAGTATAATATCTATGCAGTGAATAATATTTATGTAGCAGAAATTAAATCTCATAAAACTATCATATATTAATTACAACAATAGAGCCATACAATAGTCTATCTATTTAAGGCTTAATTAGAATACTAATTACACATCAAAAGAATGGCAGTACAAAATAAGTGTCACATGTGACACAAGTCATATCTAAAATGTCTTTATAAAATACGAACTATCCATAAGTCCAACTCCTACAATTGTTGCGATATGCTTCAGTCGTAGTATCCCAAATATAAAGCCATTGGGTCTTCGTCGACATCAGCGGCACCTGCACCCAAAGCATTAGAATATACATGGTTGTGGTGTTAGCCACGTCCGCATATGTGAAAATATGAGTCCACCAACTAAGGAGTATAGTACACACTATTTTTAGTAATAATTACAAGCATATAAACATTTCTAAGCATACCAACTACTTTTGTCAACTGGATCATACAACATGTTACACATCTTCAATACACTATACACACTTAACTTCATTTTCATTACATTACACACCATCACTTACTTTTCATGCTTACCACCCATTTTCATTTCGTCTTGGTGCCAAAGGGGACATGGCCTTGTGATCTTTTCAATATTTTTTTCTTTGCCAAAGGGGACGCAGCCCAATGGTCTTTTCATTTTACTTTGGCAAAGGGGACGCAACCTAGTGGTCTTTTTCATTTTACTTCTCTCATTCATTTTACATACTCAACTCATTTCATTGCATGCTTTATCACAAGCTTTCAACAACACATGTCATCACCCATGCATCACATCCCATGCTCATGTTATCATTTTTCAATCATCATTCTATATTCACAACTCAATTATCATTTCATGATCATATTTCAATCAACATTTCACAATCTTATTTCACAATCAACATGTCATATTCACATCTCAATATCATTTATTTGTCATAAAACATAAAGAGTTTTCAGTAAGTAAAATATTCACTTTGGCTGCTTGATTTATGGCTTATCGATGAGTCCTCAACCAAAGCCGCCTTGCAATGTGCTACTGCATCATCACATTGCATGACACATTAGCATTTCTAACTCTAAACCCACAACTAGCTCTTGAATCGCTTAAGGGTTAAACCATAGAAAACCCATGGAATTTATAAGGCTCCATTTGACAACCTACTAACATATAACACTAACCCATAAGATTTGCTTAGGGTTAGGCATCAAGAATCACTATTTAAACTACCATGACAAAAGCTTCGGTTTTGGGGTTTTACCTTAGAATCCACAAAAACGTAACCTGAAGCTTGGAGATGGTTAAGAACACTCCAAAACGTACAATACCTAAAGAAGATTGAGAGATTAGGCTCAATCCTTCAAAAATCTACACAAAATTTAAGGGAACTAGAGGTTTCGGATTTACCTCAAATCGAATGGTGAAAACGTAGATCTTGCTTCGAGGATCACGTTTCCGGAGTCAGATTTGAGATTGGAGACTTAATGGCGTGAGAGAGAGAGAGAGAGAGAGAGAGAGAGAGAGAGAGAGAGAGTCAGAGAGAAATGAGCTAAGAAACTCTCTTGGCAAATTTCAATACACGTATCTCCAGACACATACGTGCCCTGTCCGGACACGCCTTTGATGATTCGCAGCTCGGGACTCATTGTAAGGCTAGTCCGGACACAACATTGTTCCATCTGGACACGCGTAAGGGTTAGAACTTTCTGTCAAGCCTGTCTGGACACAAGTTTTGGCCTGTTCGAACATAAATCAAAGAAAGTCACTACTGACTTTCTACCAAGCCCGTCCGGACACACTTCACAGAAACTCTCATTTGAGTATTTTCTAAGTGCTTTCTAAGCGTTTTCTTCCCATTTTACGTAGTTAATCACTTAATTTGTCTAATTAACTTTTTTAAACACTTAATTAATATCTTGGACATTACAATAATACACAAAATAACGAAGGGATATTTATAGAGGAGAATTCGTAAAGGATAAGGATGAGCTGATTTGCCATCTGTAGAACATTCGGTACTTGGGTATCAAACGTTCGTGCATTTTTGCGAACTTTCGTCATACGAATCGATTGTTCGACGTACGATCCATCGTACACCAAAGGCATGGGATGTATCTTCTAACACATAGTACACCACGTCATCGAATGTTGGTGATGCGAAAAACTATCATTTGTGATCGACCATTCGATGTTCTCAGCAAACGTTCTATCAACGCCGAAAAGTCAAAAGTCTTAATTTTCAATTAAGACCTACTTAATCCTATTAATAATTTGGGGTACTACATTTCTCCCTCCTTATAAAAATTGTGTCCTTGAAATTTCGAAAAGAAAATATTTAAGAATGAATATCAATGTTACCTCATATCCAAAGCCTCGTCTATTCTTGTGTTCAGTCACTTCATGAGTGATCTCGTCCCATCCATTTGTTGGTACTTTAGCCGCCTCGTCCTCGAAGAGATGTGGATAGTCACCTTGTAAATCATCAAGATCATCGTGGTCGATGTTGCCCACACTGTACCAATCATTATCTATCTCGACACCAAAATCTATTAGCTCGCAAAAAGAGTAGCTCCACATACAATCTGGGTCTGTAGGTATCATTGCCATAGTTCTATGCTTCTTGAACAGGAAAACACTTATCTTAATCACATCATACCAAAACCAATTAGAATTTATAAGAATCTAAAGAATCAATCACACACATGTTTTTCAAACAAATGCGGGTAACGGTTCCTCATGTCTTGCTCAGCTTCCCATGATGCTTCCTCTACTCCATGGTTGTGCCACATCACCTTTACGATGGGAATTATTTTGGTGCACAATACTTGCTCCTTGTGATCCAAAATTCGCACAGACTTCTCCTCATAAGTCATTCCCATTAATTTACATCAAGGGGAATAATCATTCCAATTAAATCTACATCAATAAGAATATTCTTTATTGCTTTATTTCATGACAAATGATTTGGATTCTTTATTGAAGAAGGTGTTCCCACAATGCTACATGCGATCACCTAATGCATAGAGATGTTGACGAGAAAAGATCTCACTCATGTATACATCAAAGTGACCAACACTTTACATATGAGTTTATGAATTTCTCAGGATTTAGAGTAACCGCCATAAGTCATCGTACACGTACATCGTTCTTCATTACAATATTTTATAGAAGAACGATGACTCACATAGTCCTATTCGGTGTATAACACTATCTTGCCTTATACCAACATATCAACCTGAAGCTTACGTGCTTCTCTTGATCAAGACAGATCGTTGAAGTTCACATATTATAGTCTATATAGAATTTCAAGTCCCATTTATGACTACGAACAAATAATTTTATAAGTCGTAAGGACCTTTGACTATGATCTTTTGTGTGATAATTTTCTTACTCATGCCATAGTCAAATACAATGCAATTTAAGGATTTTACATCTATATATAGTCGGACAATACACAATCACAAATATATACCATGCAAGAAAATATAAATGTATATGCCCATTGTTCAATAATAAAATCATAGAATAAACAATATTATTCTAACATTATCAAAGCAATTAGAGTTTTAGACACCAGTTCCAACAATCTCCCACTTATCCTTAATCCTAATTGGACACTTATCTGTAATCTTTATTTACATAGTGAAAACTTTAGAGTCTCACTAAGACAAGTATCTTGTGAACAAGATATAATAGAATTTAGTCACAATAGAATCATACCACCTCATTATCTCCCTGAGAGACTTTCCATAAGAGACATCTTTTATTTTGAGATAACTTTTGCATCTCCTATAGCCACAAACACACTTTTGTCCAGGGTGGAGCTAATAACACTTTGTTGCCTCTTCCTCTCCAACCCATCGTTATCCTATAGAAATAATCTCTTTTGCTTTTTAGGTAAACCTCTATGACAACTTGTCAATAATCCTTCTAGATTTTGACTACTGATATAACTCCTATATCATCATCAACGATTAAGGTTTTATAAGAAAAAAAATGAGCATTACTATGTCTGTTGATCTCTTGTACAAATGTTTCATCACAGTTTTGATCATGCTAGATCAAACTTGATATTCTATTACCCGGATGCATGCACAGTACATGCCTTTAATGCTCCGTTTGTTTCGGTGTAAAATGATTTCTGGAAAACAATTTCGGCATTTTTCGGTGTTTGGTAGGGGCGAAAATAATGGTCAACGAAAATAATTTTCGGTTTGACCGTAAAAGCTTCTTTAATTTTCGGAAAACGATTTACGATTTTTAAAACCGTAAATCGTTTTCCGAAATGAAACTCTTCGTCCTTACATGTATGTTTGATATCCGATCGTCAGAATTTAACAATTATCGGTCGTCGGAATTCGGTCGGCGTCGGAGTCCGACAACATCCGGTCGTCGGAATCCAGTCGGCATTGGAGTCCGAGAACATCCGGTCGCCAGAATCCTGCCGGCGCCGGAATCAAGTCACTGGAATTGTACCGGCGCCGGAATCCGGCCACGGGATGACCAAATTCCGGCCGGAATTTACCGGTTTCCGGCCAAGCCGGCCGGATCTGGACGGATACGGCTATTGATCCAGCCGGATTTGGCCAAAACGGCCAGAATCCGGCCGGATATGACCGAATCCGGCCATTGATCCGGCCGGATCTGGCCAAAATGGCCGGGATCCGGCCGGATATGATCGGATCCGGAAGATTCCGGCCGGAATCCGGCCATTTTGGCCGGATCCGATCAAACGTTTCGCCGGAATCTGGCGATGGCGACCGGACGTTGCCGGATTCCGGCAACATTTGACAAACTCTGTTTTTTGCATTTCGTAATTTTTTCGTGCGAATCAAACACCGAAAAATATTTTCAAGAAAATCATTTTTTCTGAAAATAATTTCATCGAAATCATTTTACGACGGAAATCATTTTATGACGGAAATCATTTTACGTCGAAACAAACGGAGCATTAATCTTTGCTAAAACACTTGTACGACTGATTATAAAATCATCAAAATTAGACATCGAACAAACTTATAGTAAGGATTCTTTGGTGAAGAAGGAACGATGTTGAAGGTTAAAGGTGTAAAAAATAAAAAATAAAAAAAATAAAAGAAAAAGAAAAGAGACAAAGTTGGGAAGTGTGTGATGGAGTTTTTCCCAATATTTCCTACAGCTTGTCTCCTCAATGATCTAATGACTTGCTTACATGAAAAAGCATAGACGTGAAGAGTTTAAAGACCAAAAGGAGCTTATCTGTGGCTTATTTGGCAAATGAGCTGGCACTTGGATACAAAGACCAAAAGCAAGAAGAAAAATTGTAGAGCGTGGACTACCACATGGGCAAAGTCTTGGTGTTGAACAGTTTAAGTTCAAATTCAATATGGAGTTAGAATAAGGCTTTAGCTTCGTGAGTAATTATTTATTTATTTATTTATTTATTTTTACACTTTTGCATATATTTTGTACACAAAATCTTACGTGATACTTTGTTTTAATTTTTTTTTTAAAACAAAGTGTATACAAAAAAATCTTACCATGTAGGACGTTGTGTTCAAGTGTGTATACAGTGTGCAAGAAACATTTCTCTTGGCTACATAATTAGCCTTTGCATCAACAATCATTATCCATTGTTATTTTTTGAATTATTACTTAGGACCATGAGGAGAGGGTTTATTTAAGGGAGATGTAGTGTTACGTGTCTAATATGAGGTATTTAAGGATTAGAATAATTAAGAGATAATAAGTTATCATTATTGATAATATTAAGATCAGAATTATGATTCAAATATTAGAGATAATTTGTTATCACTATTGATCGATAACATTAGAAGTAATACTTATTCAAGTTAATCTTTTAATTATATTATGTATTATAAGTGTTTATTTAAAGATACCAGAAAGTGAATAAAAGCATTAAAAAAGTTTATTATTCAACTCTAATAATTATTTTTGGGAATTTAAAATTCCTCAAATTACTTTAAAAATCCATAACATGCTTGAAAATCTATGGACGTAACAAAAACTTGATGCACACAAGTGTGCAAAGGGCACACCCTTGCACCATGGCTCGAAAATTCGTAGTGTCCGTGTTGAAGTAACTTATCCTTAAATGACGCCAAGTGTAGTTTACAACACAGAACTTTTGAATTTTTATTTTGTAATGCGCTTTCTTTTTGCTTTTGAAAAGTAAATAAAAAGAAGTTGTATGATGTTTTAAAATTTGCTTTTTTTTTTTTTTTTTTTTTTTTTTTTTTTTTTTTTTTTTGGGGTCCTCCATTGGCAAACTTCTCTTACCACTACAAATCTCCACAACCCAAACCAGACTCCCCCAAGATAACGAAAATGCAAACGAGTCCTCATCAAATCTTGTGCCGATCCATCAAATTCAGATTCATATAGAACTAGATCTCAGACACACACTAATAAGGTTTGACAACAATGGCTCGGATCTTTGAGTACTTTGTGGTGTGTGGGATCGGTCCGGAGATTCGAACCCTGGACGGGAACAAGGGCTTTCATGGAGCCGGCGTCTTCTACCTACCATTTCTGGTCGACCAGTACCCTCCGCTCAACCACTCTCTCTACCCTCCTCTGCCTCCTCAGCTCTCCACCGTAAGTACCACAACCAACAACACAAGCTCAACGCGTTTTCGCCCATTCTGTTTTTGTTTTGAGTTGAATTTTGGTGCTTAATTGTTCTTGACAAATTGAATTTATTATTCCCTTGGACCTTCGTGGAATTTTCAAAGTAATGTTGGGGCTACGATTGCAGTGTGTTCTACCAGCTGGAGTGGAGTTTTACTCATCGGGCTTTGACGCCAATGATGCTTCAACTTTTCCGAGGAGCTATCCGATCGTTTTAACCGGTGCGTCTAAAATAATCGCTAGTCTTATACGTTGCTTGAATTTAAGAGCTTTTAAACGTTTCTCTTTGGTTCTTTAGATCCTAGTTTGTATAATTTACTCTTGGTGTGCATTGGATTTTTTCGGTTATTAGATTTGTAACAAGACCTTAGATATCTGTGTAACATGGCTCGGAAACTAGGACAATGTGATCTTAGCCATATGCACGAGTTGCTTGGTTAGCTTCGAATTAGCCTTATTACTTAGATAATTATGGGCTTGGAATTTGAGAATGCACATGGAACTGTCGAAATAAGATGATAAGGAAATTTTTGTCCCTATTTTCTTAACCCATGAGCTACATTTTGTCATTTTTCTGTAGAGTGACCATCTTGGTTGTGCATTTTGTTTGTTTCTTTTGTGACTAAAGCTGTGCATTCTGTTTAGCGTTTACCTTGACACTAGTTGCTGCCCTATCAATGTGCATGTGCAACTCCATTGCTCTTATTTGTAGGCATTTTTGGCCTACTCCTCCCAGTATGTAGGAGATTTATAATCTCTTAAATTCCTTGTTGCTCCTTTTGTCCTTATCGTAAAAATGGATGCACATAAAGCTTTTTGTTTTGGTCAATTCCTAGCCTAGTCGGGCCTGTCTAAACAAAATGTTCTTTTGGCATGAATTTCTTGCCCTGTATGTGCCACCTTGTCCTCCTCCCGTAACTCTTTCATTAGGGAACTTGCTTTTGTTCCTAGTCTTCTCTCACCTTTACTGCACATTCCTTACTAAAGTTCCCCAATTTCCTGTCTTACTTCACTGTCATTTGTCCTCTGTGCCAAATATTGTTTTTTTTTTTCCCCAAGTAATTATTGCTCATTCCTTCAGGTAGGGTCCAAAGTGGTCTTGGTCTTCCACATCTTTGAGTGCAATGTTTATTACTCTCTACAAATCAATTCTTCTCTTGAAGTTTAAAGTGGATTTTGTTACTCAATTCTCCTCAAAGTTTTTTGGGTTCATACTTGTGAGTTCTTTTTAACCTTCTTGTACTTATTATGTTCTTTTAAGCTATAACTCATATAGTGTTCTGACAATTGTAGTTGCCAGAGCCAACAGGTCTGGCTCCACTCTTTGTAATTGTGCTATAGGTTACATCTGAATTTTGTTTTCTTGAAGTGTAACCTTATCTCTGGATACTCTATTTGTCTTGATACACAACTTAGACTAGTAGGCACTTGTGTTACTCTCCTGTTTAGCCCCAAGTTGGCCTTGTCCTTGAACTTTATAAGCACTATTTTCTAGCCATCTGGTAGTGCAAGTTTGCAAGTACACAGGAAGTATACACAGGAACAACCAAACCAGTCCACATAGAGAAACCCAATAAACCCGCAAGAACCTAAAACCGTCAAACCTGAACCCACATGAAGCACTCGAGTCTACATAAAATGAGCCTTGCCTTTCCATCTCCGAGAGGACTCGTTAGCATTGCCATAGTTGATGGAGCTTTTCAAATTCAACAGCTCTCTCCTGCCTTTAGACTTAGGACGCACAACCTTTGTTTCCCGATGAAAATCCTCTTCCATGGCATCCAGAATAGCCAAGGACAGATCCTCGTCCTCTTCACCATCCCATGCCCAATCTAGGGGGCATGTTGGACAAAAGAACACCCAGAGGATGAGGGGATACTCCATCTTCCCCATCCCAAAGCTCGTCGCTTTGATCCCACACAACAAACCTCTCCAGACGGGCCAAAACCTACCGGCCACTGCTGGGACTGGATCAAATTGTTCACCCTAAAGTCCACACCCTTATCCGCTGTTGGGGTGACACAACTACTCAAAGGGGAGGAATCCATGCCACCCCATCTTCCTTAATAACCAGAGACGATGCCGATGCGACCGACATTGTAGGCAAGAGAATGGAATTAACTTGCGTACTCGGTTTGAGAAATCCCCTCGCTGGAGAAGTATGCTTAACAACAGCCTTCACAAAAACTGCCACACCACCCAAATTCGGCACTGGCTGTGTTGCATCCAGCGACTTAGATACCAACTTCGAGCTCTGCAATGGCTTAGACACCATTGGGAACAAGGGTTCTCCTAGCTTTGTCGCAGGGGTGTCACCCGAGAGAGGAGTCTAAGGTATCCCACTTGCAATATCTTTTTTTTTGATAAGTAAGAAGATTTTATTAAAAAAGCGTAAAGCGCCCTAAGTACACAGGAAGTATACAGAGGAACAGCTCAGCTAGCCCACAAAAACAAAGGAAAACCCAAATACAAAGAGAGGCCCCAAAAACCCAAAGGTAAGCCCCCAACATACACCCAAGAAACAAAAGAAGCAACCCACACACCCAACAATCACCCAACAAACAAAAGAAGCTCCCCAAATACAAAAACAACCCCTACCAAGCACCCAAACCTACCCCGAAAGCCCCCAAACTAAAACTCCCTACATCATGAGAGCTTTTCCTTTCCCACGCTTGGAGGAAGTGTTAGCATCACCATAATTGATAGAGCTCTTCAAATTCAGAAGCTCCCTCTTGCCTTTTGTCTTTTGGCGAGCAATCATTTTGTCCCGATGGATATCTTCTTCCAAGGCATCCAAAATAGCCAAAGACTCCTCATCTTGAACACCATCCATCTCCCAGTCCAATGGTAACCCCTCCCAAAAATCATCGTCCTTCTCCCAAACAGCAAGCTCCCCATTTAGATCAAACCCAACAGGCCAATTCCGAGAAGGAGAAAATCCATTGCCCTCTACGGGTGGAGGGCAGCTTGGGGGGGAGGGAAGACTTCCCACTCCAACATCCTTGACCACCCGAGACGGAGGATTGAGAAACCCCTTCCGAAGGAAGCTTTTCTTCTCTGAACCCGCAGATTTCTTCACTGGAGGCTCTGTAACTGAACCCTTCCATACAGACGTCTTCGAAGCTTCCAGAGAGTCAGCTAGCAACACCTCGTTCCATTTCACAGAATGGCCTACCCTTAGATCTCTAGCCTTTTTGTAGTATCTCTGGAAAGGCTTGGAAGGTTGCAAAACAGGAAAAGAACGGATCTTCTCTCCCAGCTCAACCGCGCCTGATGGAGAAGGAAAATCGGCCATCCCAGTACCAGCCCCGATTGAAGAGAATGGAAGAGAGGCGTGAACAGAAACCACTTTAGACCTAACCGGAATCGGTGCGACGTCCATGGACGCCGGAGGTAGCAAATCCAGAGCCGGCGAAGGGGGGAAAACGAAAGGGGAGGGAGACATGGCGGGAACGACCGCCGGAAACGACCCACATCCAGAACTTGGCACCTCCTGACCCACCCCATAAACTGCCGCCGTCGATATCTCTGGCCGAAGAAAACTCCCGCGAACGGCCGTCGAAGTCGAACCCAACAAACCTTTCGGCTGCAGCAAAACTTTAGGTTTAGGTCTTGGTCTCGGAATGAACCGACCCAAACGGAAGCCTTTGCGAAAAAGACCCTTCCTAGACCCAGAGGACCGCCCCAACCTTCTCCCAAAAACCCGGCCCAAAGCCAAATATAAACTAACGAGCAAGTTTCTCCACGTGTGCAAGTTCAAATTCAAAAAAAACCCCCTATCTGGAAAAACCCCACCTCGTGCAGAGAAACTCGGATGACGAAGCTGCTTACCCATCGGACAAAGAGGTTTGTCCAAATCCAACGGACCATCAGGAGGGGTCACCTTCACAGGGAAAGGCGTCACCTTTGCTGCCGGCACCGGAGCCGAACTCACCACTGTCGCATATGAAGGCCCCGACCTATCGACAGAACAGCCCAGCGTATCCCCTTCCTTCTTCCCACCCAGACTGTCCGTCGCAACCGAGGACCACCTCCCACAACCCACCGCAGCAGAGAGAAAGGCAGAAATCTTACTCAACTCCCCGGAAAACTTGCGCCAGCCCCAACCTCCGCGACCCTCCGGGATCAGAACGAACCCTCTCCGACCTCCCAACCCAAACACCGCCGCCTCTAAGAACTGGCCGTCTTTATTGCCACCCCTCCGAGCAATCAACAACTTCGGTCCTTCCCTGTAAGACTTGATAAACTCTTGTTCTCCAGGAAAGCCCAAAAGTGTTTCCATCGTCGAAGCAAGCCATGCAGAACACTGGGAGCTTAGAACGACCGCTCCATGGAAGCCCTGACGCTTCTCCTCCACCCGCACCACCGACGCCCCCTCCAAGACCGAAAGGACAAAGGATTTTGACTCCACAAGGAATCTCCTCTCCATTACGGCACACCCAAGCCCAGAAAACCAACCCAGCACGGAAACGCATACTCGCCGGAGAAAACAGAACCCCACCAGCTAAGCACCCTACCGAAAAAAGGAACCACCCACAAAAGAACAAGAGGCACGATGCGCAAACCCGAGTGACTGGAACGAGGAACGGAGGAGGAACCTAGCTTGACGCGCTCGCACGCGCCGTCGCTAGGCAGAGAGAGAGAGAGAGATGGGGAGGTTGATGCTTAGAATCGGTGACTCCAAGATAATCTGTATTAAATAAATAATATTGTATTGTAAAAGGTAAACTTGGATATCGATTTAATGCCATTTTTGTGAGATAGTAAATTGGTAAAGTTCTTCACATGATTTCTTTAGGTTTTAATGAAATCCTCATTAGGTTCCATAGTGTCTCCCCACTTGCAATATCTGACTTCAATGCCTAACATAATTTGCAAAAAGAATCTCATCCAATTGCACAGCTCAGCCATCCTTAGCCTATAGTAACTTTGAAATGGCTTAGACACTGATGACATTAGGACAGAGGAACCTCTCTCCCAACTCAGCCGCCCTTGAGCAAGAGCCACCAGAAAAAATGGAATTTGCGAGGGGGAGGATTGCTCACTCCGAAGATCCTGATTAACACCCAAAGCAACGTCCCCTGAAGGAATAGAATCGAAAGCAACAAACCCAACGACAGTACTTACCGGTGCCGGTGAAGACCCCTCAGATCTGAGGGAAGCTTACAAAGACTCTAGAGATAGCACCTCCAATCTAACTGGTTGCTGAGATGCTGAAGAAGGACTAGAGCTCATCGGGTCACGAGCAGTGGATGCTCTGAGATTCCCTACTTGGCCTGAAGGCCCATGCCCAATCCCTAAGGATTGATGAGAAAAATTGGATGTGGGCTTAAAGCCCTGGCTCACCTCCTTCCAGTCCCGATTGAGTGGAAGGATGGGCTTCTTGCTGCCTTCCTTAGCCCTAAAGCCTATGGGCTTCAAACCCAACCCAGTAAAGCAACCCATATAGGCAGATAGCCTCTGACCTGGTCTAGCTCATAACAAAAGACCTAGAATCTTCTTCAGCTAGCGAATGAATATACTGGCCTTCAAATCTTTCTTCTTCTTCATTGCTACGTTGGGTAAAGCCACTGATGAACCAGAGACCCCTAGCTCGTACTAGAAGAGGTTCAACGTCATTCTCACCTCCTCACAACCAGTCGCCAACACTGACAGAAGCAGATCGAGATGAGTTGCGGACACCATCTTCAACCTCACAGTCTTCACATTGTCTTTGTGCCCTGAGCGAAGCACTGCCGTAAAAGATTGACCGGACAAAACACCCCCATTTTGTTCCCCTCTAGTGACAGCGCCTCAATAACCAGCGAGCGATCCTTAGCTTCAAGAAACGTAAGCGTCTGCCGTAGCTCACCCACAACCCGAGACCAGCCCCGTCTTTCACTGCCTTAAGGGAGCCAAATAACCCCTTTATGGCCACCCTCAGGGTAGGTAGCTACCTCAACGTAACGACTGGCCTTGTTACCACCCTCACGAATCATTAAGGCTTTCATGTCTTCGCGGAAGGATGTGACGAATTCCTTCTTCATTGGTGCCTTCAGTGCCTCCTCAACCATAGCCATCAGCCATGCAGAACATTGAGTACCCAGGGAAATAAACCCATAGAACCCTTTCCTCTTTTCCTCCAAGCGAAGCTTAGATGCCTCTGCCTTTACCGTAAAGGGATAGAGAAGCGGCGCTCCATCTCAGCCTTATCAGAAGAGCCTCAAGATGAAACACCATGGAGACATACCCTCGCAGCAACCCCTCGGAGAAGACAAACCAGACTGAAAGCTAACCCCAAAAAATACTCCGATGGGTGATCCGATGACCCCTAGCGGTATGCGTCAAACTCCACTGGACAACGAGCTCTAGAAAAGCAAGACAGATCAAAACCCTAGCGTGATGCTCCTCCACGCGCCATCTTTTGGGTGGAGAGAGAAGAAGAGAGTCGTGGGAAGAGGAGAGAGGCAAGAGCCTTTTTTACTTGCTGGGTGGAATTTGAAAGGAGACCTTTACGAAAGAAGGAGAAAGATTGAGACCTTTACAACTAATCTTCCATCCCATTGCATTATCTTTTCTAAAATTCACTGCACATAATTCTAGGCACATATGTTTTGTGATGCTTTTTCTTAACAACCTGGCCAGCTTTGGTCAATTTTAGTGAACTTCCTATTCTTTAAGGCAGAATATCATCTTTCTTTGTCAAAGTGGTTCCATGTTCATGTTTGAAAGCTGATTTGAATTGGTGTAAAATTTATGCCTTTTAATTGAAGAAGTAACTACTGTGGTTTAGTCTAAAGCTTTGTTTGTTTCAATGTAAAATGTTTTATGAGGGAAAATATTTTCTGGGAAAAACAAGTGTGTTCAATTGTTTGATGGAGGCATGGAAAATGTGTCGAAAACATTTTTTGGTGTTTGGTTAGGATGAAAATCATTTGCACACATTTGCCACCCATTTGCTTAAGACCATCACAAATTGTCCAATTAATCAAGAAAGAAACATAGAATAACTCATGGCTAGTGGGGGCTGTGAAGGGAGGAGGGGAGTTGTGTGACACCCAGGGGATAGGGGAAGTTGTGGGTGTGGGTTTTGCAAGAGGGAGGGGGAGGGGGAGGGGGAGGCGGGCCAGTATTCTGGCATCTTGTGGAGAATAGTTTACGTTTCTTAAAAAGCATAAGGTAAAGGGAGTTGCATTAACCTGAAATTCATCTACGTTGACCCAAATTTTCCATCCATCCCAAACACTTGAAAATAAGGAAAATGTTTGACGTTGAAAAACATGAAGCCTAATGGTTTCTGGTTTTTGTCAATGGTTAGAGTTTACTTTCTTGTAGTTGTTCATTGACCTGTTATTGTTTTCTTTAAATTCGTTGTCATGTGTCTATTCTTATGCCTGATTAATTGTTTAAAGATATTATTTTTTCTTTAAATGAAAAACTTGATGCAGAGGGTGACGGGTCAAAAATATATGTTAGTTGCATTGCTTTTCGGGATCCAGTCAGTGAAGACATTGCTGAAGCTTACCATATACCAGCAAATTCTTTTGCTGACAAATGTATCTGTTTTGTTTCGCGCTTGCCCAGTTTCCATGTCCTCAGAAATGCTCTTGAGGAGCTATATGCACTTTGCTTTTCCCCAAATGGGAGTAGGTATGTGTCCTTTAGTGCTAAATTCTTGATTGTGTGGTATGGGTCAGCATGAAAGTGGGACCTAAATATTGTCTACAACATTGCATCTGCGTGTGTGTGTCCATTTGAAAAATGAAATCTATGGTATTCTTTTCTATTGTAATTAATTGTCCTCGGCTCCACAACAATTTCAGCAAGCCATTATGGGATGTTATAGCACATGTAGTGTCAAATGTACCTTTGCCTACCCCTGGAAAGCATCGAGTTTTATTTGCTATAGAGAATTGTCTGCTTTCTGTGGAGGCTCCTCCTAAAGATGGTCTTCCCCATGGTGATGTATGACCCTCTAGTTCTTTTTGTTTTCTTAGCTGTGCGCAGCTTCCTTTTGCCAGCAGTGTGATTTGGTAGTTGTGGAAAAATAACATTATCAATTGTTAACCATTCTCTATTTCATGGATGCAGATATCATTTCAGCCACTAGTGCAGTGCTTGGATGTTGACAACTTAATTAAACTTTTTACAGCTGTGTTGCTTGAGAGGAGGATTTTGCTACGATCAAACAAGTACTCCTCTGACCTAACATAATCGATATTGTTTCTAGTGAAAGCTAAATTATGATCATTTTCACTTTTGATTCAGTGTTGCTTTTATCAACGACAACTAGTTGTTGCCTCAGTTGTCATGGTTTTTTTCAGATCATTAAGTGATTTATGGATGATTCCTATAACTAGTATAACATCGCATTCTAGTTGTTTTCCTTTTTTTGTTTGAGCACTTATAGGACTGTTTGCATTGCTCCTGTATTTGCAATTTTTGTTTCCTGCTTGATTTTAGGTAGTGGCACACGCGCAAAACTTTAATATGGCTTTCCATGTTGGCACTTATTGAGAAGATAGATTAATTGCATTTTGCATGTAGTGTTACAACTTATCAGATTTTCCTTCAGATCTTGGTAAAATAGAATGTAAACCACCATATCTGTAGTTATTCATTGTGAAAGTGTTCCTTTGGAGAGTGTAGGGCTTTTCTGTTGGGTGATAGTGCCTATCTGTACTCATGGATTCCGATATGTATTGCAATTCAACTTATCAGTGACAAACTATCAAGAGTATGTATGATACAACTTTGGTGTGAAGTATATTCTGTTGAACACTCGTGTTTCTGTTCGTTAAACATAATTAATCTATGTAAGCATATGATGGTTTGCCAATTTAATAATTCCATTAATGTTTTCAAGTATTCTACTTTTTTATTTTTTATATTATAGAATGGTTTTGTTTTCAATGTTTATGTTGCACTGGTGTATCTTTGCATTTGCAACCCTAAGGGGTAGCTCAATCAGTTGGGGACTACGCTTCATGAAGCAGAGGTCACTAGTTCGAATCTTCTTTTCCTTTTCCCCTTAGGACCAATTACTTATTTTAAAAAAAAAAACTTCTATATCTTTGCATTTTATATGCCCCATTTTTTTTAAACATCATGTATTTCCCTTGCTAGAAAGTTAGAAGACAGACTCGTAGGAAAAAGGTAAAATAATAAGAGGACATGGTTGATTGGTGTTCTCTTCCTCGGCAGCGCATGTAGGCGTGTTCGTTATTTGCTTGTTTTTTAGAGCTTTGTTAGATTTCTAATTTGCTTGGACGTTGAGCAATGGGGATGTGTCGATGGTGTTCAATCGAATCCAAAACATTTAAGTTGGCAGTGGAGGGAAATTCTTATGGGGTTTGGATTATTGAAAGCTGCAGGTGCGTCTTGTGCTTTGTTTTCTTGGGTAGAACTGACTGTCTGTGGTTGCTACCCACCGTAGAACAACACGAGGTAGTGGAAGACTTGGTAACAACAATCAGAAGCTTCTACGTCTTCTGACCAAAAGATAAAGCAAGCCCGCAGGCTTAAAAGAGCAATAAACTCCACAGAGTATTTGAGAAATTCTGAGATTTGATAATAATTCAATGGTTTTCTATTACATTGCAAACAAACCCATAAATAGTAGAGAAAGTAAACCTATTCCTAGTATTGAAAGTCTCAAATTGAGCTCCCTCATAGAGACGTTGAAACGAGCCTTTAAGGATGTGGCTAGCTAATTTATAGTGGTTGGACTTGGGAGCGCTCAGGTTTTGGGGCCCGATGCTAAAGCAGGTCCATCCAATCATTTTCTGAAGCCTGCTAATAAAGCAGGCCCTTCCAAGGCTCATTTGGCCCATGTGGATCGTGACATCAAGGGGAAAGCTCTGCAGGGCTTGGGGAGAAAATTCTCTAGCCTGTTTGCTTTGGACCCGCAGTCAGTCTCCAACAAAAAGTGTTCAAACCCATCTCTGATTCATCGGGCTTGGGCGTAAAGATGGGCTCGGGTTCCCAACAACCCGGTGGTCACAAGGCTGGTCGCCTAGGCAGGGTGGTTTTAGAGTCTTGCAAGCTGCCGCCACCGTGTCGGGAGGGTAGCTCGGCAAGGTGTAGTGACCCTTACGGTAAGACCAACACCAGTGGTCCTTTTCACCGTGATCTAGTCTTTGCTGAGGAGATGGCAGTGTTTGGAACTGTGGGTACAGCCCATCCCCGTGTGGTTGAGCCTCTATTCATACCAATCTTCTTGCCGATTGTCCTGCCCAGAACCTGCCAGTTGCAATGAACTTGACAGGGTTCCTACTCCAGAAGGAGGCTACAGTGTCTGGAGATGGTAGTGCTGGTGGTCCTTCCCAAATCAGAGTCCCAGAACTGGCCAACAGCTCTGAAATCCCTGGTGGTCCTGCCCGAGAAGGAGGTGGTAGGTGTCCAGAGTTGTCGGTACAGCCCATCCTCCTGTGGCTGAGCTTCTGGTGCTACCTATTCCTCTTCTTAGTGGTCTGCCTAGAACTTGCCGGTAGCTCTAAATTCACCGGTGCTCCTGCCTGAGAAAGAGGTGGTAGTGTATGTATGGAGTGGTGGGTACAACCCACTCCCCCATGGTTGGGCTTTTGTTGTTGGTGCTTTCCTCCCATGTAGACCTTGTCGCTGATCCTATTGCTTGCTCTCCCTTGGGTCTTTTGGGGGAGGTTAGTCCTGTTCTGCCTACTTTTTTCGGAATGGAGTTGGGTAGTGTTGGAAGCAATATTTAGTTTGTGCTCGAGTCGGATTCTTGCCTAGTTGTGGATCTTCTCAATAGTGAGGAAGCCTTGTTCTGTACTCTCCTAAGGTAATATTCCCTTGCTTTGGTGGGGAATCGTTTTTGGTCGAAGTATTTAGATTGGGTTTTGCAAAGAACAAATGAAATTCATCATGTGGTGGGGGTTTCGTGTATGAGCTATGAGGAGCAGTTTATGGCAATTTTGATAGTTATTGAAGTAGGTCGTCCTCAAATGGTGTTGGGTTCCACTTCTAAACTTGGTAGCAAAGGCATTATGCTCTGTAAATTATGATTCTAAATTTGAGACTTTTAGTCGTGCTAGTGGAAAGGAGAGGGGTTATTCACTTTCTAATCAAGCCTAAAATCTTACGTTGGAATGTGAAAGAACTAAATGAGTGGGACAAAGGCCTATGGGTGAGAAATTTACTTATAGAATGGAAAGTTGACATTGTATGTTTTCAAGAAACAAAGTGGGAGGTAATGTCTTGGAGAGTAGTGCGTAGCTTGTGGGGTTGCCATCATCTTGAATGGTGTTGTTTGGATTCCAGAGGGGCTTTAGGTGGCGTTTTGATTATGTCGGATTGTAGGGTAGTGGAAAAGATTGACGAGTGTGTGGGGGAGTTCACCCTAGTTGTTACCTTCAGAACTGTGGAAGATCATTTCATCTGAGCCTTTACGGGTGTCTATGGCCCTAATTCTGATTGGGATAGAAGGCTTCTTTGGGACAAGTTGGCTGGCTTGCTCAGTTGGTAGAACTTTCCTTGGTGTGTTAGGGGTGATTTTAACGTCTCCTGGTTCCTCAAGGAGAGATTGGGAGTAGCATGCTTATGCCCATCTATGATGGAGTTCTCTGATTTCATTTTTATCAGGGCTTGATGGACCTCCCTCTTGTTGGTGGCACTTCTACTTGGTCGAATAATTGGGAGTCTCCCTCTTGGTCCAGGATTGACAGATTTCTTGTTTCTTCGGCTTAGGAAGATCTATTTTTGGGTTTGTCCTAGGGAAGGCTTCCTATGCTATGATCGGATCATTTCTACTTCTCCTTTACTCTGGTGACTTTAATAGGGGATGTAGGTATTTAAAATTTGAGAACATGTGGCTGAAGTCTGAAGGTTTTTTCAATAGGGTGAAACAGTGGTGGTACTCTTATCAGTTCTAAGGCTCTCCAAGCCTTGTTGTGGCCAGCAAGCTCAAGGCCTTGAAAGTTGATTTAAGGAAATGGAATGAGGAGGTGCTTAGTGATGTAGGGAGAAAGAAAAAGATCCTTTGGAAAGAGGTATGTGCAGTGTTTGATCAATCCATCCTCAATAATGAGTGATTTGGTTCATTTTGTTGTCAAAGAAATGACGGCCTACGGTCTAATTAGACATAAGTCCCTAGATAAAGCTGAATGGTATGCCAGGAAAAAGGCCTTTTTTCAATTCTAGAATTCATTTTTTTCCCTGAAGGCAATGATCAATCCCCTCTTAACATTTTTTTTTTTCCTGTGTCCTTGCAGAAATATTGTGCTTCCTTGAGATTCTTTCTACTGTTATCTTGAATGTTAGCTGCTATTTGTGTAATATTGAATTAATGCCTATTCTGATAATAATTCTTCATCACCTTATAAATTATACTTTTCTTTGTCTCAGTTGTATAACATTTTGTATTTAGCTTGACCAATTTCATAATGATCAGTTAGATTGTTATCAGCCTAGCTATGAAGATCCTGTGTATAAGTTGTCATCTCTTTTGTCTTTGCTAGGTATTCGCTTTTAACTCTTGTATCAGAGGCCATATGTCATTTAATTTATCCATTTCGGTGGCAGGTGAGGCTTTATATTTTGAAGTCAATTACTCTTTCATTTGCAATGTTTCCCTTATATATGTTTTGTTGGTTTCTGTTATTCTGCCGGCATAATTTCTTATGAGTTATATCATGGCTAGAAATGTCTTTTAACCTGTTATTCATTTAATAGTGGATGATCAAATGCTATACTGTTTCCTTTTTGTGATTCTTTTAATAAATTCTCATCTAATCTTGGTATGTTTGTTGTGCTGAAGCATGTCTACATTCCATTACTATTTTTCAGTGGAGTAGACTATATTGATGCTCCTACGCCATATATGATGGGTCTTCATTCAGGTGTTGATACGTCTGCTCTGACAATGGATGGCGTAAGTTATTTTATATAAAATTCTATTCTTCTCTTATTAATTACCATTTCCTGGTATTCATCTCATGATATTCTAATCTAAGGCTGCAGTATTTCTTCCGTTCTGTCCCACCAGAATCAGCCCGACTAATTGGCTGCTTTAAGCAACACTTAATTTAACTGCTTATTGGACATATGACCCCCCCCCCCCCCCCCCCCCCCCCCCCCAACCTTTTTTTTTTTCCCGGAAATATGACACTCATATTTTAGGAAAGAGAGCAAAGCACTTGAATTTTTTTTTTGATAAGTAATTGCAATTATATAAAAAGCGCAGAGGGGCGCAACCCTTATACACGGGAAGTATACAAGAGAACCTCTAATAGGGACGAACAGAGAATAAATTTAAAAATTCTACATAAGTAAAAGAACTCAAACTATGATGGGGCGCTATCCAAAAATATAAAGTATTGAGCAACCGCTTCCGAAGCTCCACCATGGATGTCTCTACATCTTCAAACAGCCTAGCATTCCGCTCCCTCCAGATACACCACAGCAAGCATAAAGGAGCTAACCGCCAAGCCTCAATAGCAAGACCACCCCCAAGCGCCGCCCCCCAACTATTCAGCAACTCCAACACCGTACGTGGCATAACCCACTCGACCCCAAATAAAGTAAGGACAAAGCTCTAAAGAGCCTGGGCTACCTCACAGTGAAGCAACAAGTGATCAATAGACTCCCCACTCTTCTTACATAAACAACACCACTCAATTACTATCACCTTCCTCTTACGCAAGTTATCATGCGTCAAAATTTTGCCCAAAGCAGCTGACCAAACGAAGAAGGCCACCCTAGTTGGAGCCTTAACACGCCAAATATTCTTCCAAGGAAAACACGGGACAACAGGGCCACATTTCCTAATAAGCTCTTTGTAGAAGGATCTCAACTCAAATAGACCTTTTCTAGAGGGATTCCACACTAACCTGTCACCCTCCCCATGTCGAGCCGAACTGGAGTATAGACGATCGAAGAAAGAAATGACCATATCCAACTCCCAATCCTGAATATGTCGCGTGAATAGAATATTCCACTGAATAGCACCATTATGAACCACCAAATTATCTTCTACCGTCGCGTCTTTATTCCTTGCTATATTAAAAAGAGCTGGAAAGCATTGCTCCAAGGATCTATCCCTACACCACCAATCTTGCCAAAAGCTAATATTTGATCCATTCCCCAGTTCAAACCGAACAAAATTACGAAATTCCTCCCACCCCCTCCTAATATGCTTCCATACACCTACTCCAAATGAACCCGAAGCCTCTTTCGAACACCACCCCCCCTTTAAACTCTCAAACTTGGCATCAATCACCAAACGCTATAAAGCCTCTCTCTCCCTACCATATCTCCACAGCCACTTACCCAAGAGAGCTCGATTGAGCTGGATGAAATTGTGAACTCCCAACCCACCTGTAGGCAAAGGTGTGCAAATCTTGTTCCAATTAACTAGAAGAAATTTGGTCTCGTCACCAATGCCACCCCAAAGAAAATCCTTTCGAATTTTATCAAGATGATTAGCCACCCTCACTGGAATAGGAAACAATGATAAATAATAAATGGGGATGTTGGAGAGCGTACTATTAATAAGAGTCAACCGAGCACCCTTCGACAAGTACATCCGCTTCCAACCCGCCAACCTCCTTTAAAACGAGGGGTGCAACACGAGGACTTCCCTGGAGGTCACCCATCCTAGTACTACTCTCGCCCAAGCACGCTTAACTGCGGAGTTCTGATGGGATCCGGTGCATTAGTGCTGGTATTTAACAGCACTTGATTACAGGTAGTTTGTGTCATCTATGGAAAACTGATAAGTTGGAAAAAGATGGTGTTTTTTTTTTACTAATAAATGGTTTCATCACTTACTACATGAGTTGTTTGTGTCATTAGGTAAATTGAAAGTACCCTTATTGAAGTTACATCTATAATAATGTATACAAACAGTGACTTCTCATATTAAGTGGTGTCAATTTAACGGATTACTTTCTGTTAGCATCTTAAGAAATCCCGTAGTTATGCAATGCAACCTTAGGATATTTGAAAGTTTTGAAATAGATTCTGACACTGCACGGATTGGTAAAAGCTGTTTAGTTTTCCTAAGAAAAGTTGGTCTGGTGCCAAATGTAGAAGCAATTTTATATTTCCTTCTTGATTCTCTGGTCTTGGGAAAAATATAAATAGATACTATAGTTTCGTTAGAGTGATCATTTTCTGCAGCCGTTCTTGAGATAGATGAGGTCAATGCCTAGTGTCTATATTTTCCTGCCTTTTTTTCAGCATTCATATGCCCTGGTCTATGCTTTCAGATTAAATCTTTGTGATTCATGTTATAATTTTTTTATTTTTTTGCATTCCAAAGTAGGTATACAATCCACCAAATTTCTGGATCTAGGGTTTTTATTTTTATATTTTTATTAAGTAGCTGTCCTGCACATGGATGCATGTGCAAATGAAAAAATAAGAAAAATAATAAACACAACATGTGAACATATTAAAAGAACAAGAGGTTTTTCTAAAAGGTATTGTTCAAGTGTTGGGAACTTTCACCTATTTCAATTTCTGTTTCTGCTTCCTTTTGGGTCCACATGCAGTTTTGGTTCTGGGATGGGCATGAGTGTTAGTGACCTAGTGTGTGCGTAAAGGCTCCTTCCATCACATTTTGTTGGTCCCTTTCAGGGATTTCTAACTTTACAAGTGAACATTCATTTCAGGTAATAGTGATAATTTACCAAAACTAACTCTCAAAATTTAGAAAAGTTCATTACTAACTTGTTTGCAGAACATTTTTCAAAATTTACCCTCCAAGGAGTAATTTAAGAAATTAAGAAATTTGTATGCTTGACTTTTCTTATTAGACATCTAGTAGGGGACATGAAAAAGTGGGAAGTTGGACTAATTTTGTGGGATGGAGGTAGTACATTATTGATTCACTTCCTATAGTTTAATCATTTGGGATTGGTAGTTTCTAGTCTTGTTTAGAATAGCCTTTTCAATTATTAGTGCGGCGTTGCTAGACAACATAATGTGTTTATTAGTGCATAATATTGTTTCTTACTATGAAAGGAGACATTCAATCTTTAAGCTTAAGCATTATCTTATCAATTATATCTGATAATTGCTGCATTGTTTCTTATTGCTTGCACATGACATTTATTTTGACCTATTCTCTCTCTCTCTCTCTCTCTCTCCCGGTTATGAATTGTTGAAAATGGTGATGAAATATCATAGCATGCGTAAGATACATGCTTATATTACCAAGTTGCTTTCTTGAGCTTAACTCAATTTAATTGGTCATATTTTCCCCTTGTAGGTAGTTGTGGTAGACCTTGAGTACAATCGTATCACCACAACAGAGGAGATTCCCCCTATTCCAGAGCCAGAATTAAGCTCTTTGCGTGGCGAGATTGTGAAGTTATTATATCCAAATGTTGTGGGGATAGATCAGATGAAGAGTGTTATATGTAATTCATTTGAGCAATCACCTATCTGTGGCAAAAAGCCTTGGGGAGAGGATCATGACCTTCAACTTAGGTGATACTTGGATGCCACGTGAAATGTTTATGACTTACTCTTGCTTTCCTAGAGTCAATTGTTTCAGTTTTATGGCATTTACATAAGTATATTGTTTTGAGTGACTCTTTTGCATTCCTGTCCTTACAAAATTTTGATATCTAGTATACTTTTATTCTAGAAGGCGCTCTTTGCCTAAGTTTTAGTAGAACAATTATGCTTTATGATAAATAGTTAAGTTTTTGTGGTCGTGATGTAAAGTTTTTCATGCTTAGTTGTTCAATGGAGAAAAAAATTACCTTGATTTTGTTAGATCACCAATTGTTTGAAAAACCTACACTTATGGAAAATGATGGATTTAATACTTTAATTAAAATTCTAACACTGCCCCTCAATAAGTGGGTCTAACATATGGAATATTTAACTGAAGTAGGAGGCCCATTATGGAGTCAAGGTTCAGGCTTTAGACCCATTGCTTTGATCTCATATGGAGTCAAGGTTCAGATTTAAGACCCATTGCTATGATATCATATGAAATCACCAATTGTCCAAAAATTCAAACTGATAGGAAAAAGTGAACTTAATTATTTAATTGAAATTGTATTAGTGATTTTTGTTTCCAGTGGACCTTTTAATTCTTCAAAGCGGTGTTCTATGACAGCCTTTCTATTGTGTGAGTAAAGAGAAACTATATGTTTTCTAAAACTAAAGCTAGCAACCTTATGGCTATGTGCAGCTATTTTGCAAAGAGCTAAACCTCACCCATTTGCATTCTTAGGACATAACCTTTTTGATTACTGGATTTTTGCAATTTTACAGTTAGCATTAGTCTCTTGGATTGTACATCAAGTTGTATTTTTCTGAGTCTTGGCTCAGTCTCTTCAGGAACTTAATCTGTTCTCATTAGTGACTCATACATTTTTTCCTTTGGTAATTATATGATTTGTCTTTTTCAATATTCCTATTTGAGTATGATTTTATCTGATGGATCCTCTAGCCAACTTAGACGCTGACAGATAAAGTTGTGCCCAGCTGAAATTCTGAATCTACAACCAATCCACAGTGTCAATTCTAAATCAGTGCCATATATGTGGTTGTATTTGACATTATAAAGCTGTCCAATGAGTTTTGCTTTCTTTAATATATAATATGCATTCTGCTTACTGTTTGTTTTCTCTATTGAAACTTTACTAAGCATGCTATGTATGACCACTGATCCTTTAATATGTCAATGTGAATTGTTTCATCACGTAAAGAACTGCAATGTTGATAAAATTCAACCGGAAATATCTGATTTAATATACCATGAATACTTATGTGCAGGTTAATATTCCTAAAGTTCTTTGCTTCACTTTTAAGTGGCTACCGCAATTTCATTGTATGAAACTTTTCTTGTATCTTGTAATATGGATTTAATTTTTCAATGTTTCATAAGGTTGATTCCATTTATTTCTTGGTAAAATCTTCTTCATCAGGAAAATACAGCAAGTCATGTCTTCAACACTCAAGCATTTCTAAAGAAGCGCTCTCGGTCAACTAACCAACCACCTGAGCCCATGGTGATGTTATGTCATTCCACTCATCTTTATCTTCCAATTTCCAACTTAATTAGCATTTATGTTAATCATGGGTGATTTTTAAGAAATACTACTACTTTTTTTTTGATAAGTAAGAGAAATTTCATTAAAAGCGCAAAAAGTGATCAAGTACACAAGTAGTATACAAGAACGACAACTAAGAAGAAGGAGAAAATAGTACAAAAAAATCATTAAAACTAATCACTAAAGGGGCAAGGAACGCAGCCATTTAAGAGTACAAAGAATAAAAGAAAAAAGAAATGAGCTCCTCAATGGTTCTTTCTTTGTCCTCGAATTGTCTATCGTTGCATTTTCTCTACAAGCACCATAAAAGGCAACAAGGAACCATCTTCCACACAACCGTACTCCGACTACCCGTCCACCAGTAAGCAAATAGATCAACCACCCGACGAGGCATAACCCAAGATAGATTGAAGCGGCTAAAGATGGCATTCCAAAAAACGCAAGTGACATTACAATGAAGAAGAAGATGATCCATAGACTCTCCATTCTTTTTGCACATACAACATCTATCAATCACAATGACTTGCCTCTTTCTGAGATTGTCCAAAGTAAGGATCTTCCCTAACGCTGCTGCCCAAGCGAAAAAAGGCCACTTTCAAGGGATCCTTGGTACTCCAAATACTTTTCCAAGGGAAATGACTTGTCTCCTTATTGGAAAGAGACTTATAGAAAGATCTAACATCAAACTTCCCTTTGCGAGGAGACAACCAAAGCTTATCTTCCCCATCATGATCTAGACTGATGGAATACAATAAGGTAAAGAAAGAAGCCAAGACGCCCACCTCCCAATCGTGTGCCGCTGAATAAATCTGACATCCCACTGAAAAGATCCGCTCTCCGGAATCAAATGAGCTGCCACGAACGAATTCTTGTCGCAAGCCATGCCATACAAACCTGGGAAAGCTTCCTTGAGGGGTATCTCTCCGCACCACACATCATCCCAGAATCTGATCCTGGATCCATTACCCAAAATAAATCTGGTATGGCTACTAAATAGACTCCACCCCTTCCTAATGTTCTTCCAAAGCCCCACTCTGTGAGACCCATGGGGGTCTAAGGAACACCAACTAGCCCACGAAGAACCATACTATACATCCACAACTAATGTCCACAGAGCCTCTCTCTCATGTGCATAACGCCACAACCACTTCCCTAACAAAGTCTGATTGAAGATCCTCAAATTCCTGATACCCAAACCACCTTCTAAAATAGGGGAACAAACTGTGGACCAGCTAACCAGGTAATATTTGAAATCTACACCTAGACCTACCCACAAGAAATCTTGATCCAGCTTCTCAATACGACTGGCAACACTGGATGGAATAGGGAACAAAGAAAGGAAGTACGTGGGTAAGTTAGATAAAGTACTCTTTATAAGGGTAACTCTACCACCCTTGGACAGATACATTCTCTGCCAACTAGCCAGTTGTCTTTCAATCTTACGAACTACATCATACCAAATGGATTTAGCCTTAAAAGGGGCCCCCAACGGAAGACCGAGATACTTTAAAGGTAGAGAGGAAACACCACACCCCATGATACCCGCCAATTCATCCATATTATCCACATCACCCACAGGAACCAGTATTGACTTGGCCAGATTGATCTTTAAACCTGAAACAGCTTCAAAAGACAAAAATAAAACCCGAAGAAAACGGAGATGATTAGGATTAGCCCCGCAAAAAACTAAAGTATCGTCTGCAAACAATAGATGAGAAATATTAAACACCCTGTTGCTACTAGAACCCACTGAGAAACCTGATAGAAAGCCCCTGTGAATAGAAACAGTGATTCGGGTTGGGCGGTCGGAAAGGGTCCATTGTTATCCCTGAGGGCCGTGGAGGGTGGGGATGGCTTAAATTCTCCGACGAGCTGAGAAACGTTGTAGACTTTTTCTCAGCCTCGGTTGGTGGCGGGCTTGGTTCCTCATCTACATCGGAGAAGAAGGCTGTGAAGGATGTTCGGCCGACTCTGGGATTGGCTCCAAAGTGGACGGGGCCTTCTTTTTCGAAGGTTTTGAGGTCGGATTCAACCACTGCTGTGAAGACGATTCCCATAGTGGGTGATGGTCGTTCCTGGTTAAGGGCTTCGGTGGCGACACCTTGCAAACTTGATCTTCTTCCGGCGGTGTGGCATGCAGAGGCTGTTACGAGATCGGCAGTGGATTGCTTTTCCTTGGAGTCTCACCCGCTGGATCTGTTGGACAAAGACCAGATTGTACGTCCGTAGGGTAAGCGCTCTCATTTGAATTTTGAAAATTCGAGATTGCGGACGTGGCGTAAGTTGGGTCCCGGTTTTTATTTGGCTTTGAGCTGGGCTGTGAGGAGAGTTCTGATCCGGTTTGCCGGGTCGGGGCTGTTTCGAAAACACTTAGGTTTTCGTGTGGCCTGTCTCAAGTGGAAACCTAAAGTTTCCTGCCTGCCGCCTTCGTCTTCGGTGACGACTTCGGAGGTATCCTCTAGGTTGGTTCTGAATCGGCTTCCTCATGGGGGTTTGGAGGTTACAGCGTTGGGAGCCAAAGAGGGCGCGAGTCCAGCTTCATCGGCTTTTGTTGGGGATTCCTCTAGGTCGGAGCCCTCGTCAGCGGCAGATACAGGGGCAATTTCAGGGATGGAGTCTTCTTCCGGGGGTGAGTCGAGCAGTTCCCAGGTGTTTCCGGCGGTTTCTAGCCGGACTCCAGCCTCTAATCTGTTCGGTTTCCCCCCTTCTCCGGCTTCGGATCTGGCTTTTCCGGCGGTTCCTGCTTCTTTTTCTTTTAAGTTCAATCCATTGGGGAAGCTTCAGACTCCTACACCCATTTCTGCCCCTCCGTCTCCCGTTGGAGCAGCTATTTTAGGAGAGAAGCTGCGTTCTCCCCTCCCTGTGGTGGTTTCTAAGCCTTTTCAGTGTTACTACAGGAGGGCGAAAAATCTGAGGGAAGAGCATTCTGTGAAGTGGAATGATGGGCTATTTTCTGACTCACTGGAAGCCGTGAAGATGTCAATTGGCGACGTTGTTAAGAGGGTTTCAGGTGCAGAGCCACCAGCTGAGAAGGCAGCAAAGCCTCCTGCAATGAAGAAATCAGTGACGTCAGTGAATCAGGGCCTTTTTAGGAAGGGGTTTCTCAACCTTCCCCCGATATCAGTCCTTCCCGTGGCGCTTCAGGAGGTCAACAATGGAGGGGTGGTAGGCCCCTCTTCCCCTTCGAGTGGTTGCGTTAATGGTTTCTCCCAATCTCGGAATTGGCCTGTTGGTTTTGATCATAACGGGGGGAGATTGTGGTGTGGGAGGAGGATGAAGATGATTATTGGGATGGTTTGCCTTTAGATTGGGCGATGGATGGGAATTTTGGGGAGGAGGCATTGGCTATTCTGGCTGCCATGGAAGAGGAGTTCCAGTTTTTTGCGCGCCAAAAGTCTAAAGGGAAAAGGGAGCTTCTAAATTTGCATAGTTCCATCAACTATGGTGATGCGAACTATCCCTCTAGGCGTAGGAAAGGCAAGGCACACATATTGTAGGTTTGTTGTGTCTTGAAGGGTAGTGGGTAGTCTTGTTCTTAGTTGGGTTCTTTTGTAGCTTGTTTTGGTTCTTTTGTGTTATGGGGCCTTGGTGTTGCGGGTTTTTTTGGGTTAGCGTTGGTTGTTCCTGTGTATACTTCCTGTGTACTTAGGGGCGCCTTACGCTTTCTTTAATAAAGTTCTTCTTACTTATCAAAAAAAAAAAAAAAAAAAAAAAATAGAAACAGTGAACATCTTACTAAGGGCTTCAATCACAATGACAAACAAGAGAGGTGATAGAGGATCACCCTGTCGAAGTCCGCGAGAACTGCTGAAAAAACAAGACGGGGTGCCATTCACCAAAATAGAGAAACGTGCCGAGGAAATACAATGCGCTATTCACAAACACCATGTCTCTCCAAAACCACATCTTTTCATCATATACAGTAAGAAGTTCTAGTTAACATGATCATAAGCCTTCTCAATATCCAGCTTGCAAATCAACCCTGGTTCACCTGATTTAATACGACTATCCAAACACTCATTAGCAATAAGAACAGAATTAAGAATTTGCCTATCTTTCACAAAGGCATTTTTAGGTTTCAAGATTATCTTTTCCACTACCTTTCTTAGTCTATTAGTAAGAACTTTTGCAATGATCTTGTAAACCCCACTCACAAGACTAATAGGCCGAAAATCTTTAAGATCTGCAGCCCCAGACTTCTTCGGTATTAGAGCAAGAAAAGTGGCGTTACTGCTTTTGACAAACTTGCTATGAGTGTAGAAATCCTGGAATACTCCCATGAGGTCTGACTTAATCACATCCCAACAATCTTGAAAGAACGCTAAGGTAAACCCATCAGGACTTGGGGCCTTATCACAATTCATGCCTTTAACCACCTCTAAGACTTTATTTTCCTCAAAAGGAAGTTTCAAGGAGGAGACCTCAACCACATCCAAAGAGACGAAATCAAGGTTGTCCAACCTAGGCCTCCAAGTGTAAGGTTCTATAAAAAGGGACTCATAAAAATGAGTAACATGGTCCCTAATAACCTGCTGATCGGAAGAAATAGAGCCATTGACTGAGAGAGACTCTATGGCATTGGACCTCCTGTTCGAGTTAGCTATTCGATGAAAAAATTTAGTGCATTTATCCCCCTCTTTAAGCCAAAGAACTCTAGACTTTAGTCTCCAACTAATCTCCTCCTGTAGAATAGAGTTCTCCAGATCTCTGATGACCTCATATTTCCTTATCTTCTCTTCGGGAGTTAAACCACGTTGTTCATCCAACCTATCAAGAGTACATAAATCTTCCATAAGCATATTTTTGCGAACCTCCACATTGCCAAACTCATGTTCGGCAATGTGGTACTGTTGATATTACCATAATCATCGTCATTATCATCTTTAGATTTTTTTATATAATGAGGTGAATGCTCTCTTTCAATTACAGACTCCTTTTATTGAACTTTACTTCTCATACCCCTTGAAAATTTAGTTTTTTTCAACTGTACTTATCTCTTTGTTGGTTTCTACAGATAATACAGTTTCTAGACTCTAATGGTTTCTTGGATTATGTGGAGAGAGGTCTGGGTTCTGGGGAAAATAATCATAATCTCCTTGACAAGTTACAAGATGCAATTGGGAGGGGTCAAAATCCTATTTCAATACTTCCCTCATCTTTAGTAGAGCCTGAGATAATAACAATATCAGATCCTGATGTTGGACTATCAGGTACTTCTTGTCACTTTTTTGTCGAGATTGCCAGTTCTATGCATCAAGCTTTTTATGAAGAGAACGATATTTCAAATTGGAGATAGTAATGTCATTTTCTCATTTTTTGTTGGTTCTTCAGGATCAGGTGCCAAATATACTTATGACAGGTTTCCTTCAAACATTAGACCAGAAGACCAGGAAGAAAAGAGAAGGCAGATTCTTGCAGCAGCAAGTGGAGCTTTTCCATACTCTGGAAAGCATATTCCTAGGTATATATTTATGCTAGACAAGTTTAAAATTTTCTTTATGATCCATACCATTGTATTGTTACTGCTCCGTTAATTCGTCTTTACCTTCATCAGTTCACCTTCTATGCTAGCGGGTATGGATTCCAAAGCAGCAAGCCTCAGTCCAATGGAGAGGGCTGTAAGTTCTTCACACCATCGCCAAGATGCCCCAAGTAATTTACTGTTTGAGCTTTAGAATTTTCCTGAACTAAATTACCAATTATTATTTTTATTCACAGGCAGAAAGGGAGCGCATGGTTTTGGACATAAAAGTTAAGCTGCAGGTGAATTTTTTTTCACTTTTACTTATCTATTTTGTAATGTTTTTGCATATAGTTCTACAGATCTATATGTTCACTTGCATTTGAATGGGAGTTTTTAGATGGACAATATACCCGTACTCGAGTTAATTTAATCTGTGAATGGTTCTTTGAATTGACATTGTATATTGGTTGATTAACATGCAGTGTATTTCGTTGATGTTCCAAATTTGTCTATTTTGAATTGCATATGACCATTGTTTTTTTTGATAAGTAATTGCATATGACCATTGTTAGAAGAGCTTCTTAGGGTTAAAAGAATATGTTGGTGACAGGAATTTGTTACAGGGGTGTTTTGGTCTTTGTATTGAATTTTGCAATATATATATGTATTATGAGGTGAGAGAGGCTACGTAGAAAACATAGTCTCCTCTTCCTCTATTTTCTTCCCATGCAAACCCTGCAACATGGTTAATTACCATATTCATGGTTATTTACAGTAGTGTAAATGAGCATTGCCAAACTAAGGGTTGAACTCTTGAACTAACATGTGATTCTAGGTTCATTTGAGTGTTACAGTTTAATGTATGGGCAGAAAACCAATGGGGCTGTTTGTTAAATAAAATCCTTCCATTTTCAGAATGTTGAAATGGGGAAAATGAAGTGTTAAAAGTAGTACTAGTGTACATGCAGACATCATTTAGCCTTGCACACATTCATCAATATGAGTGTACATCTATAACAAATTTGGATTGGATATTTTCATTTCCATCTAAAACCTTCCATTAGATTTTTGTAGCCTCGAATATAACATTTCCAGCATATTTATGGATACGACTGGCTGTCATTGGTATGGACCCTTGTTGGTTGGATTGGTAACATGATAGAATTGCTGAATCATGTAAACATAATTTTAACTGATTATTTTGATGAAATTTGGGGTAAGACTCCTAACCAAGGAATAGATGTTAAGTTTTTTTTCTTTTTGATAAGTATCGAATTATCATTAAAAGTGAAAAGCATTACTCAAGTATAGAAGGATTATACAGAAGAAAACACCTAGGTAGGAGGAGAGAAAAGAACAAGAAAATTATGAAAACTAAGTTCCCAAGGAGCTACAAATGCAGCTGTCCAAGTAAAAAGAGGAAAAAAGAAAAAAGACTCAAGCTCCGCTGACGATCTCTCACGGTACTCAAAACTTCTGTCATTTCTTTCCTTCCAAAGACATCACAAGAGATAGGAAGCACCATCTTCCACACAACAGTACCTCGAGTTTTCCCATCAATCCACCAACAAGCAAACAAGTTAGCAACATTACTAGGCATCACCCAAGACAGCCCAAAATGATTGAAAAAGGCATTCCATAAGGCGCAAGTGACCTCATAATGAAGGAGAAGATGATTCACGGACTCCCTATTCCTCTTGTACATACAACACCTATCAATCACAATGACATGCTTCTTGAAATTGTCCATAGTAAGGATTTTCTCTAGAGCCGCCAACCAAGCGAAAAAGGCTGTTCAAGGGAATCTTTGTCTTCCGAATACTCTTCCAAGGGAAAGGAGTGACATTGTTACTAGCAATGACACTATAGTAGGAGCTAACATCAAACAACCTGTTTTTGGAGGGGGGGACCACCAAAGCTTGTCTACATCATCTCGTCTCACTCTAACTGAGTACAACAAATTGAAAAACGAGGCAAAGACATCTACCTCCCAATCATAAGCCGCTCTAGCAAAGCTTACGTTCCACTGAAATGAGTCACTAGAATACTCCAAGGGAGCCACTACTGAAGCATCCTGTACATGAGCAATGCCGTGTAAGTCTGGAAAGGCTTCTTTAAGGGCCTTGTCTCCATTTCACAGATCATGCTAAAATCTAACATTGACTCCATCTCCCACATCAAACCTAGTATGACTAGAATAAATCCTCCAACCCGTTATGGTATTCTTCCAAACTCCTACCCCATATGATCCAATTGGCTCGTTAGAACACCACCCACCTCACAAGCTGTCAAATTTGGAGTCCATCACAACTCTCCACCACGCCTCTCTCTCATGCTCATAGTGCCAAAGCCATTTTCTCAGAAGAGCACGGTTGAATTTCAACAATTTTCGAATGCCCAACCCTCCCTTAAAGATTGGAGAGCAAACCTTGGTCCAGTTGACTAAGTGAAGTTTGAGCTCTTCACCAAGATCACTCCATAAGAAATCACGATGAAGCTTCTCTATGCGATTTGCAATACTTGCAGTAAGAGGGTAGAGGGACAAGAAATAAGTAGGCAAATTGGAGAGTGTTGCTCTTTATAAGGGTAACCTTACCACTCTTAGACAAGTACATTCTTCTCCAACTAGCCAAAGGAAGTTCTAACTTTTCAATAATTTTGTCCTAGATAGACTTGGCCTTAAAGGAGACCCCCAGTGAAAGACCAAGATATTTCAAAGGTAAGGAAGAAACCTTGGAACCCAAAATACCAGCCAATTCATCCACATTCTCAACAATACCCATAGGGACCATTTTTGACTTGTCCAGGTTGATCTTCAGTCTAGAGGCAACTTCAAAGCATAAATATAAAGCACGAGGGTCGCAAAGGTGGTCAGGCTTAGCCGCACAAAAAACCAAAGTATCATCTGCAAACAATAAGTGTGAAATGTTAACCACACCCAAAAACCTAGACCCCACAAAAAAGCATGTGAGAAAACCCCCATTAACAGAGGCAGATATCATTCTACTTAAGGCCTCCATCATAATAACTAAAAGATAAGGCGAAAGAGGATCTCCTTGTCTTAGACCACAGGAGCTACTAAAGAAACCAGAAGGGTTGCCATTCACAAAGACTAATAAAAGTGAGTCGAAGAAATACAATATGCTACCCAAGAGTACCCGTTTTCCCCCCAAAACCACACCTCCTTAGCAAATAAAGTAAGAAGTCCCAATTGATGTGATCATAAGCCTTCTCAATATCTAGTTTGCAAATCACCCTTGGTTCACTAGATTTGATTCTACTATCCACATATTCATTAGCAATGTGAACAGATTCTACTATCCAAACGCATTTTGGGGCTTCGAAAAATCTTCTCCATAACCCTTTTCAATTTATTATTAAGAACTTTGGCAATAATCTTATAAACTCCACTAACAACAGCAATAGGCCTAAAGTTCTTAAGCTCAATAGCCTCGAATTTCTTCGGGATGAGAGCAATGAAGGTGGCGTTGAGACTTTTTTCCAAACTTTCTACAAGCGTAGAAGTCATGTAACACCCCCATAATGTCTACCTTAATAACATTCTAGCAAGCTTGAAAGAAAGTCATAGAAAAACCATCAAGCCCAGGCGCCTTGTCACCATTCATACCTTTCACCATCTCAAGAACCTCCTTCTCATCAAACGGGCCCTCTAGCCTAGTGGCTTCCACCATTTCTATGGAATCAAAAGCAAGATCATCTAGCTTAGGCATCTATGGTGGAGCTTCGGAAGTGGCTGATCGATACTTTATATTTTTGGATAGCGCCACACCATAGTTTGAGTGTATTTACTTATGTAGATTTCTTAAATTTATTTTCTGTTCGACTTTGTTAGGGGCTCTCTTGTATACTTCCCGTGTATAAGGGTTGCGCCCCTCTGCGCTTTTTAATAAATTGCTATTACTTATCAAAAAAAAGATCATCTAGCTTAGGCCGCCAGTTGAACTGTTTTGAAAAAAAAAAAATCACAGTATTGCACAATGTGATCCTTGATGGCAGATTGATTAGAAGAGACTGAACCATTTGCAAACAGAGCTTCAATGGAGTTACATCTCCTATTCGAATTGGCCACCCAATGAAAGAACTTTGTGAATTTATCATCCTCTTTAAGCCAAAGGGCCCTAGACTTTTGCCGCCATTAGGGTGACTTTTTCCAATTCATTGATAACCTGGTATTTCCCTAACTTCTCTTCTGCATTTAAAGCTATCACTTTCTCCAACCCATCAAAAATGCACAACTCCATAAGAGAGAATTTATGGGACTCCACTTTGCCAAACACCTGCTCATTCCAGGTTTTTAAATTAGTTTTCAAGGCCTTGAGTTTACTAGCCAAAATGAAGCTAGGAGAGCCTTGAAATTGGTAGGTGGACCACCATCTCCTTACCCTGTCCACAAAGCCTTCCGCCTTAAGCAGCATATTTTCAAACTTAAATGGCTGTTTTCCTCCCTGGGTACCACCACAATAAAGAGAATGGGAAAATGGTCTGAGTACAATCTAAGTAACCCTTTTTGAAATAAAAGGGGGAACTTAGCTTCCCACTCCGAAGAAACAAGAAACCTATCAATTCTTGACCAAGAGGGTTACTCTTTATTCTTGGACCACGTAAAAGTCCCCCCTACAAGGGGAAGGTCCATGAGGCCCTGCTTAAGATAAAATCAGAAAACTGCATCTTGGCGGGACAAAAAGCGCTACACCCGTTCTCTCACTAGGAAAACGGGTGACATTGAAGTCACCTCCAATGCACCATGGCAAATTCCACCAATTCAGCAAACCAGCCAACTCATTCCATAAGAACCTTCTATCGCAATCAAAATTGGGACCATAAACACCTACAAAAGCCCAAGAAAAACCATCTTCAACATTTATGAAGGAGCAAGCAACAAAATATTCCCAACACTCTTCAATCTTCTTCGCCACCCTCCTATCCCACATAACCAAAATACCGCCATAAGATTAATTTTTGAGATACATAGAAGATTAATTTTTGTGATTTTATTGAAATGATCTCCAGCCTCATGGTTGCTACCCCTTCTTTCCTTTCAGAACATTTTTATGGTAAACAAGCTGAGCCTTTGATGCTTTCCTTTCCTTTTCCATTTTCTCATCTTTCATTGTGTGCATTTGTGTGCATGTGCGCGCACCCATGGCTCAAGTGAAACCAATTGTGCATATGAGTCTTAAGTTTACAAACTATAATGTCAGAGCAAAACTGCTAGTGCATCTATATAAGCCTAAAATATATGTTGGTTCGTTTTAATGCCGTTGTTTTGGTGCTGAAATTGTTATAATGGCCTTATTTTGATTGTCCTTTGCACTTTTAGTTTTGAGCAATGTGTTTTTTCTTTTGGTTAAATAGGGTTTGTGGCTGCGTCTTTTGAAATTGGGAGCAACTGATGATCCTCTTTCGTCTTTTGAATATGGCACAATTCTTGGTATGTATCCAGTTCAATTCAACACTTTTTGACATTTAAGGCAAATTATTTTCGTGTATTTCTCAGTAATACAATATGCTTTAACGGTTCAAAGAATCCCACAACAATATCTATTTTTTTTTTTTTGCTTTTTGCAGCTTTGATTGAATCTGATGCAGAGGGGATTGGTGGTAGTGGGTTTGTTGAATGTATAAGGGAGCATATACATTCAGTATGTAGCTCTAGAAGGCATTTACGATTCTCATTGTTGTTATTTCTGTCACTGCTACTTCTAATATTTTGCAGCATAAACTAACTTCACACTGGACTTATGTTCTCAGGGGTGGGACTGTCAATTGACTGAGGAGCAGTTTATTGCAGTGAAAGAATTAGTATGTATATTCTAAGTCAAGCTTTCCAAGAAATTGATCTGGTATAGGAGCAAACATAATTGGTTATAGTTTATAAAAGTTAGAAAGCTCTGTATTGCATTGATTTTGCTTTATGCTTTTATGGGGTTTCATATTAAAGTTTTTCAATTAGTTTTATAAAATCTTCTCAGTATGTCAAGGGGTTTTCAAGTACAAGAAATCAAATTTCTCTTTTCAATGTATTTGTTGGAGTAACTTCATTAAAAGTAAGTATTCTCTTTTCATATGAAAGTTTTTTTTTTTTCTATATAATTTATTACTTAAATGTAAATTGTCAAGAAGTTCACCCAAAGATGCATTATGTGCCACTAATCTCCTTGGCTCGTTTTCCTTTCTTTTTAGACTTGTAGTTGCTTTAATAGACTTTATCTGGAATGTATATATTTATAATGGTAAATCCTCTCCTGGGTTTTTTTCTTTTTTTTTTTTCTTTTTTTTTTCTTTCTAAAATTTAATTACTACATTAATTCAGCTCAAAACAGCAATTACTCGTGCAACATCTCGGAATGATGTGTTGACTGTCAGAGATGCCCTTGAAGTTTCTGCTGAAATGTATAAGAAAGATGCTAATAATGTTTTGGACTACATCCAACGCCATCTTATATCTCTGTCAATTTGGGAGGAGTTACGGTATGTGTTGCAAATCATAATTGAAAAGATTTTATTCATCATACTTACCATCTCTTTTCCATTGCAAAAAGTAGGGGTTTCCATACTAATAAAAACATTGTATTTGCAAAGTCTTCTGCATAATATAATTTTTCCCTTTCTTTACTTTGTATTCAAAACTACAGGTTGATTAAAAATTGTGCAAATAGCTTGATTCCATATCAGCTACACTCTGTTCTTATTCTATATTAACATTTTACATTATGGTTGCTGTTAGTTGAGGTAACTCAGACATGTTATTCTGATGAACATGCTCAGGAGTTTTGGGTAAATGAAATTGAATGTATTATTCGGTGCTTTGTAGTTAATATGAATCTCAATGCAGTCTTGCTTGTCCTCTTTTTCCATCTAATTAAATAGGTTTATGTTCATTCTAGGATAACAAGATGGTTAGAAATCCTTTATTTTTCAAACCAATCGCTCTTTTGATTTTGGAAAGGATAAACAAATTTATACAGGAAATAGGGGGAAACGCAGGCGAATCGAAAACTGTTGTTCCGAGAATGAGACGGGATCAGCCGAAAGGGAATTGCACTGAAAAAATAATAAGCATAACTGAAAGATAAACCAATAAATGCATCATCTGGTATCAATTTAAAAAAGATAAATAGTGCAGAATGTCTGTTAAACAAATAAATGCACATCTGGTATCCAATTAAAAAAGAAAAAAAAAAATGCAGAATGAACGGTAAAACATGAATGGCAAATGCCTAATAGAACCTTGGAATTACATGGACTTGACCTGAGGTTTTTCTCCCTTGTTTTTGAAATGCAGAAACAGATATTTCTGAAGTACTCTGCATCTGAAAGACAATCTATATATTGCAAAGTAATAAAGAAAATATGATGATGTGGCTGGAGTATATCAAGAGTAAATAAGATATATAATAAATGATAAAACAACATGAATGGCAAATGCCTAATAGAACCTTGGAATTACATGGACTTGCCCTGAGGTTTTTCTCCCTTTTTTTTTTGAAATGCAGAAACAGATATTTCTGAAATACTCTGCATCTGAAAGACAATTGATATATTGCCAAGTAATAAAGAAAATATGATGATGTGGATGGAATATATCAAAAGTAAATAAGATATATAATAAGCTTGAAGCTAGAGAGATGGTAGCCTGTTACTGATTAAGCAAGTGGTGGCAGTTCTGTTAATCTTATTATCTTAGCTACTTTTTACTATTTTTTTTTTTATGAGTAAAAATTTCATTAAAAAGGTGTAAAGCGCCCCTAAGTATACAAGAAGTATGCAAGAGCAACTCAGCTAGCCTACATAAAAAAAACCCAAGAAAACTCACAAGGAACTACAAACCCACAACACCCAAAACCCACATGACACCCAAAATACAAAAAAAGCCCCCAACAAACAACATCAAACACCCACGATACAATAAAAACCCCTCAACAAACACCCAAGATACAACAGAACCCCCATAATACAATAAAACCCAAGATACAATAAGTTATAAGTTACATATGTTTGACAGAAAAGATTTAGCAAGCTTTAGTTTTTTTTTTTTTTTTTTTCTTTGGGGGGGGGGGGGGGGGGGGGTTGTACAAAGCTTGGTTTTAGTCATGCATAGATATGGGTCTGACTCGATATGGTTTAGTTTTGGAATCTTGTCTCTCTAATTTGGATTGAAGGGAGTCTTCATGTTGTCCGTTTGACTGAAAGACTTATGCTTTAAAAGCCTTTTTCTTTTTGTCCTCTTATACTTTTTTTTTTTTTTTTTTAAATGGTTATAACATATAATGATTTCTATGTAATTCTGCCTTCTTCAACCATAGGGCAGTGTATTGTATTTATAATGATAAAAGAGAGTTTGTGTTTACAAGATCATCTAATAGAAACCCATCCTTATACAATAGTCCAATACAAGATGAATGAGAAGTAGAATTGTATCATTCATGATTGATACAAGATAGAGTTTAGAGTTCTATCAAGAGTAGTCTTCTTCTTTGGTTGATGCTGAGTGAGATAGAGTTGTATTGTAAGTGGTCTTCTGTTTCAGTTTGATGAAGTTCAACATTATCTGATCTAATACACCCCTTCAAAAGCAACGACAATGAATTGAAATTGAGGTTGGACTTGAGAGTTTTGAACTTTTGTGCAACTAGAGGTTTGGTAAGGATGTCAACGATTTGATCCTTGCCAGAAATGAAACGAACATCAAGTAGATGTAGGGCTATAAATTTGTCATGAACGAAGTGATAGTCGATCTCGATATGCTTTGTTCGAGCATGATAAAGAGGGTTCGACGTGAGGTATGTGGCCCTAATATTATCACAATATAGTGTAGGTATAGGTGGCAAGGTAACCCCAAGTTCACTTAGAAGAGCTTGGATCCAAGTGAGCTTCGCAGATGCATGTGCTAAGGATTTAGTACTGGACAGTGACATTGTGGGTTGCTTTTTTGAACTCCATGACAATAGATTTCTTCCAAGAAGGGTGCAGTAGCCAGAGGAGGAGTGACAATCATCCGGACATCTAGCACAGTCCGAATCGGAGAAAGCAACCAGCTGTCTTGAAGGAGTTTTAGAGATGAAGAAGGTGCAATCACTTGTGTGTTTCAGATAACGCAAGATGCGTTTGACAGCAGCCTAATGTGACTCATTTACTGTACTTCAATAGGTGGTTGGATCAGTGATGGTTGAGCCTTGAAACTTGCTTAAAGTAGATGAGGTAGACATAGGAGAAGAGATCGGCTTGACCATCATAATGTTGGTTTTGGTCAAGAGGTCATGAATGTAGCGCTGCTGTGAAAGGTGGAGGCCATCTTTAGTCCAATGTGCTCCATTGCCTAAGAAGAAGTGCAGGGGGTCGAGATCTTTGATTGCAAACGATTTCTGGAGGTCAGGGATGAGTTGAGAAATGGCATTCTTGCGAGAGCTTGTGATGATGATGTCATCCACATAGATGAGGACATACACGGTCCCACCTTGTTTGCTATATAGAAACAATGAAGAGTTAAGACTTAGATGAAAGAAAATTGAGTTCCAATAACCTATTGCTAAGACGAGAGAACCAAGCCCTTGGTGCTTGTTTGAGTCTGTATAGAGCCTTGTGGAGCTTGCAAATTACATGAGGAGAAGAATGATGAATGAAACGTGGAGGTTTTCCATGTAGACAATTTCAGTAAGGTATCCATGTAGGAAGGCTTTGCTGGCATCGAATAATGTGGAGATTAGGGTACTCATGATCATCTTGTCTTGGTGTTACAAAGTTTGATGATCAGGATTGGGAACGAGAGTAGCAGTCGTGGGATCCGCACTGCACTTTTGTGGCCGAGGATAGGATCCATCTACGAAACGGAAGAGATCGGGACCTTCAAGAAATGGGACAATAGCAACTTTCCAGATTGGATAATTTTCCCTTGTGAGTTTAAGAGTAACATGGTGATGAATATTCTGTAGAGGAGCGGGTCGAGTAGCGGAGGTAGTGGCCATCGAGGTAGGGAAGTAGAAGAAGAAGAAAAATTGGCGTTAGCCTTTGATACCATATAGGATAGATTGATTTCTATGTAATTCTGCCTACTTCAACCATAGGGCAGTGTATTGTATTTATAATGATAAAGAGAGTTTGTGTTTACAAAATCATCTAATAGAAACCTATCAGTATACAATAGTCTAATACAAGATGAATGAGAAGTAGAGTTGTATCATGATTGATACAAGATAGAGTTTTAGAGTTCTATCAAGAGTAGTCTTCTTCTTTGGTTGATGCTTAGAGTGAGATAGAGTTGTATCATAAGTGGTCTTTTGTTTCGGTTTGATGATGTTCAACATTATCTGATCTAATAATGGTAAAGATGGTTGTCAATAAATAACTTTTTAAAAGTTTATACTAAATGCAACCTCTGGCTAAGGCTTTACCCATTGTGTTTGGATTATATGATTCTGAAATTTTTAATGCCACTTTCATTACCCTTATTCCGAAGAAGCTTGGTCAATTGGAGGCAAGGGACTTTAGACCTATCAGCCTGATAGGGAGCGTCTATAAGATCTTGGCAAAAGTTCTAGCGAATAGATTGCAGCCTATAGTGGGAAACCTTATTTCCAATAGCCAGAATGCTTTCATTGGGGGGCGTCATATTCTAGACTCTGTTCTTATAGCTAATGAATGTCTGGACAACAAATTGAGATAAAGAATTCCTAGGGTTTTATGCAAACTTGACTTGGAAAAGGCTTTTGATCATGTTAATTGGGGCTTCCTTTCTATATTCTGTGACGTACGAGTTTTGGCCCTAAATGGAGGAAGTGGATTTCGGCATGTATTTCTACGGCTCGCTTCTCGATCCTGATCAACGGCAGCTTGCATGGCTTCTTCACTAGCTCTCGGGGTCTTCGTCAAGGGGACCCTCTATCTCCGCTTCTCTTTGTTTTAGTCATGTATGCCATTAGTAGGATGCTTTCTAGAGCAAATGGAGGGGGCTTTCTTTCTGGCTTCCAAGTTGACAATCGCAACAACTCCCCCTTGGAGATTTTAAATCTGTTGTCCGTGGATGGTACTGTTACTGATACTCTTATTATGTGTGATGCTGACGTGGATCAAATTCATCTGTGCTTTGAGGCCATCTTGGGTTTAAAGGTTAACCTTAAAAAATCAGAGTTAGTTGCAGTGGGGGAGGTCGCATACATTGAGGGGCTGACGAACATCGTTGGTGTAATATCTCTTCTCTTCCATTGCGTTACTTGGGTCTTCCTTTTGGTACTCTTACTTGGGTCTTCCTTTTGGTACTCCCTTCAAATATAAAGCCATTTGGGATGGGGTAATTGAGAAAATGGAAAAATGGCTGTCGAGTTGGAAGAAGATTTACTTATCCAAGGGAGGACGCCTTACTCTTATCAAGAGTATGCTTTCAAGTATTTCCACTTATTTTCTATCTCTCTTCCCCCTACCAGCTGGCATAGCCAAAAGACTTGAGCGTTTTCAGAGAGATTTTTAGTGGGACAGTTCGGTCAGGGAACACAATTTACATTTGGTAAACTGGAAGACTGTTTGCTCCCCAATTGCAAGAGGGGGCTTAGGCATTGAAAACCTTACTCTGTTTAATAAAGCCCTACTCATTAAATGGCTTTAGAGGTTCGGGAATGAACAAGATTATTTATGGAGGCAGGTTATTGCTTCGAAGTATGGGATCCAGAGAGGGGTGTGGTGCTTCGAGGAAGCGTGAGGTTCTTATAGGGTTAGTATTTGGAGCTCGTAACAAGGAGGATTTGGTTTCAGAGTACATGGATCGCTCCAGTCCACACACCCTTTGGAATTTTAATTTCATGCGAGATGTTCATGATCGGAAAATTGAATCTCTAGATTCTTTTCTTACTCTTTTATTCTCTATGAACCCCCGTTTGGGAGCTACGGATAGCATGGTGTGGACTCCTTCAAGCTGGCATGGTTTTGTAGCAAAAAGCTACTTCACTATGTTAACTTCTCCTAACAGTGAAGAGCCTGGTTTATTCCCCTGGAAAAGCATTTGGAAGTTGAAGGCCTCTCTGCGCATTGATTTCTTCTTATGGGTCAGCTTTGGGTAGAAGCCTCATGGTGGACAATCTTAGAAGGCGGGGGTTTCAACTGATTAATCGATGTTGCCTTTGTAAGAAGGATGAGGAAACTATTAATCATTGTCTTCTCCATTGTGAGTTTTCTGTGGATATCTGGCACTGAGTGCTTATCAGCTTTGGGGTCTCTTGGGTCACACCTGGTAACGTGTCTCAACTGCTCAATTGTTGGAAATTTCATGGGCATGGACATCTTAGAGAAGCTATCTGGAAAGTTATTCCAACCCTCTTAATGTGAAGCATATGGAGAGAAAGAAACTGTCGGATCTTTGAGGATAGTGAGTCCAATGTGCTACTTCTTAAATCATCATTCCTAACATCTCTCCTGGATTGGGCCCTTGCTCATGTTCCTACATTCTCTTCAGGGAATTTGGTAGATCTGATTTGTTTTCTAGATTGTAACAACACCTAGTTCTTGGCGCTCTTGTTTCTCTTGTTTAGCAGCTAGTTCTTTGGTGCTTTTGTTTTCTTGTATACTCTTCATGTACGAGGATTTTCCTCTTTCTTCAATAAAACTTATTATTGTTCATAAAAAAAGAAAGAAATTCTTTGTTTTTGATTTATGTGGCTCCTTCGACTATCTGCTTCTTAACTGTTCATTCATTCTTTTTTTATTTATTTATTTATTTATTTTATTTATTTTTATTTTATTTTTATTTTTTTTTAAAAAAAGCTGTTGATATTCTGAATATTACATTTCTGTCAAGAAGCTATAATTAGATATCATTCGTTTTTAAATTCCAGTAACCTTTTATTTTATTTAGTTAACTTTCTTAGCCTTTTTTTAACTAGCCACTGCCTCAAACTCTAACCACTCTCAAGATTTTCCATTTCCATTTCACCCACTGTTAGTTGATAATAAACACCCTTGATTCTTAAGTCAGTGATTATGCTAGTTGTTCTATAACTGTACAAAAGACTTCTCATACAGAGATGAAGAGGGAGTGGGTGGAGATGTGGGGAGTGTTAGGGGCACTAAATTCATGAATTCACTGCCATGTTCAAGACTTTTATTGGTTCTATATGGTTTTAACATGGTGAGAGAAGCCTCATTTTGTGGTGAGTAGATTCATTATACTCCGGTAGTGGGGAAAGGCTGTGTGGCAATCTTTTGTGTATAATTAACTCCTCAAAGTATTCTTGTTTTTTACTTCTTCCTAATTTGGCTGTTGAACTTGTCTAGGTAAAGAGGATAGTCTCCAGTTAATCTCTGCCGCCCAATGTATTTTTTATTTATAGGATTGATAACGGTCCTCAAAAGATTGAATTTCAACTTCATTTACATTGTTAAAATATTAATTAAATGATAAATTTAACATTATTAGTTTAAGATTTTGAGGAAACTGATTATTTAACATGGTTTTAGAGTATAAGTCTTGAGTTCAAACTTTGACTCCACAATTTATTCCCAGTTTCAGTGAAATATTCTCTGTGTTGGGCTTCTCTTGTTGAGGTAGAGTTTGAGCCACCCGCGAGGAGTGCTAAAATATTAATTTAATAATTAAATTCACTGTTTTATATTAACTTAAGCTTTTAGATTTTTGTGGTCCGATGAGTTTTGTACTAATTTAATTTTGGAATTTTCATGTATTCTTTATGATTTTCTTATAGGTTCTGGGAAGGATACTTTGACTATCTAATGGAGAGGTCTTCAAGCAAGTAAGGATTCCATACTTTTGCCTAGAAAGAAAAAAGGATTTCATGTTATCTTTTTGTTTTGTCCATTTATCCCCCCCCTCCCCCCCTTTTTTTTTTTTTTCTTTTTTCTAATTGAAATTCTAACTTTTACGGTTATGTATAGTTTACTAAAAAGTTGTCTCTTAGCTTCTTTCCCCTTACTTTTTTTTGATAAGTAAGCAGAGAATATTATTAAAAGCGTAAAGGCGCCCCAAAGCATACAGGAAGTATACAACAGGACACCAAAAAGCAAAAGAGGGGAAAGGGAAAAAACACCCGGAAAACCCGAAAGAAAAAACCGGAAAGACCCCTACAAAACAGCCCACAAAACCCCGATACTAATACATCGCAATAGTCCGCTTAGCCTTGCCCCTACTAGAGCCTAACCCTCTAGAATTCCCCTTACTTGACATAAACAGTTTATTATAAATAAATCCCTATTGCAATTACTTGCATTGAGGGTACAATTTGATGCATATTTCTAGCTGTGCATAAAATTAGTATTACTTTTGGGTGGGATTTCGTCAAACAGAGCACATAGAGTAGAATTCTTCACCTCTGGGTTATTTTTAGTTGTCTGTAACTTATTTTGGGCTGGGTTGGTTTGGTTTAGAAAATTTGAGAAAAAATAGAGAAAAATAGTGTATTCGCCAAAAATCCATTTTTATAATGATATGATTTAACCTACTGGATTACAGAGCAAACTGATAATTTCAACTCAATCCACATACATAAGGCCTGTTTGGTAAAGTTTCAAAAAGTATTTTCTGTTTTGGGTCTTGAAAAGTTTTTTCGAAAAAGTGGAAATTAACAAGTGTTGTTTATGGGGCCACATCAGAAAATTTGTTTGGATAACTGACTAGTGTTTTTAAAAAGCAAAAAAATTATAGGTTTTTTTATTTAATTTTTCAGAACATAACAAAGAAGGAAAAATTTTGGGCCTGCTGGGAGGCTGGCCTCCACTAAAACTGAAGTGAGCTAAATAGGATCAAATTTCTCTTCCTCCCTAAATGATGAGGGCACCAGCATGGCATTGCAATATTGAAGATGATCTTTCCTCTTATGACAGGATTTCAAAAATTGTAGGGAGAGAGAAACAAAAGAAAAATGAAAATGACCCTTGGAAATCCAATATGCTGTCTGCAGATTAAAAGAAAAATGAAGAAAAGAAAGGACTTGTGCTAGTCCATTTGACTTTAAAAGTGTGGAAAAATCTTGTTTCTTAAGGGAGCCAACCTAACATGACCAAGGTCAGTTGTATCAGTTTGGATGTGGTTTGAACTGAAACTTAGTCCAGTTATCTTGATGGATCATCCAATTATGATCCCTATGTGGTATAGTATTGTTATAAATGTCCAATTTATGAATCTGCAACTGATATAGAAACAGCAAAAAAAAAAAAAAAAATTGGTGGCAAGGCGTGTCTAATGTGGAAGATATATTATCATCCTATGCAGTCTTTCTTTTCATAATCTACCTTGCCTAAGATATAGCTGTAGTCAATATACATCCTCTCAAGACAGATGGAAATAGAACGACTAAAAATCTAAATACAATGAGACACCCCCCCCCCCCCTCCCCCACCTCCCTCTCCTCCCTTTTCAAAGTTTTGTTTGAATTAAACCATGTAAAGTGTTTGTGTGAGAAGTAATTCCTCTTTATTGTTCTTATCTGATTTTATGTCAGTTCGGCGAATTATGCATCTTTGGTGACAGCACAGCTAATTCTGGTGGCATCACACATGGTAGTGCATCTTCTGTTTTATTTATTTCGTTTTTCCTACCCTCACTCATGTAACTTATACAGTTCTTCATTCTATTGAGTTCTGAATTTGTTTTATTTCTTCATAAAGGCTGGCTTGGGACTTCCTGATACTGATGCTTGGTACATGATTGAAACAATAGCAGAGAAGAACAGCATTGGCTATAAGCAGTTTGTAAGTTACTATTTTTTCCCATTTTTTTTCTTTTGGAGTGGTTGATTATTTTTGAATTTTAATATCTCTGATTTATGGTGGCATACCAATCGCATTTTTGCTTAGCTTATCTGTGTTTGTGATCAGGTATTATGGTGGCCAGACACCTTTATGTTCTTGGGATTTCTTGTCTTGCATGTTATTATTATTTTCGATGTTCTTAATGTTTATTCTTGATGTACTACTTTTGTCCTTTTAGTTTTGGGGTTGCATAAATATTAGAATAGCTATTCAACGAATTAATGTGTGGGGTTTGACCCAGACAATTCAATTATATAAGAAGATAAAAAGTTTCTGCAGAAAAAATGGATATGGTGTAGGGAATATCTGGAAATGCAACGTATTATGTTGAAGATGGAAACTATTGACATACTAAAGCTTTCAACTTTTTAGTCAGCACATAACTTGGCCGTCCTTGAAAATCATAAGACTCCCACCAATGTTGCACAAGATCTACAAAGCCATCGGATTTGAGCCACATGTTTTCAAATTTGAAGTATCCTTTCCTTTCTCTTTGCACTCCACAATCCAACATCAAAGGAAAATGGTCCGATAAAAGTCTAGGCAGACGACTTTGTGACACCTCAGGGAAATGTTCTTCCCACTCCGGAGATAACAGAAACCTATCAATTTTAGACCATACCTGATTATTGGACCAAGTGAACTGCCCACCTTGGAGAGGAATATCCACCAAACTCTGCCCATGAATGAACTCCGAGAACTCTTCCATAGCAGCAGAAAAAGCACCAACTCCGGAACGTTCACTTGGAAACCGCACCACTTTGAAATCTCCCCCAAAACACCACGGCCTATCCCATCAACTCATCAATCCAGCCATCTCATAACTGGATTTGGAGAAAGCTTATGATCACGTGAATTGGGATTTCCTTCTTTACATGCTTCAGAGATGTGGGTTTGGGGAGAGGTGGAGGGAATGGATTAAATGTTGCATTTCCACAGTAAAATTTTCCATCTTGGTTAATGGTACCCCTTCTGGTTTCTTTCAGAGCTCGCGGGGGATTAGGCAAGGTGTTCCTCTTTCTCCTTTGTTGTTTGTGGTGGTTATGGAGGCGCTTAGCAGGATGTTGTATGAGTCTATGCGTCAAGGCTTGCTGTCAGGCTTCTCAGTGGGCATTACGGGTAATGAACCTTTAGTGGTGAATCACTTATTGTTTGCGGATGATACCTTAATTTTTTGTGGAGCACAGGCCGAGCACGTTCAAAATTTAAGGTGTACCTTCTTATGTTCGGATGATACCTTAATTTTTTGTGGAGCACAGGCCGAGCATGTTCGAAATTTGAGGTGTACTTTCTTATGTTTTGAAGCGGTGTCAGGGTTGAGGATCAATTTAGGCAAATCCGAATTGGTCCCTATTGGCGAGGTGGAAGATGTGGAGTCTTTGGCGCACATTCTGGGGTGTAGAATTGGGTCTCTGCCGATGACTTATTTGGGTATGCCGTTGGGGGCGTCTTTCAAATCTGTTTCTATTTGGAACGAGGTTATCGAGAAGGTGGATCAAAGGCTGGCTAGTTGGAAGAAACTTTATTTATCCAAGGGTGGTAGGGTGACGTTGATCCATAGTACTCTTTCCAGCATTCCTTCTTATTATTTATCTCTGTTCCCTATTCCTGTGAGTGTAGCTAAAAAACTGGAGCGGCTTCAAAGGAATTTTCTCTGGAACGGTATGGGTGATGAGACTAAATTTCATTTAGTCAATTGGCATCGTATTTGTTCTCCAATCAAGGCTGGTGGTCTGGGAGTTCGTAATGTTATTAATTTTAATCAAGCCTTATTGGGGAAGTGGATCTGGAGGTTTTCTCAGGACTGTGATGCTTTGTGGAGATCGGTGATTGAGGTGAAGTATGGGAGTGTGAGGGGAGGTTGGTGTTCTTTACCGGTGACGGGGCCTTATGGTGTCAGTGTTTGGAAGTTTGCCAAGTTTTTGCGTTTTGAGGTGGGTGATGGGTCCCATATTCGCTTCTGGCATGATTTATGGTGTGGGGACAGGCCTCTCAAGCTCTGTTTTCCAACTTTGTATACAATTGCGCGTTCTCCTACGCTTGGGTGGTGGATAATTTGTCTATGGTAGGAGGTGTGGCTCATTGGAATGTTCTCTTTACGCGCAATGCTCAAGATTGGGAGTTGGAGATGGTGATGTCCTTCTTTGAACAATTATACTCTACTCGGGTTCGGCATAGGGAGGTTGATAGGGCGGTGTGGATTCTTTCCAAGAGGAGGAATTTTGAAGTGAAGACCTTCTATAAAGCTTTAGCTTGTCACGAGGCGGTTTCTTTTCCTTGGAAGGGTATATGGCGTGTTAAAGCTCCGAAGCGGGTTGCGTTCTTTGTATGGACAGCAGCTTTAGGAAAGATTTTAACTCATGACAACCTTCAAAGGCGTGGCATTGTGGTGGTTGAGTGGTGTGTTATGTGTAAAAAGCATGGGGAATCCGTTGATCACCTCCTTCTCCATTGTGACGTGGCTCGGGTTGTTTGGAGTTTCTTTTATAGTTTGTGTGGGGTGGAGTGGGTTATGCCTAGTAATGTCTTGGATTTATTAAGTACTTGGGGCACTTTGCTGGGTCGTGGTCCTGTTCACCGTATTTGGAAGCAGGTTCCTCTTTGTGTTTTGTGGGGCTTGTGGCGTGAGAGAAATTCTAGGCTTTTTGAGGATGTGGAGGTTCAGGTTGGGGCTCTTTGTAGAAATGTGCTTAATATGTTATATCTTTGGGTGTCAGCGTATAGCGTGAGTAGTATGCCGTACGCTGATTTTTTACTTTCTTGTTCGTTTCGGTCCTCTAATTAGGGGCTCCTTTGTATACTTCCTGTGTACTAGGGTTGCGCCCCTCTGCACTTTTTAATGAATTTTTACTTATAAAAAAATAAAAATAAAAATGATTCTTCTTTATTTATTTTGATTGTAATATTGTCTTTATTTCTTTCCTTATTAGTCTATAGGTTTCTTCTATTTAAACCTATGCGATAATATGAAACTATTACAAGCAATAAGAATTTCTCTCTCTTTTCGTTCTTCATTTTCTACATGGTATCAGAGCCGAATTAGGCTTCCTTTGTTTTTGGGTTTCTTCGATTTTTTTTTCTCTGCCTGTAGTTGTGAGACTACATCTTTACTGATCTGCAGTTGAATTGTCGAGTAATTTTTTAATCTTACTATTGCTTCTTTCACGACCTAGTCACGTGGAAAATGATTGGCAGTGGTAGCTTGAAGGATGACTTGTACTATTTGGACTCTCAGCCTAACACACAAGGTTGGCTCATACAGGCTTATCATACGGTTCAAACGGATGACTCTGTAGCTAGAATTTGGCTTTGGCATGAACGCTTAGGGCACCCTTCCTTTTTAATTTTGCAACGCACGTTTCCTGTGTTATTTTTGTATAATAATGTTTCTAAGTTTCAGTGTGAAACTTGTGAACTTTCAAAACACCATTGTCTTTTTCTCCTAGTATCAATAAAAGTGATGCACCTTTTGTTCTCGTTCATACTGATGTGTGGGGCCCTTCATGAGTGGTCTCTTTATCTGGTTAACGATGGTTTCTCTTTTATTGATGATTTTTCTCAGACCATATGGGTCTAATTGTTAAAGGACAAAAGTGACGTGTTTTCAATGTTTCAAATGTTTCACAAGATGGTTTAGACTCAGTTTAATACGAAGATTAAAATTGTTCGTTCTGACAATGGAGGTGAATATATGTCTGGTAATCTCGAGATGTATTTTTGAGAGTAGGGTGTTATACACCAAACCATGTGTGTCGATACTCCGCAGCAAAATGGTGTTGTTGAATGGAAAAATCGGCATTTTTTAGTGGTAACTTGTTCCCTTATGCTTGACACGCATGTTCCCCCTGCTACACATCTCATTAATATGATGCCTTCTCGGGTATTAGATATCAAAACACCCCTCGAGGTGTTGTCCCCACCTTTCTCTACTTCAAAAGGTGTTTCTCCGTAAGTTTTTTTGGCTGTGTTTGCTTTGTCCATGTTCATGGTCTTACTAGGAGTAAGTTAGACCCTCGAGCCCTCAAATGTGTCTTTGTGGGCTATTCTTCTACTCAGAAGGGGTACAAATATTATCACTCCCCATCGAGATAACACTGTCTCTATGGATGTCACTTTCTTTGAACCACAATCATACTTCTCTTCATCCCAAACTCCTCTTCAGGGGGAGAGTAAGATTGAAAAGGATTTTTTGACTCCGTTACCTGTCCCTACTCCTATGCTGGAGTCGGAGCAACAACTTACTAATGAGTCTCCTACTGAATTTACCGATAAACCATCTACGCTGCTTGTGGAAGAGTTGAGAGTTTGCTCCAGACGTAAGAAAAATAAGACCATTCCTGATGCTACATGCCAAACATCTGACCCTGGCTTAGGCAATACTACTTCTACTTTCGACATGAATTATGTAATATCTGTTGTCAATGATATGAGTTTGCCTATTGCACAACACAAAGGAGTTGGGTCATGTACACACCATTCAATTTCTGATTTTGTTTCTTATCAACACCTTTCTTCATCATACTGTTCCTTTGTATCCAAATTGTCTTCTGTGTCTGTCCCTAGAAATCTATAGGAGGCACTTAGTGATCCAAAGTAGAGGACAACGATCCAAGTAGAGATGGAAGCTCTTCACAAAAATGAGACTTGGGGTTTGGTTGAATTACCTAATGAAAAGAAGGTTGTTGGCTGCAAGTGGGTGTTCACTATCAAGCATAAGGCTGATGGTTCTGTGGAATGATACAAGGCCAGACTTGTTGCAAAAGGCTTTACTTAGACCCATGGGATTGATTATGAGGAAACATGTGCTCCAGTAGCAAAGATGAACTCAATTAGGGTTCTACTGTCTATAGCTGCAAACTTGGATTGGCTTCTACATCAATTTGATGTGAAAAATGCATTTCTTCATGGAGACCTAAAAGAAGAAGTATACAAGGAAATTCCTCTTGGATTGGAAGATTCATCCTCAGTGGGAAAAATGTGCAAACTGAAGAAGGCTTTGTATGGCCTAAAACAATCTCCAAGAGCATGGTTCGGATGATTTTCCCGAGCTATGCAGAGATTTGGTTACAAGTAGAGTCAGGCTGATCATACACTCTTCATTAAGCATTCCTCTCAAGGAAATGTAACAGCTTTAATTGTTTATGTTGATGATTTTGTCTTAACATGAAATGATGATGGAGAGATATAGATCTTAAAACACCGTCTTGCTAATGAGTTTGAAATAAAGGACTTGGGGAGTCTGAAGTATTTTCTCGGCATTGAGGTAGCAAGGTCAAAGTATGGTATATTTATCTCCCAATGAAAATACATACTTGATCTTCTTAAGGAAACATGAATGCTTGGATGTAAAGTCACTGACAATTCAGTAGAGGTAAATGTTAAATTGGGAGGAGGTAGGAAGAGCCCTTTGGTGGATAAGGGCAGATATTAGCGATTGGTTGGACGGTTGATTTATTTATCTCATACTCATCCAGACATTGCATATGCGATTAGTGTAGTGAGTCAATTTATGCATTCTCCACGAGAGCCTCATATCGAAGCAGTTTACCGCATTCTTCGCTACTTAAAATCCTCACCGGGTAAGGGGCTGTTGTTTTCTCAACATGATCATTTGAAAAGAGAAGCCTATACAGATGCAGTTTGGGCTGGCTCGATTATGGATCGACGGTCTTCGTCAGGTTATTGCATATTTGTCGGAGGTAATTTGGTTACATAGTGGAACAAGAAATAGTCTGTGGTTGCCATATCTATTGCAAAGGCAGAATTTAGAGCTATGGCTCAAGGAGTGTGTGAAACATTATGGTTGAAAATACTATTGACAGAGCTTGAGTTTGACTCCAAGGACTCAATGCGATTGTATTATGATAATAAAGTGGCAATCAATATTGCTCATAATCCAGTCCAACATGATTGAACCAAGCATGTTGAAACTGATCGACAATTTATTAAAGAAAAAACTTTGAGAAGGTATCATCTGCACTCCATATGTGAAGACAAGAGAACAATTGGTAGATATGTTGACACAAAGAGTGTCTAGTAGTATTCTTCATTCAGCCTTATCCAAGCTGGGGATGTGAGACATCTATGCCTCAATTTGAGGGGGAGTGTTGAAGATGGAAGCTACCGACATACTATGATTTTTCTTTATTTATTCTGATTGTAATATTGTCTTTATTTGTTTCAACATTAGTCTATAGGTTTCTTCTATTTAAGCCTATGCAATCGTATGAAACTATTACAAGCAATAAGAACTTCTTTCTCTCTTTTTCGTTCTTTATTTTCTACATATTACTGTGTCTAAGCCAAAGACCAAAGAATGAATCAAGTATATTTTATGCTGACACTCTGTCTATGATGTTGAGAACAAAGAGAAGGTGCTAACTGCTTCTTACATCCACATGATATGTATATCTAGAAAAAAGATTGGTGGAAATCATTTTCATGAATAGTTTTCCCATTCTTTTCCTAGAAATGTTTTCGTCTTCCATAGGACTGGATTAGATTTGGCAGTCCACCAATTATTGGAAAGACGGGATCATGTGGATCGAAACTGTTTTGTATTTTCCTAAGATTATGAAGTACCATTGTAATTTTATCCTGCAGTCTTGTTTCTCTAGTTAGACGTTTTCTTTCGTATACTTCCAATGTACTAAGGGGCGCCTCACGCTTTTAATGAGATTAGCTTATTACTTATCAAAAAATTTATCCTGCAGTCTTCATGTTCTTCTTTCACCCTCGCTTTTGTTAATCCATTGTCTTATAGTGCTTCCTTTTGCTGGAATTGAATTTATTTGAGTCTCAATGATTAGTTGTTCATCAGCTCTGGGGGTTTGATTGTTACTAAACCAAAGTTATAAGGAGCTAGGTGGATATTTTGCCTCATTTTTTATTTATGTTTTTAATTTATTTTACTTATATAAAAAATATTTTTTTGCCACTTTTGTTTCATTTTTTATTTTTTGTTCTGAATTTGTGTTTTTTCCTTTTGATTTATCAAACTAAAGCTTAGCTTCTGCCTATGAATTCTTTTGACAATGTTTTTTTCCCCTTGTTGCAGATAAAACTCAGAGGATTCTTGTCACATATCCAGCAACTACGTGTTGCTTACTGGGGAATCACTTCTATAAAGACCCAATCTATATCGTCTTTTGGATTACTATCCCCACGTTCAAAAGACGGTACAGATGAGAATCAGCTACCTGCCGAGGCTTCTGGTGTTGGAAGGAGCTGGGTTCAGAGCATGTTCAGCAGGGATACAGCATCCAGATCAAACTCTTTTAGTCGTGTTCGCAGATGGGCTTCTGATGGTGGCAATTCTGGTAGTTCTTTTGTTTAACATTTAATACTTGTATATTTTTTCTTTTCAGTACGTCAACATGGTTTACTGTCTTCCGATTTCAGCCACAAATGAGAATGGGACTCCTCGCAAACAAGATTTATCAGCTGCTGGGCAGAAGAAAATTCAAACCAATGTTCGCATACTTAGGGGTCATAGTGGTGCCGTTACTGCTCTACATTGTGTGACAAGAAGAGAGGTGTGGGATCTGGTGGGTGACCGTGAAGATGCAGGTTTCTTTATAAGTGGAAGCACAGACTGCTCAGTAAGTTTGCATATTTGAACAATTTCTTCGAACTTACATTTTCTTCGCTTGAGAAGCCTTTGTAACATGCAGCATTAAAGATGATATGTATATTCTATTTCAAAAATCATGCAGGTTAAGATCTGGGATCCTAGTCTTCGTGGTTCTGAACTTCGGGCAACTCTGAAGGGACATACAAGGTTTTCTTCCCCACCTCTTTCTGGGTGGACTGATTGATGCCAATCTGCACTACTCCCCTTGCCTCAATGTGGTTGTTTAATTCACCTTGGATTGATGCCCTTCCTTTTTTGCCTCATATATGCAGAACCGTCCGTGCAATCAGTTCTGATCGAGGAAAGGTGGTATCAGGGTCAGATGATCAGTCTGTTTTAGTATGGGACAAACAAACAACTCAGCTTCTAGAGGAGCTAAAAGGCCATGATGGACAGGTTTGTGTACTTAGTTCATCTTTTATTTGATCATAGACTATTAGACTGGGTATGGAAGCATAATGGTGTATGCAGAAAGTATCTAAATGGAAGAACAACCAATGCACTGGAAATTGGGAAAATTCAACCTATCAAAAAATCAGAAGAAAAAAAAACACTCTGATTTTCTAACTAGATGGTTCAACAAAAGAATAGATGGCTAATATTAGGAGACAGATTATAAATAGGTTTTTTTTTTTATGCTTGTTTTGAGCTATTGCCTTCATTCCTATATGTTGTACCCCTGGCTTTTTTTTTTTTTTTTTGTTGGGGGGGTGGCCATGCTCATCCCTATATATATAGCAAGAGAGTCGAAGCGTTTCAGAGAGGAACCTTAATTCCAACCCCCCCCCCCCCCCCCCCCCTACACCCGGTGTGGGTGGATTTTAGCCCTACCCCAACCTCGTATCCGCCCTCGGCGGATGAGTATTTTTGTAAGTTCAGTCTACTTTACCCGTGGGCCTATGGGGGAAGAGAGGACAAATTAGAGGGAGGAGGAGGGAAAGGAGAACAAAGGAAGTAGCTGGCAGAATCTTCAAGTCAAACTGGCTGGCCTTGGGTAGCATAGCAGTTGGCGTATGGCAGAACCTTAGAAAAAGAAGAGGCATCACGGGCGGCTGAATATTGGGAGAAAAAGAAGGGGTGTGAATCATGTATTTTTGGGAGAAGCCAAAGTGGGACCCGTGGCAGAATTAGAGGAAACGAGTGTGCGGTGTGGCTGAAAAAGTTAGAAGAATAAAGGGACGCGTGGCAAGTGTATGCCTGGGATATAAATTATATAATATAAACTCATAAAAAATAATATCTATAATAATAAGTTGAACAGTTGAAGAGATAAGAAAGCAAAATTCTATCTTATTATTTTTTAATAATTCACTGATACATCTAAACTTGTTTATATAATGTAGTGCACACTCATATGGAATTACAATTAATGAGAAATATATGGGAAAGAAATAAAATCAAATCCTGGAATGAAATTAGATCAGATCAGCTGCATCTTCAATGCTGCCTCTCAACCTGAGATGAAGATGTCTCGCATGCCTAGCTTGCACAAGACTAAATGAAGAGCATACACTCCCTTTGTTTAAATATTCGCAAGTTGCTCCCCTATCTTCACAGAAGGTGCACAAATCAACCATGCATGCATTTTTTCCTTGATAGTGTCTTATCAATTTCAATGTGTTCAGTTCGCTCATGCTGAACTGGATTATGAGCAATATGAATTGCGGCCTTTTTGTTCCAGTATAATCTCATAGGCTCCTTATAGTCATATCCAACTTCTTTCAATAAAATCTTCAACCATAATAATGGACTATGACTCGGGATTCAACTTATGCACTAGATCTAGCAACTACTGATTGTATCTTGCTCTGCCATGTAACTAGATTTCCTCCCACAAGGGTGCAGTATCCTGAAGTAGATCTTTGATTCGTGACTTAGCTAGCCCAATCTGCATCTATATAAGCTTCTAGTTTCAAATGATTATGTCAGGCAAACAACCCTTTCCCTAGTGAAGAATTCAAATATCGAAGTATTTTGTAAACTGCTTCCAAATGAGACTCTCGGGGTGAATGCATAAACTGACTCACTACGTTGACTGCATAGACAATGTTTGGACGAGTGTGCAATAAATATATTAACCTACCGAACAATCGTTGGTACCTGCCTTTATCCACCAGAGAACTCTCATCACTTCTAACTTTTTATTTGCTCTACCAGATTGTCAATAGCCTTACAACCGAGCATCTGTGTCTCTTTGAGTAGATCAAGAACATATTTTCGCTGGGAGAAGAAGATACCATATCTCGATCTAGCTTGTTCAATCCCCATAAAATATTTAAATTGCCCAAGTCTTTTATCTCAAATTGACTGGCCAAATAGTTTTTCAACCTTTGTATTTCCTCATCATTTTCAGTCAACACGATATTTCTACATAAACGATTAAAACAGTTATCTTTCCCTATCATGCATGTTTGATGAATAGTGTATGATCTGCCTGACTTTGATTATAGCCAAATCCATGCATGGCTTAGGAGAATATCTCAAACCAAGCCCTCGGAGATTGTTTCAACTCATATAGGGCCTTCTTCAATTTACACACTTTACCCTTGGCCAAGGAGAATTTAGGACCAAGAGGGAGTTCCATGTATACCTCTTCCTATAGATCTTCATGAAAAAATGTATTCTTCACATCAAGTTGCTGAAGTGGCTAATTTAAGTTTGCTACCAAAGAGAGTAGGACTCTAATAGAATTCATCTTTGCTATTGGGGCAAATATCTCATCCTAGCCTATCCCATATGCTTGAGTAAAGTCTTTTGCAACCAATCTGACCTTATATCTTTCCACTGACCTATTGTTTCACTGTAAACACCCATTTGCATCCAACCAGTTTTTTCCCACTAGGCAAATCAAATCCTGGAATAAAATCATATCAGATCAGCCACATCTTCAACATTATATAATATTAAATGGGCGGGCGCCGAGGTAGTATTCGCAATTGCATACCCTTAACTTGCTACCCGCCATTTTGGGTGGTTTTAAAAAACAAAGATCCGACTGCCTGGGTAAGTGGATAAAAATCCGCCCATTACCTTATGGGTAGGCATAGCTTGGTGGGCGGGCCAGTTATAACCTGCTCATTGAGCACCCCTATATATATATAACAACACCATAATTAACATTATTTCTTATAAAAAAAACTTACTATTCCTTCTAAGAATTAAGACATTGTGGAGAGCTGTAATGAAGGTAAATGCAGTTGATGATTGCAACTGAATTTATGTCGATGTTTATCCTTGGTAGGTTAGTTGTGTGCGCATGCTGTCTGGTGAACGTGTCCTCACTGCTGCCCATGATGGTTCTGTAAAGATGTGGGATGTTAGAACTGATATGTGTGTGGCAACAGTAGGTCGTTGTTCTAGTGCAGTTCTATGCATGGAGTACGATGATTCAACGGGAATCTTGGCTGCTGCTGGCAGAGATGCGTAAGTATATTTTGCAATTATGCTTGCTGCTATCAGTGATAAAATTTGGATTTTCATGTGGCTTTTTACCTAGAAACCAACTTGGTGAATACTTGCCTTACAGGGTTGCCAATATCTGGGACATCCGAGCAGGTAGGCAGATGCACAAGCTGTTAGGGCACACAAAATGGATTCGGTGAGCTAAAGAATCATATATTGTCTGTTTTCTTAGTTCTTTTATATATTTTTTAAATGGTATATGTAAATATGCCATGATTGTGTATGTAAAATATGCAGGTCGATTAGAATGGTTGGGGATACTTTAATCACTGGTAGTGATGATTGGACAGCAAGAACGTGGTCTGTTTCCCGCGGAACATGTGATGCTGTTCTAGCATGCCATGCTGGTCCAATATTATGTGTGGAGTATTCTCCGTTGGACAGAGGAATTATAACAGGTTAAACCTTATGGCCCATTATGTTGCTGTGTTCTTTCTGTATCTTGCCTTGAATACTTCAACTGTTTTTTTGATAGCAGTGGTTTTGTGAATGGTTCTTATTGTTGAAAAAAATGATGTCCTTTTCAGGTTCAACTGATGGGCTGCTGCGGTTTTGGGAAAATGAGGAGGGTAAGAGCATTAATGATCTTGACTATTGAAATTTTTTCTTTCCATTCCTTGGAGGTGCAGTTTCCGTCACATTTTATTTTACCTAACCTGATTGAGACAACTGCATCAAGGATGCAACTATAATAAGGATTTCTGTAAACTTTGACATTGCTTTCCATCAGGCAACATCTCCTTTTACTTTAGATTTTGGAATCTTTGGCATCCGTAATGATCCTATTGTATTAATATCATTTTCAATTTATGACAACTATAGAGTGCCGGGTCAAAAGGGATCTTCATCATTATTTCCATTGCCTTTCTAAACTTACTAAGCCTTATGAGTTCCCTACTAAGAGAAAACAACGGGATCATTTGAAATACTAGGTATTCTTCTTGCAGATAACAATTATACTAAAATCCTGAAAGTCTTACATACTTTCCACAGAATGCACAAAACTTGTTGTACTAAGTGGGCTCAGTTTTTACATGACGTATTTTCATGACTGATTTTACATCAAATCTTTGAATCATAATTAGTTTTGCCTTGAAAATATATGCACACTTATGCATAGATGTGTAGTATCAGTGTTTCAACTTGTCAATATGTAGACAGGTGACATAGCTATGGCCATGTGTTTATGCACAAGTTTTATATTTCTTTTATATTTTGTGGGTTGGGGTGGATGCCAATGGGAGACGTGTCCTTGGGTAGCAATGCTTCATATTTTGAAGATGATGGAATTTGATAACTATATAGTTACACAATAAAAATAAAATCACAGGTTACACATGTATGTGTGCATGAGCTTGATATACATTATTGGCCCACTTTGTAACGGTTTTAAGCTTTTAGGGCAGATGGTCCTTGACATAGTATCAAAGCTAGGTTTGTTTAGGAAGCTCTCGAGTTCAATTTATTTTATTTTTCCTGGAAGGCATGTCTGCTACTCAATGTCTGTAGCTTTAGATGGATTATCAGCCTACTTCCTAACAGCTTAAGCTTTTGATAAAGGTGGTTGCTAACAAAATCTAGCAAAAACATGGAGAACACCTTGGTGAAAAAGAAATGAAGCTAAAAAAGGGAAATGGTTAGTGTTTAGTGTGTAGAAAGACATGGTTATGCTAGCTTGTTGAGAAAGTCCGAGTCAATCAGCTTTGCAGGTTTCGTTCTATTAGAACTTGACTGCTATAGGAAATGGAATAATTGGGGAGTTACTCTTCAGTGTTCAAAGAAATGGTTGTTTTCTTCTCGATTATCCTCAGAAGTTTAACTAAGCACAAGGCACTGCATTAACATTAACTTTCCCATGCATGCAGGCAGTATAAGATGCACGAAGAATGTTACCATTCATACTGCTGCTATATTATCTATCAGTGCTGGGGAACACTGGTTAGGCATTGGAGCAGCTGATAATTCTATGTCTCTTTTTCATCGACCTCAAGAGAGACTTGGTAGCTTCTCTAGCACAGGTTCAAAAATGGCCACGTGGCAACTCTACCGAACACCACCAAGGACAGTTGCTGTGGTATGTGTGTTGTGTGTCTTTCCTTTCTGCTTGTATAATTCCTACTTGATTCCTCATTCAGGGCAGAGCCACATTAAAGTTCTACTATATTGATTGGAATTTCGGTACTCACTAGTTTTAGTTTTTGAGCTGAAAAGTATTTTAATCGGTAACCTGCTGAATTGATGTTTTACATACAATTAATAAATTTGAAGCTTGTTTCTTTTTTTTTTCTTCATGCTTGGATCATCCTTGTAAATTCAAACTTCGTTTTACCTCAATATCTAATCGAGTATGTACTCATCTCTGTGCACAAGATCTTTGAAAAACTAATTAAACCTTTTTTCTTTTTTCTTTTTTTATGAATAAAAAAAAATTAATTAAATCTTGGAGCACATATTTTTATTTCAGGAAGTTCATTCCATCATGCGTTGGATCATATTGCTCAAATTACAAATGCTGATTTTTTTTTTTTCATAATTCTTAATTAGTATATGAATTTCAAATGCTAAATTTTATTGTTCTTAATTAATTTAGTCATTTTTTTTTCCCCTGGTTTGAATTTTGACCTATTTTGTGCTATCCAGGTAAGATGTGTGGCTTCGGACCTTGAGAGGAAGAGGATATGCAGTGGTGGTCGTAATGGACTTCTTAGGCTGTGGGAAGCCACTATCAACATTTAAGTTTTTGTTGTATTTCGTGTATATCTGTTGTGTAATTGAAAAGGTCACCAGCCAAATGTGGTTTTTGCTTGGCTTTTCTTTATGGGTATCTTTCGATTTGCTTCTTTGTGATATATAAGTCGGCTAAATCCGAGTTTTGCGTTCTGTTTGAATTTGTTTGATTCATCACTGTATACATATGCAAGTCTGTATTTCAATAGACAAACTTCAACAGTGGAAAGAATATTAGTGTACTCAAGATATTGTGCATCATATAATAGAAGACTGTCTTGTTTAATTTATTTTACCTCCATGGCGAAACGCATGATCTGGTTATGGTTAATACAATTACCAAATATATATACAGGCTCTAGTATAAATTAGAAAAGGTGGTGAGGAGCAGCTTAGTTGTGCATGGCCTCCGGAGCTGTTTCTTTGGTTAATTCCATGATGCTGAAATAGGTTTTGGGCTGGACGTGTTAACAAATGAGGAAAGTATGCATCATATTTTCCTTTTTATTTATTTATTTATTTATTTATTGGTATTTAGTAGTTCAAATTTGAAATCAACAAAAATCTGCTCGATAGAAAATTAAGCACATGATAAGCGCAGCAAATGCTATTTCTTCTGTAGCTAGTTATGTAACTATCACTGCATCTCTAGCATTAGAGCATTCACAGCATATATCCTATAAGTGGTTTCCTTTCATAAGTTTTGGAAAAATTTAAGTCACAAAAAATCATCAACAGCAAACAGGTATTGTACTTTTCCCATACCTTAGGAATGCTACAATGCAATCCAATGCATTGGGTTTCATTGTCATTGTAGCATTCCTAATGATTATTATAATCATAAAAGACATTCTCTCCTTACCTCCATGCAACACTCAACCTCAACAACCGAAGAAACACAAATCCCATCTAAACCTCCAATTTCTTTTTACTAGTCGGCCATCAATCCAAAATCACCAAACAAATTTGCAACTTTCATTGTCAATCGGAATAAATCTCCTTTCAGTTTATGAACCTCTAGAAACAAAATAAAACTCAGCATCTCGCCCCTCCATTCTCAGCCAAACCAAGAAGATGAACCACCCTATGGATAGATCTGCCTCTTCAATCGCTACCCACCTCATGGATGCTGGTGAACACGCCATGGCCGCACTACCACGCCAGATTTGCACAGCACCCAGCCTCCTTTCTCTCTCTCTCTCTCTCTCTCTCTCTCTCTTTCTCTCAGCTCGATCCCTGTCTCACGCTCTCATTCGCTCTTTCATCTCTCTCTCTATCAACAATGCCTGGTTAAGGAATGAAGCGAAAGGGATCGAGAAACAGAAAGGCTTTACTGCATCTTGCTTGACGTGATGTTCAAAGGGGGAAACATAAGGGATAGGGGGCTTGGGTTTTCTGCATGTTGCGTGAGAGAGAGAGAGAGAGAGAGAGAGAGAGAGAGGGAGAGAGAGAAGAAAAGAAATGAATAAAAAAAGAAGAGAAAAATATTAAAAATAATATTTTAATGTTATAGGAAGAAAAGAAATGAATAAAAAAACAAGAGAAAAAAATTAGAAATAATATTTTAATGTTATAGGGAAAGATAAAGTAAAGCTATTGTGGAATGTATTTGTTTAGGGAAACAAAAAGTAATTTAGTTCCCTAAATATGAGAAACTAAATGTATGCTATAATACACTTAGTTGTTGCTCCTGGTTCTTTGCAGTTGGGTTTTCCCTAATCCTTACTGTTGTCTTCCTCATCGACTATGACACCGATCTTGGTCCCCTATTTAGATAGAAGGCATGGCCTAAACCATGGAAATTCTACATCCTATCTATCTCAAATTAAATGGAGATGAGCCGGTTTCTTATTTTATGAGGGGCAAAATTGTTGTTTTTTTTTTTTGTCGACAATTTTGGCCCTCTTAAATAAGGAACGAGAAGGATTTGAAACGGAGAGATCCTTCTCCGTAAATCTATGGGTCCTGCCTTTCTTTTTACTCTTTTTTTCATTTACTCTAGTTAACTCTCCCCCTTGAATTCCATTTTGTCTTGGCATAAAACACGCAATGACCTAGGATACTAAAACATAATTAGTGCAGCAAGTAGGGTATACACTATCAAAATCACGAGTCAAGAAACAAAGAAGCTCACCTAGTAAAGCATCATACGCTGGAAACCAGGCAACATGCCCTAGGGCTATGCAAACATATGCTATTTGTGTTTTAGAAAGAAACCTCTAGTTTAAGGAGAAGAGATTTATTAAAAAAAAATGCTAGATTTATCACACTTTTACAACTTGTTGACACATGTTAGCATTGGATTGGAGTCATACCAATCATTTTTTTTTTTTTTTTTTGAAGTGGTTGGTGTTGCTCTAATCACATGTTGACATGTGTTAGCAAGTCGTAAAAGAGTTATTTGTATATCTAACATTATTGACTTGTAAACTCATGTTCTTCTGAACTAACTCCTCGGCGAGGGCTATATTATGGTAACATGAAAAGTGCTTCAAATAACAAAATGACTAATGATAGAAATCACATTTTTTATAATTAGATCTATTCGTAAAAGAGCTAAGTAGGTTCTAAAATTAGAGCTATTTGTAATGCAAGGATCATAAGTAATGATTTGCATACTAACAGTAATAAATCTACAAAAGATAAACAATTCATCATTCCTTATTACCACGGTATATTTAAAAAAGAAATACTGAATTTACCCAAAAGGTTACATAAATCAAATTTATGTAAATAGTGTATACATAGTCTGATAAAATTAGAACTATTAATTCTAGAATACAAATAAATAAATCCGAAGTTATTAAATTGGAATTTGCATTCCATCTTCAAGCGTAAGAAACATATTCCCTTCTTTTAGTTGTGTGGTCTTTTGAAACCCCTACAATCACATTGCAGACATGATTAGTGTACCTGAATCCATACACCAGGAACCGGTGTGATTAATCAGTAAGCATGTTTTAACTAAAAAGTAGAACACCATATACTTTGGCCAGCTTCTTAACCAGTGCCCTGCTTCACCACAATGGAAACACTTACTTTGGACTTAATTTTGCTGCTTTGTTCCCTACTTTATTCAATCATGTGATAACTTTCTTGCCATGTCATTTAGAACCCTTCTTCTTTTTCCCACCTTTTGGCTCAAAAGAAGGACCTTGAGCCATATGCATACCAGCTGTACGGACCGGTGTCCAAAACTCTAATTGCATTGATTATGCTTTTCTATAATTGTATAATATTGAACATTGGACATATACATTAATGTTTTACATGTACATATATGTTTGAATATTTTCATATTATATATGTGTAAGGTCCCTAAGTTACATTGTATTTGACTATTGTGTGAGTAATGTGATTATCACACATAAGATCATAGTCATAGGCCCTTGTAACTTATAAAAAATTGTTCATAATCGTAAATGGAACTAGGAAATCTATCTAGACTATAACATGTCAACCTCGATAATTTGTATTGATTAGGAGAAGCAAGTAGGGCTTCGGGTTAATATGTTAGTGTAAGAGCAATGTAGTGCCATGCACCAAATGGATTACGTGAGTCATCGTACTTTCAACATTGTCATAAAGAATGATGTATATGCACGACGACTTATAACAGTTACTCTAAGTCCTAAAAAGATAGTAAACTAAGATGTAAAGTGTAGGTCACTTTGATGTATTCATAAGTGAGATCATTCCATGGCCAACATATATGTGCATTGGGTGATTGCATGTAGCATTGTGTGAACACCATCTGCGAGAAAGAATCTAAATGTTTTGACAAGAACAAAGTGATAAGGAATATTTCCTTTGATGTAGATTTAATGGGAATGATTATCATAAAATTCGGGCTTGAGTGAACCAAGGGGATTTACTGAAACTATATTTTTTTGTTCAAGGTGAGATGAAGTCTCACAAGGTACAAATAGGATAATCATATAATTAAACTAGATTATCATGGAAAAGATATAGTGAACAAAGTGACAGTGTATGAATTTTGGTTCAACTATGAAACGATTCCATGGATGGGTAATATCTAATAAATAAGTACACCACGAGGATTATTTCATTAAAACAAAAATACATATTAGAGTGCAGTCAAATTTGTTTAGTGGAATCAATTGTGATTAATAGTGCCGTGTGAAAATCGTCACAGGCCTATTAAATCTAATTGTATTTTTTCCTTTAGGTCACTCTTTGAGTTGAGGAAATTAATTTTGATATTGGTCTCAGTTATGCATTTATTTATTTGGATTGTTTTATTTAATAGGGTTATATACCTCATTAGTGCCTGTGGTAAGGCCTGAAATCAAAAGGCCACCTTGGTTTGAAAAAGTGTCACAGGTGGTACCTGTCATTAAAGAAAAAACCCAGTTGGTACTTCCGTCTAAGTTTCGTCCATAACGGTTGTCCAAGTCACCCTTTTAAAATGGTGACGTGACACCTATACCGGTTGCCACATATTTCAGCAAACTCGGATTACCATCTCACGTGGCCCACGTATCACAGGTGATACTTATGCTTTCAATGGGATGTAGGATGTGATAAATAATAATAAAATACCTCAATTTATTATTATTTTTTTTTTCAAAAGAAAAATAAAATTGAAGAACAAAAAATTGGGGGTGGCCGGGGGTGGCTCAAGCCACCCCTTATAGAACCATAGATTGGTTGAACCACTCCTAAGGACACCCCTATAGCTAAAATGGAGGTGGCGGAAACCATCCCTAGCTGCTAATCTAGGGTGGCTGAACCTACCCCCATGACCCTTAGGGGTGGTTCGGCCACCCTTAAGGGCAAACCCTCAATTGGTTTTTTTTTTTTTTTTTGGTTTTTTCCTTTGTCCTTTTGGGGTTGGCCAAACCACCCCTAAGGGCCATGGGGGTGGCTTGGTGACCCCTACACCAGCCGATCTGGGGTGGCCGAGCCACCCCCAAGGCACTTAGGGGTGGTTTTGGCCAACCCCATTTTGGCCATGGGGGTGGCTGGCCGCCCCATGTTGGCCTTAGGGGTGGTTCGGCCACCCCCTGGGTAGCCATATGGGGTGGCTCGAGCCACCCCTTAGCTAAAGTGAGGTGGATCAAATGGTTGCTTGTGACCGGCACACCATGCTTGAATGGGGGTCAGGTTACGACTTTGCTAGTAGCATGGGCCACTAAAGATTGAACTTGGTCGGGCTGCTAGTATATGACGGTATGAGTACATATCTGGGGCACCGGTGTTGTATTACAGGTCTCTCGGAATAGTGACAACCATGCCGGGAAGGGGTTAATATCTTGGGTAGACCATATAGAATTGAACTAGGACATATGTATATAGGTGTTGTTGCCGGAATAATGCCTTAGTAATTATTCAAAACTAAAATATATCTTTTGAGTGTAATAACGGGGGCAACATCCATAATCTTTGTGAAAATTAACGTTTATGATTCCGTCAATGAAATTGATACTTGAAGCTTATTACATAACTAATCTTGTATGGATTTATTCACTAAGTTCTAGACTAACATAGTGTTCATTCTCCCTCCCTCATCAAACACCCCGGTGTTTGCCATTTAGCAGGTTCCAGTACACGTTTTGGAAATTCGCTAGGATGAAGACCACAAGCGAATGTCTCGTAGTTGCATATGTGTTTTAGTTAGATTATTGTTGGATGCCTCTTGTTCTATGATTGATATTATTGATGTTGAAGTTAAGTTACATTTAGATTCTCAGATTCATGTCTTGTCACTTTTCGCATTATTTTACTCTAATAAGAGGATTAAGGGTAGTTCCGCTGGGCAATTACCAGTTAATTGTCCTTGGAAGCTACCAGTAACTCTCCAAGTTAAGTAATACCATTACCTAATTGTGGGGGCATAACAATATGCATTCTAGATAGGACCGTATAGATATGCTCTGTTCCATTCAAACACATATACATAATGTCACATTTAGCATGAAAACCCTCATAAGCCAATCATAAAACATGTATCATGCATGTCATCTTTTCATATCTTTTCATTACCATTTAATGCAATGAAGGGTAAGGCTTACCCTGACCAAGGACTTTCTCCTTTGTCACTCAACTCTTTTGTTGAGAAGATGGGCCTCATCTCCAACAAGAACTTTCTCTCCTCTTTCATCATTCATTAAACATTGCATCTTATCATTCATATTATCGTTTCCTTCCTAATGGATGGGGCTCATCCCCATCGAGGACTTTCTCATCTGTCACTTAACCTTTTTGTTTAGAAGATGTGGCTCACCACCAACAATGACTTTCTCCACTTTCATCAGCCCTTTGGCCTTTAACCTATTCTTACATTTCTCATTTCATTGTACATTCCCTTCCCCATGTACATTGTAATGATGAGTGTTATAACATGCTTTCTTTTACTTTCATGCTCATAAAATCATAAACATTATATTTTAACTCAAATCATTCATCATATCTTTAACACTTACAAACACGATAAATCTCAAAAACATTAATCAAATCATAAAGTATCATAAATCATGTAACATCTTAACATATTATCGGCTCGAATTTAAATATTCATATTATACTTGAGAAGTTCATTTAAAATTCATTTATTTTATTTAGCAAGGGAAAAACTCACTAAGTTTTCAAAACATTTAAAATATTTAAAAAATAGTTTCATTCTTAGTAAGTATAAATACTCACCATTTCTGCTCGACAATGCTTGTGAAGGATCTCCCAATGCAAGCATTTGCAATGCACACTGCATTCATTGCATTGCAAAAATGCTATTTATACTTGTTAGTATTTTATATTGGCAACATTATGGTTGACAAAAACACTTTATGTAACTGTTGTTTTTAACAGGATTATCGGTTCTATTTAGAGTCTTCAAGTAATATGGACAGTGTCTCATTTCATGCCATGTGTATGGTCACAAGTTTCTAAGAAGAGGTCCATGAAGATTCCATGCAATTTCCAAGTTAGAACAATCGGTTCCTGTGCAACCGTTTGGACAAGCCTTTGAAGGCGTTTGGACGCCCCGCAGTGTCTAGAAGCTTCAGCCTTGAAGACGTCCAGACGTCAGAGCAACACCGTCCGGACACTATGTCAAGCTTCTCCAATTTCTACACGGAGTTGGATTTCAGCAGTCGACACTGTTTGGGAAGTTTCTGTAAGACGTCCGGACGACGTGTCAACACGTCCGGACGCTGTCTAGCATTTTAGAATATTCCAGGCTTCCATTTTGAATGCGGAAAGGAGTTATGACGAAAACCGTCCGGATGTGGACCTTATTATGGAAGCTTTCAACGCTATTTTGGAAAGGCGGTTGCAGTTGACCGTCCGAACGCTTGGTCAAGCCGTCCGGACGACCTCCAGTTTTTTTTATCATAAGTTTCTGCTCAAATATCGGATTGGGATGAAATTGGTGTCATTGGAAAGCTAACAAAAAATGATACAACCTGACCACCTGGATGGCCAAGAGATATGTCCGGACGCGCGCCCAGAGTTCGAATCCTTGTTGGTGTAGGCCTCCTTATTTGAGTTGAAATAGGATTTGTAAAGCCTATATAAAGAGGGCTCTAGGCTTGTGTTTTGGACAAAATTTGACAGTGAATTCCATAATGCTTTTAGAGGGTGTTTAGGGAGAATCGAAGATCCACTAGCTTTCAAGTCGTTGCCGGTGTGTGTTCAGTTGTTCGTGTGAAGTCTATCTTAGGGGTCGGCCCTAGGGTAAAGGAATCCATCAAAAACCCCTTCAGGTGGAAGATCTGGTTGGGAAGCGTTCGTGTTGGGTTACATGTTAGAGTTAAAGGTATGACTACTGCATAGGGTTATGTGAGTATGAGTGTCTTGTAACTAGCTTTGTTTTTGGATAGTGGATTTCCTAGGTTTGGCTGTCCCTGAGTGGTTTTTTCTCTTCATAGAGTTTCCACTTCGTAACAAATATCTTGTCTTATTTAAATTTCACATTTAAGATATTTGTTTGCACACAAACACACGCATTAGGTTTAAATTAGAAGTCAATAAATATTTTCAATTGGTATCAGAGCATGTTACACTTGTGTTTTAGATTTATTTCTTAAGTGTGATCCATAACTTCTTCTAACATAAATCTTCCTGAGTTCTGTGAAGATGATTTTTATGATTTCTCTAAAGATACTCTTTTGATAGGTAAACTCTTTAAGAAATCCAATAAAGAACTCAAAAAGATTAAGCAAAAAAAAGAGTCTTTGATTTTACAATTATCTGAATCACATGTTTTGATTGACTCTTTGAAATATGAGAATACCATGCTTTTTGATACTGTTGATGCACTAGAGAATAAATTAAAAGAATCAGAGGATCTCTTGAAAAAAATTCTCTAGTAATAATTTGAAAAGCATGCTTTGTATTCATATAGATATTTCTAACAAGCCTGATTTAATTGTTAATAATTTAAGTACTTCTACTTCACATGCTTCTGATTCTGAATTAGATTCTATTGATATTAAGCCTGTGATAGAATATACAACTTGTTTAGATAGTTCTTGCTTAACTAATCATGTGATGCCTAACTCTAAGGAATCATGAATACAAGGTAAGTTTATTCCTAAGTGCCATAATTGTGGGAAGATTGGTCATATTAAGCCAAATTGTTATTTGTTGAAATCCCACAGGCCTTGGATTGTGCAGGATGCTATGAAGAAAAGTGAAGTTGAAGATTCTTCCTCATCAAAATATGTCCCTCCGCATAGGAGACATATAAATGGTAAGGGCAATATTGTTTGTAAGAATGCTAACCATATTTCTACAGAGAAAGTCAAGTAGCATTCCAACAAAAGAAGCATGCCCACCTGTCATCATTGCGGCATCACCGGTCACATCCGACCCAAATGTCCACAGCTCCTAGCTCAGAAGAAGAAGGCATAGAGGAAGTTGCCTACTAAGACCACATCAGGTACTCTACCTTTGGCGGGACATTAGGTTTCATGGTATTAGCGGCAACAACAGCTGTCTGTTCCGAAGAACACATCAAGGCATTACAAGAAAAAGCTACAAAAGCCTGATAGCAACCATGCCTATGAAAGGTTATTGAGCTTGTTACAAGGGATGCTGAGGAGAATGGACAGTATGAGCAATACCCGATCACATCTACCATGGGTACACCAGGGTTGGGTCAGAAAGGATGAGACCATTCATCCCTTGAGGGGGAGTGGACTCACCTAGTATAGGTGCAATCTCACCATGCCTAGGATTTTGGTTCCTACATCTTAGTGCATACCAGGTATGTTTGCATTGCATTGATTGTCATATCTTATATATCCTATTTTTTCCTTGCATTCTGTTTAAGGAACCACCTTTTCTATCCCTAGATTTTCTCTTGGTTGCTTTGAGAATTTTCTGTAGGTACATTCTAGGGATGACAGAGAAAGCATGTCACTGCTTTTCTGTCTTGATATAGTCAAACCTCTCTCCCTGAGGTCAGGTTTGCTCTTATCTTACATGCTTGGACTAAATTGTCTTATTCTCTATGTAAGCATGTTTTTGTTGTTTTTCTATTTTATTGTTTTCAACAAAAAAAAAAAAAAAAAGGGGGAGAAGATGCATAATTTTTTTTTTTTTTGAGAATTGCTTTTCAGATATTGTATGTGTTTTTGCCTAATATCTCAGTTCATTGTGCATTAATTGAGCATGCTTATATATGATTGAGAGTTTATGTCTGATATCTGCGAAGTTTTTATGTGCATCTTAATTCTAGATAGCTGTTTTTCTCATGCGATGAAAAATTGTGCACTATCCAAAGCTCCCATAAGGTACTTTTTTTTTTTTTTTTTTTTTTTTTTTTTTCTCTGAGTTTCAGCTTCTGGAAATTCTAATGAGTGAGATTTTTTTTCCTAAGATGGTCAAATTGACCAACTCACTAGTTGAACCCAGAACCCATAAATTCTAGCATTCTTTCTAGGTTGCAGCACTAAGTGATAAAAAACATTCAAAATTGAATAAAAATGGATAAATAAAAAGATCCACTGCTTTTGTGCTATAAATCTATTCTTGAACTTGTCCCTATAGAAACAGTCAATGACCAAATCATTGCGGAAATAGACGGTCACTAAAGGACGAAGTAAAAGAAAAGTGCTGCAGCTTAAGGGGAGTGTATCAGATGAGGGTGGCTAGGCCCTAGTAAAATAAGGTTTGACTTTTGATTGATCTAACATTGATTTTCTCTTATTTAGAAAATCCGGTTGCTTTAAATCATTTCAGTAAACTTCATACCTTATTGAGAAAGCTTTTACACACACACACACACACACACGCATTGCATGAGTTAAGTTTACTATTGAAAAATTTCTATCTCCAGGGAAATTTTTGTGCTTATTGACTCTTAACTCTCAATTATATCTTGGTATATTTTTGAAATGCTAATTGACTGTTTTATTAGTTATTTATACATGCGTGCTCTGAAGCTAATGTTAGGAAATTTTTGTTCTTCATATTTCTCTATGCTTTTCAGCTTCTAGTGTGTAGGGTCCGGACGGACATGTTCTTGCGTCCGGACGAGCTCAGCTCTGTCAATCTCTTATCTGACAGCATGCCGTTTAGACGAGTATGTACTACGTCCGGACAAGAGCTTTTTGCTTTCTCTGCCAAACACACACACACACACACACACACACTACTTTTTGCCTGTTCTATCATGTTGTGTTGTGTGTGTTTTCTCTCGGACTGATCTCGAGATTTTGGCATTCTCTGCATATCTTTTCTCATTCCCAGGTATTTCCTTTGACTTTCCGTATTCTCTTAAAGCCTTGGTTCTTTTTAGAATATTGGAATCTTTAATTGATTATGATTTGAGAGATTGTGCATGAATATCTTTTTCTGTCTTTATACTGGATGGATATTACTAATTTGTATCTTTTGGATTGCCATTTCTACTTTTGTATTTCTTTATGCATCCAATTGATAGCCATCATAATACCACATTCTTTTTGAAACTAACAAAATCTAATATTTCCTTGTGGTGTTATTTTTGGATAGATTTCTGTTTAAATATTTTCAGGAATATGTTGTTCGATGGCTTCTAGCATAGTGTCAAACAGAGGGTTCTTTCGAAAACAGACCAGTGTTGAAATGATATGTTCCAAAGATCTCAAATTTTAGATGAGCTCATTGCCCCTGCTCATACAGAGTCTTCTGTAACCTTTTCCTCTAGATCTGCACCAGCTAGAGATTCAGTGGTGAATCTTCTTTATCATCTTGGAGACCACTTGTCTAGATGATTTCTTTCTGTGAATGATCAGTTTCTGGCTAGAAGACTCAAGTGACTGAAAATTTTCAGTCTATGGTTTCCCGGCTTCAGGAGCAAGAAGCCGAAGTGACTCAAATTCAAGAGATGTGATATCTTGAGGTTTTGATTTTCTCTTATGTTGATTTGAGCTTTTGATGAGACACTTTACTATTATTCTTGTTGTTTTGAATTTTAGTAATTGTGGTTTTTCTCTTATACTCTGTTTACCCTTTGTCCTTTTGAGACAAAAAGGGGGAGTATTTTTTGTTTTGGACCGGGAATGTATTTCCAAACCGGTCAAGTGTTTTTTTGTCCCAGAATGGCCAAAGGAGGAGTTTGTTAGTATTTTATATTGCCAACATTCTGGTTGGCAAAAACACTTTATGTAACGGTTGCTTTTTAACAGGTATCGGTTCTATTCAGAGTCTTCAAGTAATATGAACAGTGTCTCATTTCATGCCATGTTATTGTCACAAGTTTCTAAGAAGAGGTCCATGAAGATTCCATGCAATTTCCAAGTCAGAACAACCGGTTCCTGTGCAACCATCTGGACGAGCCTTTGAAGGCATCTGGACGACGTGGCAACACGTCTGGAGGTTGTCCAGTATTTCAGGATATTTCGGGTTTCCTTTTTGAATGCGGAAAGGAGTTATGGCGAAGGCCGTCGGGACGTGGACCTTGTTATGGAAGCTTTTAGCGCTAGTTTGGAAAGGCGGTTGCAGTTGACCGTTCGGAAGCTCGGTCAAGCCGTCCGGATGACCTCTAGTATTTTGATCATAACTTTCTGCTCAAATATCGGATTGGGATGAAATTGGTGTCATTGGAAAGCTAACAAAAAATGATACAACCATTCGGACGGCCAAGAGAAATAACCAGACGCGCGCCCAGAATCCGAATCCTTGTTGGTGTAGGCCTCATTTTTTGAGTTGAAATAGGATTTGTAAAGCCTATATAAAGAGGGCTCTAGGCTTGTGTTTTGGACAGAATTCGACAGTGAATTCCATAGTGCTTTGAGAGGGTATTTAGGGAGAATCGAAAATCCGCTAGCTCTCAAGCCGTTGCCGGTGTGTGTTCAATTGTTTGTGTGAAGTCTATCTTAGGGGTCGGCCCTAGGGTAAAGGAATCCATCAAAAACCCCTTCAGGTGGAAGATCTGGTTGGGAAACGTTCGTGTTGGGTTACACGTCAGAGTTAAAGGTATGAATACTGCATAGGGTTATGTGAGTACAAGTGTCTTGTAACTAGCTTTGTTTTTGGATAGTGGATTTCCTGGGTTTGGCTGTCCTGGAGTGGTTTTTTCTCTTCATAGAGTTTCCACTTCGTAACAAATATTTTGTCTTATTTAAATTCCGCATTTAAGATATTTGTTTGCACACAAACACACACACACTAGGTTTAAATTAGAAGTCAATAAATATTTTCAATACTCTATTCACATCCATACTTTAACTCTAAAAAATCATAGTGTTCAATTCCTTTTAGCTTCCACTAAACTTCCATAAGAACTCATTAATCAAGAGTTTACTTTTACTACTCATTAACTAATTAAACCAACCCATAGAGAAACATTAGGGTTTACAACTAAAAAAAATTTATTCAATTTTATTTTTTTAATTTGGTCTCCCATAATCAAAATTCTGGCTCTGGCAACTCAGGATACATGTAAACCTAGTATGTCCCAAACACATAAACCTAGTATGTCCCAAACATCACGCGTTCTTGAAGCACGCATATGTCAACACCCTTATCGTGTCCCTTGACACTTTTTATTATTATTAATTCTACCAGTGTATGAACACATGAACATAATTAAAAAAAAAAAAAAAAAATTACTATGTTCACAGTAACTCTTATTCAGAATACTCAAAGATTGTATAATGATAACTCATTCAAACTGTGAATTAACAACAAATCTTAATGCTAAGAAAAGTAGTATAAAGGTGAAGTATGATACCACATGTTAAATATTATGCTATAATACACAACGAAAATGATTCAAAATTCCAGGGTGGCTCATGGCTAGTTGCAGCCTATGGGACATCTGAGTTCACTAGAGGACACTGCCTTTGACCTAATTTGAAGTATAAGAAGAATGGTAGTTCATTAATTACAAAACATAAATTAATGCTCCGTTTGTTTCGCCATGAAATATTTTTTGGAAAATGTTTTCTATCTTTTTTGGTGTTTGGTACGACTGAAAATAATAGTCAAACCGAAATATTTTCGATTTGACCAAAAAAGCTTCCTTAGTTTCGAAAAATGATTTACACTTTTAAATTTGGGAAGAATATAAAAAAGCCCCCTGAACAGCCGATTTTAGAATAGTCTCCTGAATTTACAAGTGTACTAACATGACCTATCAAACTACCAAAGTGTGCAAAAAATGCCAATTTTGTCAAAATATTTCTATAATACCCCTATTCTCTTAAAAATTAAAAAAAAGAAAAAAAAGAAAGAAAAAGGAAAAAAAAAGAAAAAAAAAAAAGAGGATTAATTCAAAATCAATCCATGTGGTTGGCCTAAATTACAAATCATTCACAGCGGAATTTAAAAAAAAAAAATAATAAAAAAAATAAATAAAAATTCAAAGGTCTTCAAGGTAGGAAAAAAATAACAATTTAATCATTGTAGTTAAATTCCATCAAAATACTTGACGGATTTTGTTAGTGTCAACGTCAACACCAATAAAATGATGACATGTGTCACTCTTACTAAAAACAAAATCAATATATTAAAAATATACAATTATAAAACTAAATCACTCTTATTAGTTTGCCATGTTAGCATCAATAAAATGATGACATGTATCGGTGTTAATAATATATATAAAATATATATAAAAAAAAAAAAGTAAAAAGTTATAGAAATTAAAAACTTAAAAAATTAAAAAAAAAATTTTGAAAAGAAGAAGAAGAAGAAAAAAACAAAAAACAAGAAGAAAGGGGTGGCTCGGCAGCCACCCGAGGTCAGGGGTGGCCTTTGAGCCACCCCCAATGGTTGCTTTAGGGTGGCTCGAAGGCCATCCCAAAGGAAGTCGGGGTGACCCACAGCTGCCTCCATGGACCTACAGTGGTGCACGCCACCCCGACTTCCTCTGGGGTGGCTTGAAGGCCACCCTAGATCCACCATTGGGGGTGGCTCGAAGGCCACCCCCAGCCACCTCTGGGGGGTGGCCGCCCCTTTTCTTTAACTTTTTAGTTTTATATTAATAGTTTTTAAAATTTTCTTAATTTATTTATTTTTTAAATATATATATTATTTTAGTTTTTAAGAAAATAAGAGTATTATAGGAATATTTCGGTAAAAGGGGCATTTTTGGCATACTTTGATAGTTTGATAAGTCACGTTAGTACACTTGAAAATTCAAGGGGCTATTCTAAAATTGGCTACTAGTTTAGGTTTTTTTTTTTTTTTTGAAATATATTTTTCCCTTTAAATTACGTAAATCATTTTTCGAATTTGAGTTTCTCATTCTCAAACTATTGGACAATCGTTGGACCACCACCAAGACAGACCCGGGCCACCGTTGGGTCACCACCACACACCATTAGGGATGTAAATGAGTCGTTCCGAGCTGAGGTTTTGCATTCTCGGATCGGCTCGTTTTACTGGGCCTCTAAACAAGCTGATCCTGAACTCGACTCGTTGGAGACATATACTAACTCGGGATCGAGCTCGAGACTTCTAAGTATGCAATTTCGAGTAGAGCCGGGTACTAGAATCGCTCGAATCAAATCGAGCTTGGGACACATTCATTATTTGTTGGATGTTTGATCCGAGTCTGAGCTCGAGTCTCGACCCAATTAGGGCTCATTTAGTGTGAAAATGGTCATCAATTCAAAAGTTACAAAACTGAAGGAAAAAAAAAAAAAAAAAAAAAAACAGAACTTGTTAAGTTGTTAACCACAGAACAAACTACATTACATATTTACATACATGAAAAATATGACTCAAGTGAAATAATGATACAATTGAGTTGCCACTGCCAAATGCCACAGACCCACACCACACTCAGTCAAAAAAAATTGTTAGGTATTTTTACTCCCTTACATATTTAATCAAATTTTTTAACCTTGATAAACATGTCAGGGGAGATTTATCACTTAAAATTTATCTAGACATATCAATTAAAATTAAGAGTTAAGAGTTTTAAAACATACCTCATAGCTCATACGTTACATTAGCATGGTCCTTTTAGGAACTTTTCTAAAACCAGATTAGTGAACAATTCTAGAGATGGGGAGAATGAATTTAACTTGATCCAATACATGCATAATCGGCTAAAATAGAAATTACAAAGTTCAATAGGCTGTATGCTAAAGTTTTAAATTCACAAAACATGTCAACTAAAACTTCTCCAATACCCGGCCATCAACATTCAAAAATAACAGTATGGTCAACCAAGAACAGTAAGGTCACTTGGTTATTTTCTACTTTATGGTAACAAAGTAAGAAGCAGTAGCAACAATAGCGATTGTAATGTTAGGAAGTAGAAACAATCAGATAAACTTCAAATCATAAGAGCTAAATTCTAAAGTTGATTATAATCAACTAAAACATTATCCAATTTATCCCAAATCCCAATAGATACTCCAATTTTCAAAACTGATTCCAAATTTCCAATCATCTAAAACTTCACCCATCAACATTCAACAAGAACAGTATGGTCAACCACAAACAGACAACAAGAACAGTATGGCCAGTATGGTCAACCACATATTCACAATGAAAACACTCACTTTCACAGACTCACATTGTCAAACACAACTAAAACATTATCCAGTTTCTGGTAAGTGGTAACAATTAAGTAAGAAGCAGTAGCAAAATCAAGGGAACCAACAAGAACAATTAATAGAAATTAAATGTTAATCAGGTAAGAGCCAACCTTTGATAAACATGTCAAGGGAGGATAAAATAACAAAGAAATTTTATTAAAAAAAGAAACTTAAAATATATTAGGGAACAAGGTATATTACCTCAACAGAGCTTAAACAGATTGTCCAACAGTCCAGGTTTCCAACAAAAAGGGTGATGCATCAGTTCAAAATACATTAGTGACATTCAAATTACATACTTCTCAAAAAAAAAAAAAAAAAAAAAAAAAACCATATAAAGTTAATAAAGACTGAATATCTGAATCACATTCACAGAAATGTTGTCGGCAATTCAACTTCAACCAGTTTCTAGAAAATAAGCATAAAGTTAAAAAAAAAAAAAAAGAGTTTATACCCAAACAAGAATTATTGAATCACTAAACACATGTAAATTATGTGATAAAAATGCCACTTACAGCTAATGTATATTTTTTTCTTGATTCCATGTATTGCTCTCACCCAATCGGAGCCACATAATAACATTTGAACGGTGTCAGTTGATAAGGATGCTCAGTGTGGATCAATGACTCTACCACTTGCACTAAATGAAGATTCAGAAGCGACTATGGTGTTGGGTACAGCTAGAATATCCTTCGCCATCTTAGACAAGATGCGGTACTTCAAGGCGTTGAATTTCCACCAAGCCAAAGCCTCAAATCCTGTATCAATATATTCTCCATTTTTATCCTTCTCGCATATGTAGACATCCTCTTCAAGATAAACATCCAAATCAGATTTAAGGGCCGAATGATGTCAGTACTTCTAATGTGATCTTGATACCTTGATCGACCCGTGGAATCTTTGGGAACAAAATGTGGGGTAGAAACAGTTGAAATAGTTGCTGCATTCTCATTAGCACTTTGTTTCAAAATAGAAGAATTATGAGTGGTGACATACACTTTATACAACTCATGCAAAATGGACAACACGTTCTCTATGTGCATAGAAGATTCAGGTTCAAGGTAAATAAAAGAAAAACAAAAATTGATCACCTTCATCTTGTACCTCGGATCCAAGACAACAGCTATGGACATCAACAAATTGCATTCACCCCAATGCTTATCAAATTTTAGAGCCATTTTACTTGCCATTGATCTTAAGTATTCATTTCTATCCACACACTTCAAATTCAAATTTTTTTCATTCTCCATACCTCAGGTAGAAACAAATTTGAGGTAAAGTAATCACTTCTGGATACCATGTTCATGACTTCATTGAAAACTACCAGAATCTAATTCACATTCTCAACCTTGTCCCATTGTTCAGAACTCACAACCCACTGAAATGCCTGATCAACTTGATGATACCTTGGGAACACTTCTCTGAACCCTATTGTATTGGTCAGCATCAAGTTGGTGCTATTCCAGCATGTGGGGACATCTAAAATTACTTTCTTTGTTGGCAAATGCATTTGTTTTGCTATATCACTAAATTCCTTCAACTAACCCTCTGAAGCAACCACGTACTTTATACCCTGCCGCACATAATCAATAATTTCCCCAATTTCAGTAATCCCTGCTTGCACCAACAAATTTGTAACATGCGCACAACATTACACATGGAATAACCGACCCTCAACAAGCAATGTATTCCTTAACTCAAAAACATCTTTAATGATTCTAATAGCAGAATCATTTGCTTTTGCATTATCCACTATTATTGTAAACACCTTATCCTCAATGCCCCAGTCTATGAAACATTTTTGTAGGGCATCAGCAATAACAACACCGCCATACGGAGGAGGTACGTTAAAAAAGTTCAAAATTTGCTTTTGAAGGAACGAATCTGAGTCTACAAAATGGCAAATAACCACCATATATGACACCCTCTATGAAGATGTCCACATATCAGTGATTATGTTTACCTTGTCAAACCTACTAAGCATTATTTTCATCTTCTTCTTTTCATTAAGGTATGTAGCCATGCAGTCATTTTTCAAAGTTGCACGAATAATCTTTTTCCAGTGGGGCGTGCATGCCCTCATAAACTTGTTAGAAAGTTCAAGTTCCATCATATTGAAAGGGTATTCGTGGAAGAACACCATGTTGGCAGCAAGTTCCCTAACCTTCTTCCCATTATACAAAAAATTTGACAAACTACCCACCCCACCTTTCTCACTAGAATCAAAGGTCAGAGCCTTTTGTTTCTTGTTGTTGTTAGACTCCACATATTTGACACAAGCACCCAAATGCCTACCAAGTGTTGAGGTAGAACTTGATTTGGAAACAACAAACAACCTTTTACACCAATTTACTGTGATTTTTTAACACCACCAACTTCAATTTATGAAAAGTCATCCTAAACTTTAGAAGTCTTTTGCCTTTGCTTCTTTTCATATGCCCTATTACCACTACTATCATCACCAGGAGTAAGAGTACTACCCAAAGTTAGAGGATCAGCAATAGCAGGAGAAGTACCCAAAGTTGGGGGATTTGAAGGAGGAGTATCCATAGTTAGAGGTAGATTTGGTGTATTTCCACTACCACTAACTCTAATGGAAAGGGGAAGAGTAATTGTATCATCACCTAAGTCAACTTCATTGACTTCCATAGGTTGACTTCTGTTCTCCATAACTATTATAAGTTTTAAATTATATTAAACTTTTAACTTACTAACAAAACTAGGGTTGTTAACTAAGAGTAATTCTAAATGTCATACTCATGTCCCTCTTGTGTCCCTTTAAAAATGATGTGGCTTTTAAAATTACAATTTGATCAATCACAAGCCCAATGGTGATTTTAAAAGTCACCTCATTTTTAGAGGGACACAAGAAGGACATGGGTACGACATTTAGAATTACTTGTTAACTAAAGATCATGTCAGATTTCAAGGTTGTTAACTACCAAAGACTAGATTATATTATAGGATTATTAGGGTTTAGGGTTTTAGAGTTTTAGGGATTAGGGATTGGGGATTGAGGGATTTAGAATTCTAGGGATTTAGGGTTTTAGAGTTTTAGGGATTAGGGTTTTAGAGTTTTAGGGATTTAAGGATTTAGGGTTTTAGAGTTTTAAAGATTAGGGATTTAGGGTTTTAGAGTTTTAAGGATTAGGGAAATGTTAACCGACAAAGAGTATGACAAATTATGGAATGTTAACCAACAAAGAGCATGGTAGATAGTCTAGGGTTGTTAACTAACCCACATTTAATACGGTAGATTATGTTTTGTAACTTTTGTTAACTAAAAGATAAAATGATAGATTATGCAATGTTAGATAACAAAGAAAATAGCAGATTATGTTTTGTTAACTAAAATATAAAATGGCAAATTATGGAATGTTAGATAACAAAGAACATGATAGATTATGGAATATTGGATAACTAAAAAACATGGCAGATTATGGAATGATAGATAACAAAGAACATGGGACATGGCAAGTTCTAGGGCTATTAACTAACCTCAAACAACATGGCAGATTATGTTTTGTTAACTAAAAAACAAAATGGCAGATCATAGAATGTTAACTATCAAAGAGCATTGCAGATTCTAGGGTTATTAACTGATGAGTGTCAAATATTGTATATTTGGACCCCTTAATTCACATTTGTTAAACCTTTAGCTTTGTTATTTTTGAATGTTTTTGGTTAGTTTTTTGTATTTTGGTATTTTGCAGATCATGAAGAGAAAACGGTACTTTTAAAGTGAAAAATGCAAAGTTTGGAAGCCAAAATCGGATTGGATTAAATTTCAAGTTTTGCACAAGTTATAGTATTTTAACCATAACTTTCAGTTCAAGTATCAGATTAAAGTGAAATTAGCGGCGTTGGAAAGCTAATTCAAAATTCTACAAATTATTGTGATTATAATTTTCCCAATTCGAATGTCTGCTAAGTCATAAGTGCCCCGAAATATAAGAACGCAAATTTCTTTGTTCCTGACGGCTGCAGACACTCCAAACCCTAGCATTCTTTTCTCTTATTAGGGTTTTTGAGGGGTAGAGGTGCTATTTTGAAAATATGGCCCTAAACTATGGTGTTCTTTTCTCCTATTAGGTTTTAGAGGGGTAGAGGTGCCATTTTGTAAAAGTTAAGTTTAATCTAATCTTTTGCTATAAATACCCACTGCTAGGCACCACTTAGGACACATCCCAACATTGTACATAGCAGCAGCTGGGTTCTTTGGCTTCTATTCTTTGTAAGTTTTTATTTTTATTTTTATGTTCTTAATAAAATTTAGTTTTTTCTTTTTAGTGATGAGTAACTAATTTTTCAACTAAGGTTGAGGATGAAACCTCACCTTTGATAATATTTTCATTCTTGTTATTTTATCTTATGCAACTCCGATCTTTATCAAATTATTGTTCAAGTCTAATATTCAATTAATTGATGTATGTCTTTTGATTGAATGATTATTTTTGAATAAGTTGGATATTCAATGTGTTTCAACCAATGGATACATCGGGTGATTTGGTTGAAAGAGGATATCCATTGTGATTTGTTTGTCAAAACGGATGCATTGAATGATTTGATTTCAATTGGGTATTCGTTGTAGTTGTTATTAAGTTGGATTCATTGAATGATTTAATATAATTTTTACAAAACCTTGAACAATGAATATGTCTTAATTGTTTATCGGGTGTATGAATAAAATACAAAAATGAGTTTTTTGATATGGTGAGGTGGATTCTAAAACCTTAGTGTTTTTTGTTATTGATTATTTTTAATTTCGTTTTTATTTAGTTTATTATTTTACATTATAAAATCTCAAATTTCGGAACTAGGTTAAGATAAAAATAGTTTATATAGAAATTAATTTTTGCAACGCAATTCCCTGTGGATTCGACCTCACACTTGCACATACACTATATTGCAAACAATTCGTGCGCTTGCGAGTATTAAAATTTGCACATCATTAACTAATCTCAAACAACATGGCAGATTATATAATGCTAACTGTTGTGAGTTTTAAAGAGTACTCGCAAGCGCACGAATCGTTTGCAATATAGTGTGTGCAAGTGCGAGGTCGAATCCACAGGGAAATGGTTAAAAATCAGTGTCTCGTTTAATCAACCTCATTTTAACCTAGTTCCAAAGGTTTGAGGGTTGAACAAGAACAAAAGCACTTAGCAAAGAGATGAAGTGAAATATGCAAATAAAAAGGAACTAAGGCTAAGGAATCTACCAAACCAAATCCAACAACTCACACTCCCGGTTTCCACTTGAACACCCAAAGAACATTAAGCTTTGGATGTCATTCAAATTTCTTAACCACAAACTCTAGAACCATTAAATGAATCCAACTCAAAGATAAATCACAAAGAGTACCCATTTGAAATCAAATCATCCAATGTATCCATTTAATGAACAAATCACAATGGATATCATCATTCAAACCGATAAAACAATGTATCCATTGGTTGAAACACATTAAATGTCATATATCTACCACCAACCACATTCATTGCAAAAGATAAAGCATTAAATGAATGGAACTTGAACAACAAATATAATATAGAATTAAATGTGCAAGTAGTATAACAAGAGTGTGAGTGTCATCAATGGAAAGGTTTCATCCTCAACCTTAGTTGAGGTTACTAGCCTTCCATGACTAAGAACACCACAAGAAAATGAAGAGCAAACATGGAAATAAAAGAAAAGCTTTACAAAGAGAAAGTGTCTAAGAACAAAAGCTACTGGAATACACTATGATATGAACGAAACTAAACCTATCAACTGCTCTCTGAACTCTCCCAACAAGGAGGCATGGCTATGGCTTTATAGAAGGAATTAGGGCTAGAAACCCATGTAAAATGACTCCTCTAACCCCTTCTAGGGTTCCTCTCTCGCTAGAGACAACCAAGGTCACGAAACTAGCGTGTTCTGCTGTGAAAATCAGAGGGAGAACTGCTTTTTGTCATGGAGACGCTCCTGATTGGGTGTTCTGGCGCGCTTCTGCAAAAGTAAGTTCTGGGAAATTTCGATCGATCGACTTCGGGCAAAATTTTGATTGATCGACTTTTCAGGACTTCCGAATTTCCAAGTATTTCCGCATGAAATTTTGTCATTCCTCTCTTATTAACCTATAAAACACAAGAACACAAAAACTAACAAAAACATCAGAAAATAGCAAGGCTAAAGGTCTAACTTATGTAAATCAAGGGGTCCAAATATACAATATTTGGTACTCATCACTAACTAACATAGAGCATGCTGGATTATGGAATGTTAACTCACAAAGACAATGGTAGATTATGGAATGTTCACTAACAAAGACCATGGAAGCTTATATTTAAAGAACACAATAACCCAAAGAAAGCATAATATATTACAGATTTTAAAAAGACCTTTGACTCGATTGTTCTAATAGGGTTTGGATCTGCAGTCAATGAGGTTAATCTAGTGTCTCTGACTCTCTGTCATCACTTGAAATGTGAAAAAAATCTATAAATTAGATCTAAGTAAAATCAAAAAAATTTAAAAAACAACAAAAGAAATTAAATCATCCCATCTTGAGAGTTGAGACCGAAGTTACATACCTAAGTTGTATATAGTGAAAAATTGAAATGACTTCTAAAAGTAAAGTGTGTGCAACAAGTGTCAACAAAAATTAAAGCACAGCGGAAAGTAAATGACATAGAGATTTTTGTTGACGAAGTGGAAAATCAGTTAAGAGAAAAACCACTCCGGGGCAGCCAACCCCAGGAATTCCACTATTCAGAAGACAAAGCTAGATACAAGACAGTAACACTCACATGTACCGATGCAGTGGTCGTACCTTGATCTCTGACGTGTAACCCAACACGAACGCTTCCCAACCAGGTTCACCTACCTGAAGGGGTCTTCAATGGAACTCCTTACCTTAGAGCCAACCTCTAAGATAAACTTCGTTTTACAGCACAGCACACTTGAAAAACGGCTTCAAAGGAGATATCATGTCTCTGAGCTCTAATGGAATTCACACCGAATTCTTGCAGCTCTAAGTGCCCAGGGGCCCTTATTTATAGGCTGGGGGTCAGAATGGGCGTCAGGCAAAATATGCCTGGGGGCCGTCCGGACGGTGAACCATGGCCGTTCGGACGGACAATTATGTGACAGGATTTTCCAAAATTTTCGCGGACAAATCTTTCCTGTATAAGAACATCGTCCGGACGGGATGGCTCGATCGTCCGGACGGACGCACGTCCGCTGCAAGTAATTTCCATAACAGTCTTCGCGCGTCCGGACCATGGGGCAGGAGCGTCCGGACGGCTAAACTTCAACACGCAATTTCCATATTTGATGCGCGTGCGTCCGAACCATGAGGGGGAGACGTCCGGACGGTTGAAGTCGAATCGGCAGTTACCATATACGATGCACCAGCGTCCGGACCACAGCTGTCAGATGTCCGGACGGTTCATTTTGAACTACGATTCTTGCCTTACGGAGATACACGTCTGGACGGGATACCACATCCGTCCGGACGGTTGATTGATCTTCCCTTTCTCGAACTTGGAAAGAATTAGTGAACCGTTCGAGAACTGATAGGCGTCTGGACGTGCTGCTTAAACGTCCGGACAGAGCAAGCTGGCACAGAAGCTTCTCGATACGATGTAGGTGTCCGGACGGAAGAAACACGTCGTCCGGACAGATGATGCTTGTCTGTCTGATGTCCGGACGGAATGACACGTCGTCCGGACGGATGGAACAGTAGACAGATGGGCGTCTGGACGGGATGACATATCATCCGGACGGCTGACAGGTAACTTGAAATTCTTCTGACTTGCAGACAGAATCTTCTAACATCACTCTGAAAGTGGAATCCCTATTAACCGCACATAAGTGATTTTGTCCAAACACAGAATAAGGCCAAAATACTAACAAACTCCCCCTTTGGCCATTCTCGGACAAAATCACTTGACCGGTTTGGAAATACATTCCCGGTTCAAAATAAAAATTACTCCCCCTTTTTGTCACAAAGGGACAAAGGGTAAACAGAGTAATAAAATAACCAACTAAAAAAAAATACTCCCCCTAACGGTATCTGAAGGACCTGAGAAACAGAGTAATATCAATCCAAGAGTTATAATAAACAACAAATTGTCTCAAAATAACAAAAAAACATTAAAAATGTCAACAAAGAAACACGAGGGAATCAAACATCCTCTGCCAAAGGTGTAGCTCTGGGAGTCCGACGTGCAGCCTTTGGTGCAGCAGCCTCATCATCACTGCTCTCTGGATGATGGACTTGGAGACACTCCTGAAGGTCCAAGTGGGTCTGCTCCACCCTCTTACTGATGGACCGCATTTCCAGCTGCATGGAGGACACAGACTGCTGCATGGAGGACATCGACACCTGCATATTACTTATCCCCCCCCGAAGAGCAGCAAGAGCCTCCATAATCTGAGAAACATTGACCTCTGGTTCAGAAGGAGAGACAGTGTGAGAGGATGAAGGTACGTCCGGAAAAGCAACATGCATCGAAGCAGGCATATCCTCATTAGAATCCTCTCTCCGCAGTTGCGCATTTGACTTTAGCAAAGTCTGTTTGCTGAGGGGCTGTTTCATCTTCATCCTAGGCTCTCCATCTACATTGATACCGGACTGCAGGATGATCTGAGTAAGGAGGCAGCCAAAAGGAAGACCGGCAGTGCCCTCATCACGAGCCTCGAGCATGTCTCCCAGAATATTCTTGCAGAGACAGAAAGGAAAGCGAAAGTGAACAGCATAAACAAAATAGGCCTTCTTCAATATCAAATTACTGCGCCTGGTAACTGGCCACAGATTGTACAGAATAATTTTGGCCAACGTACGATGAGCTGGACCTAGAGCACCAATCTTGATGGGGGTCTAATGCCCCTCACCCTATGGAACAGCATGGAAAAACTCTCGGAGCTCATTCATAGAAGGAGGAAGCACCACCTCATTGAATGGACTGGCAGGTAGATCGAGAACAGGTACCCCGATAAACTGGCTGATGATTTGGGGATCAACAGTGATTATGTGTCCGTCAACAGTGGACTGCAGTATTGTCCCACGCTCATAATCCTGAGCAACCTCCAAGTTTGCATAAAAAAGTCGGACCAGCCTGGTGAGGACGACGCAGGCACAGGTATAGAGGTAGGCCCACTGATAATACTAGATAGTCTCATCGATACTATTCAGCGGAGGCACCATGATATCTACATGGACCACGTTCCGTTCAGTAATGACAGTCTGGTCCATAATCTTTGCTTGTATTTCATTTTGCTCTGCTTCTGTCCTCTGATGGACCCGGCGCTGGGAACTGATGGCAGACATGATTCTGCAAAAAGAAAACCAACAAGAATATTCCAAAAAAAATAATCCCCAAAAATATCTTGTTAGGTTAGCAAAAATTTTGGACAGAATAACAGCAGAAAAAGGACTATTAAAAAAAAGCAGAAATTATCATAGTCCTAAATAATCCCAACATGGTATAAGCATCTCAAACTCTCAATAACACTCATAATCAAATATTGAAATTCTAACAGTGTAAGAACTGAAAAGAATAGGACAAGAAAAATACCTGAAGAGTGATTGAGAATGCAAAGAGACACAAAGGGATGATATTACTCCAAAAACACCAAAGAAAATTACTTACAAAAAGCCAAAAGGTGGATTTGGTGGGGTATGAGGGAGAAAATGGCCGATTCTGGGCAATTTATAGCCCCTATGGGTGACCCGTCCGGACGGAGTTTTCAAGACGTCCGGACTCGTGGGCCTCAGGAACGTGCGTAACGGTCATGCTCATCCGGGCAAAATAAATTACCCGTCCGAACGATGGTGACAGTGCACGTGAGTCCGGACGTACAACAAGACTTGTCCGGACGACGAGGCACTGCACATGTCCGGACTTCCAGAGAATACTGTCTGGACTACTATGCTACACCCGTCCGGACTACAAGGAATATTGTTTGGACGCTCCACACTGAAACACCAGAAAAACTGAGAAGAATTTACAGAGATCAAATTTTCTCAAGTCAGTGTCAGAATACGCATACATAATCAACTGATAACACAATCAGAACGCATCTCAAAAATAAACAAAGATATAAAAGGAAGTTGAGATTTCAATTAGCACAAATAATTTTTCCTGATCATATAAAAATCAAATAGGCAACTCAACTCAAGCAATGCGTGTGTGTGTGGAGACTCTTTTCCCACCAGGTAAGACTTTCCAAGACATGACAAATAGCAACTAGATTTTCTAGACGTGAGAGAAAATCAAAGACAGATTAGCCAAAAGTCAAACCTTATAACTTGCTAGGGCCTAGACAACCTCATCTGATACACTCCCCCTAAGATACATCACATAGTTTGTTTTACTTGTACCATATAGGACAAGTTAAAAATTTTACTTGCTCATAGAGGGCAAGGTGAATTTAAGCACATAAGCAGTGATTAAACAGATTTAAAGCACAAAATGTTTTATGAAATACTGCTCGAATCTTATAGAATTGCAAACTGTAGGGAGTGCCAGAGTTTATAGATGCTAGGTTCAACTAGCCTATGGTCAATTTGGCCATCTTATCAAGGACTTCTTCTCTTATCCAAAATTTCCAAAAGCAAAGAGTCAGAGAAGGAAAGATGTACCTTTAGGGGGGGCCCGGGATAGTGCACTTTTTCATCGCATGAGGAAAGAAGCTATCCTACTTTTGCATTAACAGGAAAAACACTTGGCCAATATTGTCAAAACTCTCAATTATATCTAAGCATGTTTAATCAATGCACAACGAATTGAGATATCAGGTAAGAATACATGCAATATCTAATAAGCCAAGAGAAAAAAAATCCTGCAAATTCTCCCCAATTTTTTTTTTTTTTTTTTATTATTAAAAAAAACAAAAACAACAAGCAATATGGAAAAGACATCATATGCTAAGGCACGATCAAACCTGTGTACGCTCAATGATGCCATTACAGAAAAACAGTCGCTCGACCTGCTTTTTCTGTCTTCCACAAAAATACCTGCAAAGTTTTCTCCAGAAAACACAAGGGGGCAAACATAACTTGTTCCTAGATTGCATATAATATAACAAATACAATGAACACCTGAACCTACTAGGTGCGTCGGTTCCCCCTCCTGGGGTAACTGTCCTTCTCAGCCCAAGTCTGCCTTCCAGTGGGTGGTTGCTGACAAGACTGCATCATCCACTCCATCATGTTTTGTATCCAAACAGGAGGCTCACCGGTGTATTGCTCTTGAGGCCTTCTCAATTGACTGGGTTTGCTCTTGTAAGTGCCACTTTGATTGGCTGGTACAAACCGCTGTTGAGGCCGCTGACGCTGAGGAGCATGAAACCAAGGGGCTTGGATCTGATGTCTTGGTGCTTGTCCCCATGGTGCTTGATAGGATGCCTGATGCCAAGGAGTCTGATGTTGAGCTGCAGGTACAATGTCATACTGAGCTTGTCTAGGCACTTCTTTCTTGGCTTTGGCCTTTTGTGCTTTCAAGAGGGAGCACTGAGGCCGTATATGCCCACTGAGACCGCAGTGATGGCAAATAGGAGGTCTTCTGATGGAATGAGGCTGCTGAGTGCCTGGAACATCAACATTGACCTTTTCCTTCTGTTTTTCTTCAATAACTGGAGGAAGCTCTGGGACTGTAGGAGGCACAAACACAGTCTTTGAGGAAAAAGGAATATCAGAAGAGGAAGCTATATACCCGAGACCAGTCTTGTCATGTGGGCTCTTTTGGATGGACAGTATACGAGTCAACTTCTCATCAGTGACTCTCTCTAGCTAGAGCTGTGTCTCAAGTAGCTTTTCCTCGAGCTCCTGTATCTTGAGCAGCAATGAGCTCTTCTCAGTATGCAGACTGTTCAGATCATTAACTTGCTACTTTCAGCCTTCCCTCAGCTTCTCAAACTCTTTGTAGAGAGTTTTGTATGCTTCCTTGAGCTCTACCTCATTCTCACTATGCTCCGAATAATATGAGTCTTCTTCTTCAATATAAGGGGCCACAAAAGCCAGAAATTTGTTAGACTCTAGAGCATCTTCTTCGGACTCATCACTGAGAGTCACATTGTAAGCCTTCCCCTTGCCCTTCTTGAGATTCCCGCAATCGGCCCGGATATGCCCATAGCCTGAGCATTCAAAACATCGGGGTCCTCTGGGATCTTTCTTCTCATCATCCTCTGGTTCAGCTTCTTTGAGAGGTTTCTTAGCTTTTTCAGAAAACTTCTTCTTGAACCGATCATCTTTCATTAGTCTTTTGAAATTTTTGGCTAGCATCGCCACAGCCTTTTCTTCATCCTCAGATTATTCTTTAGAGGAGGCTTCTACCTTCTTCTCGGAAGCCTTAAGAGCAATGGTCTTTAATTTCTTGACCGGGGGCGGAGACAGCTCATATGTTTGAAGAGATCCAACCAGCTCTTCAATCTTCATCTCTTCAAGATCCTTGCTTTCCTCAATAGTTGTTACCTTGTTCCTGAAACTCTAGGGCAAAGATCTGAGAATTTTTCGGATGAGTTTTACATCTGAGATAGGTTTCCCAAGACTCACCACGGAGTTCTTCAGGTCACTTATTTTGGAGTAAAACTCTCCAAATGTCTCTTCCTCTAACATCTTAATTTCTTCAAATTTTGAAATCAACATCTGAAGTTTGGCAGATTTTACAAGTTTTGTGCCTTCATATGTTGTTTCCAAAATTTGCCATGCTGCTTTGGCTGATTCGCAATTTGAAATTTTGGCGAATTCAGATGGAGAAAGTACTTGGCATAGAGCATGGAAGGCTTTGTCATTTGAAAGACGAGCATTCTTTTGATGGACTAGTTCCGGTGTTGTATCCTCTGGTTTAGTCCAACCAATCTCAACAATACCCCAACAGTCAATAGATTTCAAAAAGAAACGCATACGTGCCTTCCAATAGCCATAGTTCGAACCATCAAAGGCAGGAACATAATTAAGTCAAATATAAAAACACTCAAGAAATTAATCTTCTCAGAGTGTACCAAGCTCTGATACCAATTGAAAAATTGAAATGACTTCTAAAAGTAAAGTGTGTGCAACAAGTGTCAACAAAAATTAAAGCACAGCGGAAAGTAAATGACACAGAGATTTTTGTTGACGAAGTGGAAACTCAGTTAAGAGAAAAACCACTCCAGGGAAGCCAAACCCAGGAATTCCACTATTCAGAAGACAAAGCTAGATACAAGACAGTAACACTCACATGTATCGATGTAGTGGTCGTACCTTGATCTCTGACGTGTAACCCAACACGAACGCTTCCCAACCAGGTTCACCTACCTGAAGGGGTCTTCAATGGAACTCCTTACTTTAGAGCCAACCTCTAAGATAGACTTCGTTTTACAGCACAACACACTTGAAAAACGGCTTCAGAGGAGATATCACGTCTCTGAGCTCTAATGGAATTCACATCGAATTCTTGCAGCTCTAAGTGCCCAGGGGCCCCTATTTATAGGCTGGGGGTCAGAATGGACGTCAGGCAAAATATGCCTGGGGGCCGTCAGGACGGTGAACCATGGCCGTCCGGATGGACAACTGTGCGACAGGATTTTCCAAAATTTTCGAGGACAAATCTTTCCTGTATAAGAACATTGTTCGGACGGGATGGCTCGATCGTTCGATCGTCCGGACGGACGCACGTCCGCTGCAAGTAATTTCCATAACAGGCTTCGTGCATCTGGACCATGGGGCGGGAGCATCCGGATGGCTAAACTTCAACACGCAATTTCCATATCTGATGCGCGTGCGTCCGGACCATGAGGGGGAGACGTCCGGACGGTTGAAGTCGAATCGGCAGTTACCATATACGATGCACCAGTGTCCGGACCACAGCTGTCAGATGTCCGGACGGTTCATTTTGAACTGCGATTCTTGCCTTACGGAGATACACGTCCGGACGGGATACCACATCGTCCAGACGGTTGATTGATCTTCCCTTTCTTGAACTTGGAAAGAATCAGTGAACCGTTCGAGAACTGATAGGCCTCCGGACGTGCTGCTTAAACGTTCGGACGAAGCAAGCTGGCACAGAAGCTTCTCGATACGATGTAGGTGTCCGGATGGAAGAAACACGTTGTCCGGATAGATGATGCTTGTCTGTCTGATGTTCGGACGGAATGACACGTCGTCCAGACGGATGGAATAGTAGACAGATGGGCGTCCGGACGGGATGACACATTGTCCGGACGACTGACAGGGAACTTGAAATTCTTTTGACTTGCAGACAGAATCTTCTAACATCACTCTGAAATTGGAATCCCTATTAACTGCACATAAGTGATTTTGTCCAAACATAGAATAAGGCCAAAATACTAACATATAGTATGCTTGTAGTTGTAATCAGCTTCAAGTATCCAAACCCTTCAAAGTTCAGAATATTTTCTCTCTCAACCGCAAAACCGTGAGCAAGGGCTTGTATGATCTATCATATGAGAGGATTAGAGAAAGAAAGAACAACCAAAATAAAACACTCAAAGGCCAGTACTCGAGTAGCACATCCATCAGATCAATAGATATGTTTCCCTATGCCATTGGTATGGGCTACGTCGACGCGTAGGAGTTAGGACTTAGGACGGTAGGAGATCACAAAATTAGGGATTCTGGCTGCGAGATGTGAGGCTTGTGAGCCTTTGGTGGGATCAGGATGGGATGGGATGGTAGATGGATCACTACCTTGTACCTTTTTCTAGTTTGAACTCGACGAGATTGAAGAAAAAAAAAATTCCCAAGAATGAAACGGAAGACTGGAACGACATATTTTCCATTGGATTTTCTCCTTGATCATTCATCAACAACTGATAGAAAAACTTGAGGAATGGGTCGTTGAGAAAATTGAATGAGAACATTCAATGGTCGCCTGATCTGCCATTAATGCGTACCGAGTGAGTCGAGTAATTGTAGGGTTTTTTTGAAAAGCATTTTCTCCTTTATCACCGTTCGATTGCTTATTTGATAAAATCAATTCATTTGAAAGGCCTAGATCAAGCATTGGTTATGGTGAATGAACAGTAAAATTAATGGGGTTGTCAACATGTGGCTGTTTCTGAGCTGATGCATAAGTTAAAAACAAAATGATCCTCTGTGTGCGTGACGATGCTTCTATGGCTGAAACTGGTACCATCACTGTAGCAAAAATAATCATGATCATTGATTACGATTACTATTTTTTTAATCTCAAATCGGATCAATTAAGTCGTGAGCTCATGTGGACATGCGAAACACCAGATTAACACAACCTCGGTCATGCGTTCTAGCTATCATCCATCTCCAAATCCAACGGTTATAATTTCTTCCACTTTTAATCGGACAGCTAAGGGCTCCGCATTTTTAAAACTCGGGAATCATGCTGTCATGCTGGTGTGCTGCTCGATGACTCGACGATAAGTTCAAACCAAAATGACCCCTTGCGTGCGTGACAGTTCGTCTATGGATGAAACCGGTGCCATCTCTGCAGCAAAAATGATCATGACTGTTGATTACGATTGCTATTTTTTTAATCTCAAATTGGTTCAGTTAATTCGTGAGCTCATGTGGACATGTAAAACACCAGATTAACACAACCTCAATCATGCATCCTAGCTTTCATCTATCTTCCAATCCAACAGTTATAATTTCTTCCACTTTTAATCGGACGGCTACGGACTACGCATTTTGAAAATCGGGAATCGTGCTGGTGTGCTGCTCTTTTTTTCTTTTCTTTTCTTTTTTTATTTTTTTATTTTTTTATTTTTTAAGAAAAAAGAATCTCTTCTTATTTTTAGTCTTCCACTTTTAGTTTTCATTTTTTTTTTAATATAGGAAAGAAAAAAAAAAACACTAGTCTAATAAATTAATAATATTAATAAAAAAAATTTCTTTTTCATAACATAAGTGATAAGTGTATTTTTTTTGTTAATAAATATGAAAAATAAATATATGACTTCTAAATACCAAGTGTGTGCAACAAAATATCTTAAATGTGGAAACTAAAAGAGACAAGATATTTGTTGACGAAGTGGAAACTCTGTGAAGAGAAAAACCACTCCAGGGCAGCCAAACCCAGGAAATCCACTATCCAAAGACAAAGCAAGTTACAAAGCACTCGTACTCACAAAACCTATTGTAGTAATCATACCTTTAACTATAACACGAAGCCCATCGTGACCTACTTGAAGAGGTCTTTGATGGCATCCTTTACCTTAGGATTGACCCCTAAAATAGACTTCACACGAACTATTGAGTACACACCAGCAACGGCTAGAGAGCTAGCGGATCTTCAATTCACCCTAAACATCGTCTCTAAGCTCTATGGAATTCTATATTGAATTTGAAAATAAATATCGACTTCTAATTTAACCAAGTGTGTGTGTTTGTGTGTAACAAAATATCTTAAATGCGGAATTTAAATAAGACAAGATATTTGTTAAGAAGTGAAAACTCTGTGAAGAGAAAAACCACTCCGGGGTAGCCAAACCCAGGATATCCACTATACTGAAAACAAAGCTAGTTACAAGACACTCGTACTCACATACCCTTATGCAGTAGTCATACCTTTAACTCTAACACGAAGCCCATCGTGAACGCTTCCCAACCAAGTCTCCTACTTGAAGGGGTCTTCAATGGATTCCTTTAACTTAGGGCCTACCCCTAAGATAGACTTCACATGAACTGTTGAGCACGCATCAACAACGGCTTGAGAGCTAGCAGATCTTCAATTCTCCCTAAACACCTCTCAAAGCTAAGAGAATTCAATACCGAATTCTGTACAATTGACAAGCCTAAGGCCCTCTATTTATAGGCTTACAGAAAACCTAAATCTGCTGAGATTCGAACTCTGGCTGTCTTGCGTCCGGACGGAAGTTAGCCACGTCTGGACGGTCTTCTGCGATTGCCTTTCAGAAACAACGCAATTCTATCCTTATCAGGTCCACATCCGGATGGCTTGGCTGAGCGTCCGGACGGTCTTCGCTATAACTCCTTTCTATGTTCGACCAGAACACTAGAATATTGTGAAATGCTGGACAGCATCCGGACGTGTTGCCATGTAGTACAGACGACTTGCAGAGACTTCCCAAAACAGTGTCGACTTCTGAAATCCAACTCCGTGTTGAATGATGATTGACCTAGCGTCCAGACGGTTTTGCTCTGTCGTCTGAACGTCTTTAACGTAATCTGCTAGACACTGCGGGGCGTCTGGACGCCTTCAAAGGCTCGTCCGGGCGGTTTCCACAGGAACCAGTTGATTTGTCTTGGAATATACAAGGACTCTTCATGGTCATCTTCTAGAAGCTTGTGATCAGTCACATGAGCACTGTCCAAATAAATGAAGAATCTGAATAAAAACCAATCATCCTGTTAATTTGCAACCATTACATAAAGTGTTTTTTGTTATCCAGAATGTAGCCAACATAAAATACTAACAAAATTCTTATAAATAACAAGCCTAGGGCCATCTATTTATAGGCTTTAGAAAACCTAATTCTAGACAAATTTAGACTCTGGCTGTGGAGCGTCCGAACAAAAGTTAGCCTTGTCTGGACGGTCTTCTGTGACCGCCTTTCCAAAATAGCGCGATTCTTCCCATAATAGGACCACGTCTGGACGGCTTGACCGAGTGTCTAAACAGTCTTCACTGTCACTCTTTTCCACGTCCGTAAAGGAACCCGAAATACTTTGGAACACTGGGTAGTGTCCGAACGTGCTGCCACGTCATCCAGACATCTTGCAGAAACTTTCCAAATAGTGTCGACTGAAATCCAACTCTGTGTAGAAATTGGAGAAGCTTGACCTAGCAATTGGATGGTGTTGCTTTGATGTTCGGACATCTTGAATGTTGAAGCTTCTAGACATTGTGGGGCCTCTGGACGCCTTCAAAGGCCCGTCTGGACAGATGCATAGGAACCAGTTGATTGGACTTGAAAAATGCATGGAATCTTCATGGACATCTTCTAGAAACTTGTGACCAATCACATGGCTTGAAGCCTCTCTTCTAAATCATTGATCTTTATCAGCATAGTGGTCTTCTCAGTCCTTAGGCTGTTTAACTCCAGCATTGCTGTTTGTACTTCTCCCTCAGCTTTAAGAACTCTACGTATTGAAGCTGATAGGCTGTCTGCTTATCTTCTTAATCACTATTCTCAGAGTAGTAGGACTGAGAATCCTTATTTTCTTCATATGGGACCACGAAGGCAAGGAACTTCTCTTCCTCAGGAGTTTCTTCTTCCTTCTCAGACTCATCGCTGAGAGTAGCATTAAAGGCCTTCCCCTTTAGTTTCTTCAGATTTGTACATTCAGTCTTGATGTGCCTGAAGCCTGAGCATTCAAAGCATTAGGGACCCCTTGGATCCTTCTTCTCAGCTTTTTCTGGCTCAGCTGTGTAGGGAGCCTTCTTTAGTCTGTTAGAGAACTTCTTCTTGAACTTATTATTCTTCATGAATTGCTCGAAGTTCTTGGCTAACATTGCCACTGCATCTTCATCAATATCAGAGTCTCCGTCAGATGAGACTTTGGTTTTCTTCTTAGATGCCTTGGATGCCTTGAGGGCAATGGTTTTTGCCTTTATGACCGGAGGTAAGGAATATTCATATGTTTGAAGAGATCTTACCAGCTCTTCAATCTTCATCTTCTCCAGATCTTTGCTTTCTTCTATGGTGGTCACCTTAATCCTGAAACGCTCAGGCAAAGATCTTAGTAACTTTCAGATGAATTTTACATTCGAGATTGACTTCCCAAGACTCACCATCGAGTTTCTTAGGTCACTAATCTTGGTGTAAAACTCTCCGAAGATCTTTTCTTCGAGCATCTTGATTTCTTCAAATTTAGAAATCAACATTTGTAGCTTGGCAGATTTAACCAGTTTCGTGCTTTCATATGTTGTTTCTAGAATTCGCCATGCATCTTTAGCAATTTCACAATTTGAAATTCTTTCGAATTTAGATGGTGAAAGTGCTTGACATAGGGCATGGAGGGCTTTATCATTGGAAAGCTGTGTGCTTGTTTGAGTAATAGTAATTTTGCCTGTTTCTTTTGGTTTAATCCAACCAATTTCAACAATTCTCCATACGCCAATTGATTTTAAAAAGAAGGGCATGCGGGCTTTCCAATAGCCATAGTTCTTTCCATCATAGGCTGGAACTGAATTAAGATTTTGAGACATGATAAATAACAAAAAGAGAAATAGAAATCAAGAGATCACACTCAAGAATTTAATCTTAACCAGAGTGAACCTTGGCTCTGATACCAATTGAAAAATAAATCTATGACTTCTAAATACCAAGTGTGTATTTGTGTGCAACAAAATATCTTTAATACGGAAAATAAAAGAGACAAGATATTTATTGACAAAGTGGAAACTTTGTGAAGAGAAAAACCACTCCGGGGTAACCAAACCCATGAAATCCACTATCCAAAGACAACGCAAGTTACAAAGTACTCGTACTCACAAAACCTATTGCAGTAGTCATACCTTTAACTATAACACGAAGCCTATCGTGAAAACTTCCCAACCAAGTCTCCTACTTGAATGGGTCTTTGATGGAATCCTTTACCATAGGACCGACCCTAAGATAGACTTCACATGAACTGTTGAGCACATATCGGCAATGGCTAGAGAGCTAGCGGATCTTCAATTCTCCCTAAATACCCTATCTAAGCTCTAATGAATTCTATATTGAATTCTTACAAATAACAAGCCTAGAGCCATCTATTTATAGGCTTCAGAAAACCTAATTCTAGACAAATTCGGACTCAGGCTGTGGAGCATCTTGATGGAAGTTAGCCTCGTCCGGACAGTCTTCTGCGACCACCTTTCCAAAATAGCTCGATTCTTCCCATAATAGGACCATGCCCAAAAGGCTTGACCAAGCATCCGGATGGTCTTCATTGTCACTCCTTTCCGCGTCCATAAAGGAAACCCATAATATTCTGGAACGCTGGGTAGCGTCCGGATGTGTTGCCACATCGTCTGAACGTCTTGCAGAAACTTTTCAAATAGTGTCGACTGAAATCCAACTCCATGTAGAAATTAGAGAAGCTTGACCTAGCGTCCGGACTGTGTTGCTCTGATGTCTGCACGTCTTCACCGCTGAAGCTTCTAGACACTGACGTCCAGAAGCCTTTAAAAGTCCATCTAGACGGTTGCATAGGAACCGGTTGATCTGACTTGGAAAATGCATGGAATCTTCATGGACGTCTTCTAGAAACTTGTGACTAGTCGCATGGCTTGAAATGAAAACTGTCCATATAACTTGAAGACTGTGAATAAAACCGTTAAACCTGTTTAAAAAGCAACCGTTACATAAAGTATTTTTGTCATCCAGAATGTTGCCAGCATAAAATATTAACAATATTTTTTTAAATACCATATTATTTACAGATGATATAGTTTGTTTGTTTGTTTTTTTTTTTTTTTTTTGTAAGGACATATGATATAGTTATTAGTTAAAGACTAAAGTTTTGGTTTAATGTAGATGTAGTTATTAGCTAATGTTAGTAACTTAGTATAATAGTATTAGTATATAAGTTAATTTAATTATGATAATATTTATTTTGTGATTATAAACAAACACATTACACACCGTTAATTGTAATACTATTATACATTTATACTGATAACTTAATTTGAATTTCATAAATCACATTGTTACGTATCTAGTAATAATACATATATATGATAATGATAGAATGATTCATATGGTTCATATGATCATATTATATTCACAAAATCGCATTGTTGATTCGAATAAAAATTCGTATGATCTATAGTCTATAAGTGTATAATAATATGATCTAAATTGTAATTACATGCTTGTGATTTGTGAATTGTGAATTTGTGATAATGATTAAGCTAACTTCATAAGCCTTGGTAACATCTTAACAATTTTTTTTTTTTCCACAAAACTATACTTGGTAACTTAATAAGCCTCAGTAGTTAGTATTAGTAAGTTAATATATATATATATATTAACTTAGTTAATGTGTTAGTATGTTGTATGTTCATAGTAATAAAGAACACACACATATAGCATATAACATTTTGAAGTTAGTAGATAGTAGACTAGTAGTTAATACTTAACACCATTAACATAACAATGTTAATTAACTTAATTGATTCAAATAAATAAAACAAATGTTAGTTAAAACTTAAAAATTTATAAAGCATTAATATGTTATACGTTAGTATATAAAACAAATGTTAGTTAAAACTTAAAAATTTATAAAGGATTAATACGTTATAAGTTAGTGTATATATAATATACTAACTAGTAGTCTAGCAATATTAGTTAATATCATATATGTTAATGTTAAACTATATAGTTTGTATATAATGTCACACACTAACAAGTGACAAGCAACATAGTTACATATTAATTAATTCTCTTATTACTTATATTCTATATTATCTAATCTAGTATATATTTAGTAAGTTACTAACTTAATAAATTTGATATTATAATATAGGGTTAAATACATATTTGCCCCCTATGCTTTACGACCTTTATTTTTTGCCCCCTCAGTTTCACTTTTTATCAAATTTGGTACCTGTGGTATATGAAAAGACGGAAATGGTACCTCCGTCTGATTTCCCGTCCAAAACTAACGTCCACCCACGTCATTGGGTACCTAAAAATTTGAAGCCCAGAACCCAATTCTTTACACATCGTTTCCAACAACATCCAGACAACAACATTACAGAAAATGCCATGGGTAGACGTTAGTTTTGGATGGGAAATCAGAAGGAGGTACCATTTCCGTCTTTTCATATACCACAGGTACCAAATTTGATAAAAAGTGAAACTGAGGGGGCAAAAAATAAAGGTCGTAAAGCACAGGGGGCAAATATGTATTTAACCCTATAATATATTAACTTACTCCAAATATTAATCATTCAATTTGATATTATATAAGTCACAATGTCATTGTTATTTGTTGCACTTGCATACATTCATCCATACATCAATGAACTATATATTGTATTCATATGCTGTTGTATACTTGTGTGACATTATGATATTAAAAAATAATATCATATGATATGAGATTATCTATAAATTTATAAGATGTAATGAAGTAAGATAATATTGAATTATTGATATTAATATTAACTAACCTATATAAATATACACACTTGATACTTATAATTTATAAGTTACATCTTTATTACTTTCTTATTTATATAACCCATTATATATACA